>NC_133654.1:78480476-79080476 GCF_009905375.1 Apium graveolens
CACGTATCCCAGATATACCCGGGAACTGAAATTTTGCCCCGAAATGAATTTAACGAAATAAGTTGGGAATAAAACAACCTCCGAAATTACGAAAATATCTTTAAATATTATAAATATCCGAAGTAAATAAAAACATAAATTTCAAAATTTTAAACAATTTTTAAGGTACGCTTTTATACCCGCTTTTAATAATAACGAAATGACGCGTCGCATGAAACATTCCCGAAAATTTCCAAAATAATTTTAAAATTCTCCGAATAATACGAAACTTAATAAAATATAAATTTTATAATTTTTAAAGATTCCCATATAAATATGGATTTTAGCATTTAAACACACGCAGAAAATCATTTGAAAATGAATAATTACAAAATATTAATTTCTCATTTTATAAAGTCCTAAAAATAATCTGAAATTATAAAATTAGAAAACCAATTTTAAAGACAGCCCAATATTTATGGAATTAAAATTACAATAAGTCACTTTTACAAGCAAATAAAATCACATAACTCACCAATAAATCACATAATTCCATCCCACATATCAACAAATCATAATTATTTAAATAACAATCAATAACTGCTGCCAAAATCAATACATCTTTTATTTATTTACTTAAACTTTTATTACACTTCCAAATATTAGAAATAAAATTAAGTACACGAGGTCGTTATAAAATAATATTCAAGTTAGTAAGCAATTACCAGAGAAATAAAAAAAGCTAAATCTGTAAAGAATTTCTCTGTAGTTCAACTTGTAAACAGTTGTGTACATTTTGTAACACAGAGTTCTCTACTTAATATATATATATGGTGGAAAGTTCAATCCACCAAAAAGTTTTTAAATACTCGTATTTAAATGCTTTGTGTTTTTATTTCTATTTACTTTCATTCCACCACTATTGCAAAATCAAACACAGTTATTTATTTGTAGAAGAATTATCTTGAAATCTAAAAAAAGCCAGAATTCCATTCACCCCCCCTTCTGTAATTCTTGTTAGATTGTTTGGGACTAACATTGGTATCAGAGCAAGCTCTTTGAAGAACAAGAGTTTAAAGATCACAACAACTAACAAGATGAGAAGAAAAGATGTTGGAGTAAAGATTCCATTTCTGGACAAAGAAAACTAATAACCATTGGAAGGTGAAGATGCACCCGCATCTCCTGTCTCAAGATGAAGCATATGTGGACTGCATGAGAAGGTCCACATGTACCTATGAGAGCTGCTACAGAAAATGAACCATCTGTCCCAAGCTTAGAGCAGATGGTCTAATCATGATATTGACAAGTTCATAAGGATAAAAGGCCATGAACATTTTGTTTAATGGTGTTGATGGTGACATGTTTGACAACATCATAAACTGTAAATTGCCAAGGATGTCTGGGACATAATTCAGTTTATGTGATAAACTGAGCAGGTAAGGGAGAACAAAATAAACTATTGATTCATCAATATGAGCATTTCCACAGTGAAGAAAGTGAGTCACCACTGACATTTTCAGTAGATTTCAAAAACTCTGATGCTCTAAAATGCATGGAAGGGTCTATCAAACAAAAGATTCAACCTCAAATTCCTTAGATCTCTGCCAAAGGAATGGAAGCCTATGACAGCCTCATTGAGAAATTCTCAATATTATAATGAATTCACCTTGGATAGACTGTATGAGATTCTAAAGACTATGAGCTTGAAATAGAGCAAGATAGAAGCTGGAGAAAGGAAGAAGAAGGGAGCATCCGTTGCATTAGTTGAGCAAGAAAAGGAGAAGGAGACAAAGGTTGAAGCTTGGATCTGCACCAAACTATAGAGTTTGTGAAGGCAAGGGAAAAGGGCTAGTAGCTGAACATGAAGATAATCTTAGTCAAGATGACATGGATGAATAGATGAGCATCTTGCTTTTTTATCAGGAAATTTGCCAAGCTCAAATTCAAGAGAATTTTGGAGCAACCAAGTCAAACAGAAACGTGGTTGTAAGTCCAAATTCAAATGTTTCAAGTGTGGCTTGGAAGGTCATTTGCTAATGAATGCAGAAAGTCTGATTCTAGTAAAGAAGTTTGAGCATGTTGATTATAAACAGAAATATTTTGAGTTGCTCAACAAAAGGAAAGGGCTTTCATCACAAGAAAATGATAGGGCTGTAGATGGATTAGAGAGGATGAAGAAACAAACTATGTCAATCTAGCACTTATGGCCAAATCAGATGAAACAGAAGTCAGTTCATCTAGAAATTAGGTAATCACCCACTAACTAGCATATTTATCTAAAGCTGAGTGTAATGATGCTATAAATGATGTCTACGAATTATACCTTTGCGTGTCACACTCAAGTCTCTCATTAAAGAAAACACCAAAATTAAAGAGAACAATTTGTTTTTAAGTGAAAGAAACAATGTGCTAGAGACTCAATTTGTTGAGTTTAAAAAATCAAAGATAGAATGCAAGATTGCTAAATATGAACTAACTGAATCCTTAAAGAAAGAGGAGATTTTAAGAAAGCAGCTGAACGAGAACTGGAAGTTAATTAAGGCATGGAAATAATCTAGAGATGTTCATGCTCAAATTACTAAAGTTCAAGGTATGAGAATCCTTCTGTGATGAAGCCTGAAAAAAGAGCAAGGAGAAATAGATTCTAATTTGGTAGAAAGACTTTCTACGGATGTGGATTCGACGGATTATGAATATCATCTGTCGAAAGATCTAAAGGATTTCCGTCGAGTGAGAAAAAGCCAATTAGCAAATATAACTAGCTAAGTTAACTGAAATACGGAGTCAGTTTCTAAGAACTTTGTTCCAACAGAAATAAATCAAGTGAACAAGAACAAGAGAGTCAATGTAGGGCATCTGTCTATCAAGCAATTGAATGACAGATTGGAGAAATTGAAGTAAGAGCAAAATCTAAAAGGAAAAATAATAGAAATTTAAATGTTAGATATGAATACAACACAGAGGGGGGTGAATGTGTTTTAGCTTAATGTTTACTTTTTGGATTTGCTCTGAGTTTAGCAATTGATTGTTATCAATGATTTTGTGGAGTAGATGTTAAACATAAATAACAATGCAAATATGTAGAACAAAGATCTTCAAAACTCATTTAATTTTATATTAAAAATCAAGCAGTGTTTTGCTACAAAATCTTTAAGTTCTTGTTTTAGAACTTAGCTTCTTCTTGAGAGAGAATACTAGATTTTCTATCTTTTTTTTGACTAAGGACCAGTGTTAACTTTATAACTCAGTTAACTGCTGGTTTACACAGTGTGTAATAAACATGCTATGAGCTTTTCTAAACTGTCACTTGTCATTTCTATTTATAGAAAAGCAAATCTTCCATTTCTGGCTTAGCATATCTTTAGCATCCTGTGTTTACTTTAATCTCCTCTGTCAGTTAATCTTTGTCATTGATCTTGCACATCTCTCAAGCTGCTTTTTGTAGACTTGTCAATCCAGCTGTGTGAATTGTTTCTTGATTTGCGACCTTGGATATTGAACTGTTCTGCAATTCTGTACTTAGAGAAATTTCTTCACTTCGAGATCTCCAATTAAGCTGTAGAGAACTCGACATCTCGATAGGCATGTTGGCTTGTAGATATCTCTGAAACTTCATTGTTGACTTGACTTATCGACAACTCTGAGTTCTCTAGTGAATTTTGGTTTATCGATAACTCAGAGTTCTGTAATGGACTTTGGATTATCGATAACTCAGAGTTCTCTAATGAATGTATACTTGTCGATATCTCTGAGTTCTCAAATGGGTATCTGACTTATCGATATCTCCAATAGCATTTCCTGAGTTCTCGATAGACAATTCCTGAGTTCTCGAATGACTTCTCTATAACACTAATTCTGTGACTTATAGAGATCTTGACTTGGAATGTTTTTCACTAAACAGAATATTCAACTCCAAGCTTCTTCATAATTCTTCTGAGGCATGACCTTCTTGATCTTCTTCCAGATAGAATTCTTAGGCTTGACACTGTTTAGGGAAAAATGCTCCAGTCTGCTCCATTTACATTTTACAGACATTAAGTGTTACAAGTATAAATTACAGATTAAGGTTACAATACAACTAATCTTAGGGTTGTCAATATGACTTAGTCTTGTTATGATACAGGCATGTCTTGTATAACAATCTCCCCCAATTTGTGAGAAGATTGCTTATCACAAATTCATGCATGTTAACAAGACTAACCCCAAGTTAAAGAATGAAAATAAAATAATACAAAAGCTGATACAACACTTGTACATTGAACATTTGACAGTTTACAATAATTAAGTAAAGACTGAGCTTTCTGATCCTTTCTCAATTATGTTCTTAATCTGTACAAGTATTTTTAATTCTTCTAGGATGGGGGTGTCAGTTAGAGCCTCCATTAGTTTCAGCAAATCTGGATTAGGATAACTAGCTAACATCCTGTTAGGTCACACACACACTGTAGAGGGGTGAATACAGTGTATAGTATACTCAAATCAAACTTTAAGAACTTAAGTAACAGAAAACAAGCTTTATTGAAACAATAAACTCTGTTACAGTATGGAACTGTTACCTCTCAGTGATGAACAAATATCACGAGAGCTGCTAGGGTTATAATGAATAATCTTCTCTAATAATGATAACACTTATAGTGTAAACCCTATGTCTGTGTTTATATACTACACAGTTACAAGATAATCGCTAATTGATATGGAATATAATTCTGCTTCCTAAAATATATCAATCAGATATCTTTTCTTCCAAGTATTCCATTCTTCACTGAATTCCTTCTTCATGCATATCTCTTCTTATGTTTATCTCAATCTTCTTTCCTTTAATCAGCTACTGTCCTTATCTGATTATCCTTCAGCACTTAAGTTCTGATATCTATCTTCTGATGATTATCTCCTGATAACATACGTACTGATATCCTTAAGTCCTGACTTCCAGTATAAGTACTGATCAACAGTTAAGTACTGATTTATCATGTTCAGTAAGATCTGAAAGGTAAACATAAAACATATTAGCCATGACATTATCAAATATATCTAACAATCTCCCCCAACTTGTAAATTAACATAATATACAAGTTTAACAGATATTTGATGATGTCAAAAACATTAAGTACAAATGCATGAGAATTAGACTAGATAACTACAACTTACAGTCCTTAAAGTTTTTACCAATTTCAACTTCTGATAACAACTTCAGTCTGTATAAATATCAGAATTTAAGCAGTTGTAGATCTTCGACTTGGCTTCATCATTTTCTGATCTCTCTGATGTTAGGAGTTGTTCTGAGATAGTTCTTCAACAAACATTTCTCAGCATATCTTAGTTCATGAATCATTCTCCTTTTAACATCTTTAAGCTCTGCAGTATCTTCACCAGTTTGAAAGATTGCAGCTCTGAGATCATTGATCTTTGCTTTTCTCAACTCCTGATCTAGTCTTATGACATAAGCTTTGTCAGACTCTAGATTGAATTCAAGTCCCTTAATACCAAGATACGTTCTGATCTGTGCAGTATTAGGCTTCATATCAACAATATCACCATTGTGATCTCTGTACTTTGGAACATATATGCTGTCAGACTTAACAGAATAAAGCCTTTTCTGTCTCTGAATCTGTTCTTTTAAGTAGTTTGCAGCAGTCCCTGTTATTCTGTCATCCACTTGAAGTAAGAAAAGTACATGCTCCAATTATTCAAAATACTTCAATGGAATGGCATTTTGTTTTATATGATAAACCCTACCATCTGTCATGAAATAAAACATGATATATTCTTTCAAGTAGGTATGGTAAACCATCTGTACAGATTCCAGTTGATTCAATCTCTCAGGAGTTGCTCCAATACCTGGTTCACTCAAGGAAGTTGGATCATTGGTAGTGTTGTGTACTCTTCTTTCATCAGCACTTCCCAATCCAGTTTTATCTCTAGCTTCCTTTCAAGTAACTACTCTTGCTTCAAAACCACTTGCAGTAGTCTTCAAAGATTGAGTCTGTTTTGCTTCAGTGAATCCTGGTAGGAGTGTCTTTGATCTATTTTCTGATATCAAGTTAACTTGAGCTCTGTCAGAGGTTACTTGCTTCTTCTGAATATCAGAACTTACAATTTCTTGACTCTGAACAACTTGAGCCATGTCAGAGGTTGTTTTAAGAACTTTTCTTGAAGTCAGAGCAAGATCATCTTTTTCATCAGCAATTTCTTCTTCCTCAGGAGGTACATAACCTTGATAGGTTCACCAACCTTTTCTTTACCCTTGGATCTTGGATCTATCTGTGGTTGTGATCTAGCCAATGTTGCTTCAATATGTATCCTTTCTTTGATCACAATGCCTTTAAGTTTTGGAAGTGACTTTTTACCAGAAGCTTCAGATTTAGATGTGACTTTCTCTGATTTAAGTCTGGCTTCTTCTTCCTTTAAACTTTCCAAATCCATTCCTGGATTTTCTTGAAGAAATAACTGTCTTGACATTTCTTCATCAAGATCTAGAAGTTCATCAGAACTTATCCTTTTACCAGCAGCAGAACTTATTCTTTTCCCAGTATCAGAACTTGTCCTGTGACTAGCTTGTCTTGATGTAAACCTTCTACCTTGACTATGACCGCTACCCATTCCAGAGTATCCTTGATCATCATTTCCATCATCCTTTCCTTGCAGTGTCTTGTTAGTTTTGCATTTGGACTTAATTACCTTCTCCCCCTTTTTGGCATCAGCAGGTAGTAAAAGAGAGATAAGTAATTCCACTGAGGATTGGATTTCAGTAAGTTGAGATTGCTGAGAAGCTTGATTTGTCAGAATGTCATCAATCTGAGCTTGTTGTTTCTCTTGAGTTTTCTCAATATAAGCAATCCTGTCAATGGTAGGTTGAAAGAACTTTTTCTTATCAATTTTCCAAACTTGTTCTTGTTTGATAAAGTTCTCCTGAATCTTGTGTAGCTCTGCATGAGTAGTCGAATGAAGACCTTGTAGATGTTTAGTACTCAATGCAGTGACTCTAAGCTGGGTTTTAAAATCATCGAAATTTAACATTTCATCAGCTTTAGTCAAGTGCTCAGCAAGATGTAATGCATTTGGAACACATGAAACTGAGTTCCATTCCTTAGTCCACTCCTGACCTGCAGGAGTTTCACTCCAAGGTACTGGTGCATCCCTGATAACAAACTCCTTTACCAGTTCAGACTTAGGAAGAGTCGGTTGAGGAGTATGTCCTGAAGGACCTGCTTCATCAGCATCTACAGTTGGAGCAGCTTCACCAGTATCTCTAGCATTTGCAGCATCAGAACTTAAAGAATCAGTATCTTCGGATAAGACAACAGTGTGAGTAGCAATGGAGGCTTCAGCATCCTCTAATTGCTAATCTGATACTAAGTTCTGATCAACAGCCATATCCTGATGCTCACCTAAAGTCTGATCATCAGCATCTTGATGCAGAGAAGGTGTTGTTGATAACTCTGGAGTTTGAACAGCATCAGTAACAGGTGTTGTGGAAGGATTATTTGCTGTTGGAGCTTCTAAAAGAAATACTTCAGACACAACCAAGTGTTGAACCTCAATATCAGCACTTGTGCCTGGATCAACAAGAGACACAGATGGTGAGTTAGCCTTGTCAGATACAGCTTCCTGAGATGGAGTTAATGGAGAAGAAGTGACTGGAGCCAATTCTTTGTCTTGTGAGATCAGAGATTCCTGATCCCCTTCCTTAGCTGCTTCCTCTTCATCATCTGAAACTGGCCTTTGTGCCCTCTGTTTCTTGTACTTCCTTGTTGATGTGGATTCCTTGGGAATTTCAGGAACTATCATTCGTCTAAGCCTCTTGAGAAGCCTAGAACCCCCAACTTCAGAATCCTTCTGAGAAACCTCTTTCTCAGCTTCAGAAACAACAGGTTCTCGAGAAGAAACCTGTTCTTCAGAATCAGATTCATCTCTCAATACAATCCTCCTTCTCTTTGAGGTGTTTGAGGAACATTCTTTGTCCTCTTTGGCTTGGAAGATGAAGGCTTCACAGTAGGTGCTGAAGATGAAGGTTGAGCAGTCTGTGAAGTGGAGAGATAGGATTTGAGATATGTTCTGAGGGTAGGTTGAGTAGAATGAGAGGTAGGTACTGAGGATGATGGTTTTTGGGTGTTTGTGGTTGGTTGGAAATCAAAGTAAACAGATCTATAAGTATCAGGATCAGCATTTACTAGGATCTGTTTTACAGACTGAGGAATCTGTAATGGTCTAACCACTTTTTTCTTAGTATCAGCATTTACCAGATCATTAAAATATCGTTTTGCAACTCTAAAAGGTGGGGTTGAGGAACTGACTAATTGAGGTTCATCAGTACAAAAAGTATATAGAAGTTGACAGGATCTAGCAAAATAGATAATATTTCTATTCTCTGTCATCCTATCCCCAATAAAACCAATTATTCCAGTTGCAAAATCAAAATGAGTTTGATGAATAATAGCATACCCTATGTGCCGACTCAGAATTGGGATAGCATCAAAATTCGAACATTTGTTCCCAAAAGCTTTGGTGATGCAGTCAAAGAAGAAACTCCATTCTCTTCTGATATTAGCCCATTTCAACTGTCCAAGTTTCGTCAGACTCTTTTCATATCCCAATTCAACCATTAACTCCTGAAGTGCTGATTCCTCTGGAGTTGAAAAAGTACAATTTTTTGGGAGATGTAGAGCTTTTCGTATTGTACCAGGAGTGACTACATAAGATGAATCACCCACTTCAAAAATAATACTGGGAGTGTCATGTTTACCACCATCATCAAAGTGCCCAGTCCGCCAAAACGTCAGAACTTGTTGACTCGAAAAGACTTCAGGCTGTGTTAATGCGTACCCAATCTCACTGTGTGCAAGAAGATCTTGCACAAAATGCAATTCAGATGGAGCTTCAGCATGATCAAGAATTGCAGCATAGTTGTTTGGAACAAACTTAGCTCCATCAATGATTAAATCCTTTGGTGCCATGTGAAAAAATATTGAGATTCAAGTATGCCTGTTAGGTGTTTGAGATAATGTCTGTATGAAAAACCAACGTGAGAAAGAAGGAGAAAGAGAGTAAAAGTAAGGAGAGAGATAAAATATAAAGAAAATAAAAGATTAAAGAAATCTTCTCTCTGTTGTACTTATACTCTGAACAAAAATGTTACAGTTGGACACCTGACAGACATGAAGTAATAACGGACCGTTACTGGGCTCGAGAAAACAGGAATCATTACTTACCCAGTTGCCTAGTTTTAAGGAAAAACCGTTCCATTTATCAAGAGAAACAGTTTTAATTCAAAATTTAAACCGTTAGCACTGATTGAATTATTTTTCACTGCATCATTGAAATTCTGAAAATACATCACATGAAAATGACCAAGATAAATTAGATATGTAAGTGCTGAAAATGAATCAGAACTTAATATAAAACAAAAGTTATATGGTCATCAGAATATCAATCAGGATTTATCAACACAAGATAAAATAACTCAGAGACAAAATCTTGAAGTAAAAACAATTTTCATTAATATATCAAGACAATACATTTATGAAATGGAAATTACATCAATACTTATACAAGATTTTCCCTAAGCTTCTAATCCTAACATCAACAGCCTTAGTCCTAGCTAAGAAGCCTGACAAAGCTGATGATGAAGAAAAACAGGAAGAAGACGAGATTAAGTAATCTTCTTCTTCCTACTCTCGACAAACAGAATGGCGAGTCTGATGATTCGCTCTTGTTGGCGGAGAGCTTCCAGCCTTTCCTCCTCCAATCGCTCCAGATGGCGATGGTAGTCCATATAGAAGAACAGGAGGCGTGTCAGTACCTCCTGTGGAACAGAGTCCCATATCTCCTCAGGAATGGCTGTGACATGCCATTCCTGCTGCCACTCGGCACAACTTAGCTCCATATTGAAGGTTTGGTAGTTCAAAAACATGTTGTATCTGACCATTGTGTTTTTGAAAAAAAAAAGGAGGATAAGTGTGTGAGAAGAATGTGATGGAAAGACTGATGTGAAGTGGTTGCTTATATAGACAAGAGAATGCCAGGAGACGCAAAGAAATTGAATGCTGACAGGTAGAATTAATTCTACCTCGTCTCCCTAGACTTTGAAAAAGAATAACATTCATTGGAAAGAGGAATCATGGTTTAAACCGCACAAGACACAAGAAACAGTGGACTGTGCAAGTACGAATACCATTAATCCTAATCATAGTGACTATTAATCTTCCACTTCAACATATTCAATTATTAACTGAGACTGTTATTAAATTTTATTCACAGATAAGCCAAGTAAAGGATTAGACTGAGAAATCAGAACTTAGACCTATACCAGAACTTAACAGTCATCAGAACATAATTTCTTAACTTGAAAAAGGAATGCCCATCTTAGTAAATACTCATACAAGTTCTGAGTTATAGACTTCAGAACTTAATCATTAGAACATGTAACTAGAACTTGTCCTCAGAATTTGTGCAATAATGACACAATGACTGTTTATCTAAAATAACATAGACCACCACAGAAATTTTCATCATTCAGATGGAGTGATTAGTGTGTGCATTAAGCTAAATAACAGACAAAGAGTAAAGTCTGATTCACTTCAGTACATCTTAGAAATAAGGCATAACTAAAATTTTGCTAAAGAGCTGTCATTGTCCTGAAACCTACTGATGAATGAGTTTATGCTTGAGTCCACCTCAACTGTTTTGTGCTAATTTTATGCATCTTTTGAAATTCTATTTTACAGTGGCTTCTCAGTGTAAGTGAGTCACGACTGTTTATCAGAATTTATGCTATTATCAGAGTATTTCTCCAGTAATCATAGAGTGTGAAAAGTCACCAAGAAAATATTTTGCTTTTCTAATGCATATTTACTTAATACCAGCAATGCACTTGGGTCGTTCCTTCCATATTTTTACTCTAGATCTCAAAGGAGTACCTGATTTTATCTTTTGATCTTTTTGCTTTTTCTTTTGATAAGTGAGGTTTATCAGCATTTAGTACATTCAGCAGTTTTACTAGTATCAGAACTTAACAGATGAGTAGCATTATTCTAATTTGTGACTTAGTAATAAGATATACAAAGTAAACTTAACTAAGCTCAATTATCAGAATTTGCTAGTGTCATAAGATTTCCACTGAAATAATTACTTCTTACATGGAATCATTTATTTATTGAAGACTACTAGGTCAGTATCTAGCACAGAATCCTCATAGGATTGAATAGGTACTAGAACAGACATATCACTTATCAGAGTTTAGAAACATATATCAGACAACAGTCAGTACTTAAAGACATTTATCAATTAAGCACAGAATATACAATGAGATTAATTCTGTAAATACTGAGCATAAAGTCTGATAACACAGAACAAGTCTAAGCAGATTTAGAGAAAGAACCTGAAACCATTCCAAGTTCATTTACCAATCTTGTAAAAGTAGCTTCACACAGTGGTTTTGTGAAGATATCTGCCAGTTGTTGATCTGTGGGAACAAAATGCAATTCCACTGTACCTTCATCCACATGTTCCCTGATGAAGTGGTACCTGATGCTGATGTGCTTTGTCATAGAGTGTTGAACTGGATTACCTGTCATAGCAATAGCACTTTGATTATCACAGTAAATAGGGATTTTGAAATATGTTAACCCATAATCCAGTAACTGATTCTTCATCCAAAGAATCTGTGCACAACAGCTTCCTGCAGCAATATACTCTGCTTCTGCAGTTGATGTGGAAATTGACTTTTGTTTCTTGCTGTACCAAGAAACCAATCTGCCTCCAAGAAATTGGCAGCTTCCACTTGTGCTTTTCCTGTCAATTTTGCACCCTGCAAAATCTGCATCTGAGTAACCTATTAGTTTAAAATCTGATTCTCTAGGATACCACAATCCCAGAGCAGCTGTTCCTTTAAGATACTTAAAGATTCTTTTTACAGCTGTTAAGTGAGGTTCTCTTGGATCTGCTTGAAATCTTGCACAAAGACAGGTAGCATACATGATATCAGGTCTACTAGCAGTTAGATAGAGTAGAGAGCCAATCATACCTCTGTAGTCAGTAATATCTACTGATTTACCGGTATCCTTATCCAGTTTTGTAGCAGTGGCCATTGGAGTGGATGCACTTGAACAATCTTGCATTCCAAATTTCTTCATCAAGTTTCTGGTGTACTTGGTTTGACAAATAAAAGTGCCTTCCTCATTCTGCTTGACTTGAAGGCCCAGAAAATAGCTAAGTTCCCCATCATACTCATCTGATATATTGACTGCATTAGTTTGGCAAACTTCTTGCAAAGTTTGTCATTTGTAGATCCAAAAATGATATCATTAACATAAATCTGGACCAGAAGTAAGTCTTTTCCATGGTTGAGGTAGAACAGTGTTTTGTCTATTGTCCCTCTGTTGAATCCACTTTCCAGAAGAAATTGAGCTAAAGTCTCATACCATGCTCTAGGAGCTTGCTTAAGTCCATAAAGTGCTTTATCAAGCCTGTAGACATAATCTGAATGTTTGGTATCTACAAAACCTGGAGGTTGTTCAACATATACCTCTTCCTCCAATTCTTCATTGAGAAAAGCACTTTTCACATCCATTTGAAAGACAGTAAACTTTTTGTGAGCAGCATAAGCCAAAAATATCCTTATGGCTTCTAACCTAGCAACTGGTGCAAATGTTTCATCATAATCAATTCCCTCCTGTTGAGAATATCCTTTTGCAACCAGCCTTGCCTTATTCCTTGTAATTATGCCATCACTGTCAGTTTTTTTTCTGAATACCCACTTTGTACCAACAACAGATCTATTTTTTGGTCTTGGCACTAGGGTCCAGACTTTGTTTCTTTCAAATTCATTCAACTCTTCCTGCAATGCTTGCACCCAATCAGCATCTTGAAGAGCTTCTTCCACTTTCTTTGGCTCAGTCTGAGAGAGAAAAGAATTGTAAAGACATTCATTTGAAGTACCTGTTCTAGTTCTGACACCTGCATCAGGATTTCCAATTATCAAATCAGGTGTATGTGATTTTGTCCACTTCCTTGCAGATGGAAGGTTTTCTCTAGAACTGGATGCTCCCCCATGATCCATGCTATCTTCATTTTCATTTTCTGATGCTCCCCCTGAAACTATGCTCTCTGAGTTGGATTCTTCAGTATTTAGATTTTCAGCACTATCAGAACTTGGCTTATCAGAACTTGACGAATCAGAACTTGAAGAGCCAGATGCATGTTCTGATGTTTCTTGAGATGTGGTAGGATCTTGAGTATGCTCCCCCTGCATAGGTGCATCTTCTTTGATGTAGTCACCACAGTTTCAATAACATCAGAGTTTAATCCATCAGAGTTTACAGTATCAGGACTTAGACTGTCAGGATTTTTAGTATCAGAATTTGAGTCTTCATTTTCAAATCTCAGCTGATCATGGTCAATGAAATCTTCAAGACCAGTAATCTTCTTGTCATCAAAAGAGACATTGATAGATTCCATGACCACTTTTGTTCTCAAATTATAGACTCTGAAGGCTTTTATGGAAAGTGGATATCCAACAAAGATTCCTTCATCAGCTTTTAGATCAAACTTTGATAGCTGTTCAGGATGAGTCTTGAGAACAAAACACTTGCATCCAAATACATGAAAATATTTCAGATTTGGCTTCTTTTTCTTTACCATCTCATATGGTGTTTTTCCATGCTTGTTAATGAGTGTTGCATTTTGAGTAAAACAAGCAGTCTGCACAGCTTCAGCCTAGAAATAGGTTGGAAGTTTTGCTTCTTCAAGCATTGTACGTGCAGCTTCAATGAGAGTTCTATTCTTCCTTTCAACAACTCCATTTTGCTGTGGAGTTCCAGGAGCAGAAAATTCATGCTTTATTCCATGGCTTTTGCCGAACTCTTCCATTATCAAATTCTTGAACTCAGTGCCATTATCACTTCTTAAAATTTTCACAGAATCTTTGACCATTTTATCCAGCTGTTTGACATGATCAATCAAGATAGATGCAGTTTCATTTTTTATGTGCAAGAAATACACCCATGTGTATCTGGTGAACTCATCCACTATGACCAACGCATACTTCTTCTTTGCAATAGACATGACATTTACTGGACCAAATAGATTAACATGTATTAGATAATAAGGCTCAAGAATTGATGATTCAGTCTTGCTCTTCAATGAAGATTTTCTTTGTTTGGCTTTCTGACATGAATCACAAAGACCATCAGGAGCAAATACTGTGTTTGGCAATCCTCTCACAAGATCTTTCTTGACCAGTTCATTTATATTATTGAAATTTAAATGAGAGAGTTTCTTATGCCAATTCCAGCTTTCTTCAATTGATGCTCTACTCATTAGACAGATTGCAGAACCATCAGTACTTGTTGAAAGCTTAGCTTCATAAATGTTACCACGCCTGTATCCTTTCAGAACAACTTTGCCTTTAGATTTACTCACAATTTCACAGTGTTCTTCAAAGAAATCAACATGATAACCTCTGTCACAGATTTGACTTATACTCAGTAGGTTGTGTTTAAGTCCTGAGACTAGAGCTACTTGTTTAATTATGACATTTCCAAGATTGATATTGCCATATCCCAATATTTTTCCAATGTTGCCATCTCCATAAGAAACACTTGGGCCAGCTTTCTCCACAAAGTCTGATAGCAGGGCCTTATTTCCAGTCATATGTCCTGAACATCCACTGTCCAGAACTAGAATATTTTTCCTGTTGCCCTGCAATCACAAAGACCACTAATTATTAGTTTTAAGGACCCAGACTTGCTTGGATCCTTTGGCCTTATTAAGTTTGTTAACATTTGCAGCGGATTTAGCATCAGAGTTTATGTTAACATTTTTCTTATCAGAACTTACACTATCAGACTTTGAATCAGAATTTACACTAGAAGGAACAATGGAAACTTTCTTCAAAGAAGGTTTTATTTGATAATAATCATAGTATAAACTATGATATTCCTTACAAGTATAAATGGAATGCCATAAACTACCACAATGAAAACAAGGATTTTGTGGTTTGTATCTAACAGACTGACTCTTAACTCCTGATTTTGAAGGTAAGGAGTTAATATTCTTATTCTTCCTGCAAAAAGAAGCTAGATGGTTAGAACTTCCACAGTTATGACATGTTTTCCTAGGAGCATCAGGAACAGGTTTATAATCATTGCTTTTATTCACACCTTCCTTTCCATTCCTATTTTTCCTAGGTGATTTTACCTTGTTTGCATTCTTGACATCTTTCAGCTTATGCTTAAGCTGCTTCTTCGTCATTAAGCCTATGTTCACTTCAGCTGTCTTTTCCTGTTTTAGTTTGTCAGAAGTTGATTCCTTTGTAACTTCTGATTTTTCATTTTCAGACTTTACAGTTACAAACTTAACAAGTTTTAACTTTGGCTTTTGCTTATCAACAGACTTAATTTCTTCAGTTCCTTTATCTTTCTTATCTTCTCCATAACCTAAGCCCTCTTTCCAGTTTCCACTACTTAGCAAATTTTGAGTTGTTTTGCCAGAGTTAGTCCAAGTCCTGATAATCTCTCTTTCCTTTTCTAACTCAGTTTTTAGAGATTCATTTAATTTTAGCACTTCATTCCTAACATAAAAAGCATCATCTCTATCCTTCTGAGTTTGATGGAACATGACTAACTCTTTTTCTAAGAAATCATTCCTTTCCTTAAATGCAAGATTTTCAGAAGTTAATCTTTCACATGTTAAAGTTTGATCTCTATAGCTAACAAACATGGTTTTAAGATATCTTCTCAACTCATTAATATCATCAGTATGAAAAGCATAAGTAGTCTGAGGTACCTTTGTTTCAGCAGCTTCAGAACTGCTCTCAGCACTTTCTTTATCAGCATTTGCCATCAATGCATAGTTCTCCTCACTTTCAGAGTCTGAGGTGTCTGTCCAGCTTTTCTGCTTTGTGACAAGAGCCTTGCCTTTGTCACCCTTTACCTTCTTGCAGTCAGGAGATATGTGGCCTTTCTCACCATAGTTATAGCATTTAACATTGGTGTAATCTCCTCTGTCAGATTTTCCTCCTCTGCCTTCAGATCTTCTGAAATTCTTCTTATCAGAACTTATGCCTTTCCTGGAAAACTTCTTTCCCTTCCTGAACTTCCTGTATGCAATTTTTGTGATTCCTTTCACCATAAGAGCACACAGCTTCATCATCTCCTCATCAGCATCAGTCTCAGGCAAGCTTTCAGAATCTGAGTCATCATTACTCTCAGAACTTGATGACTCAGTATCAGACTTTATGAAAAGAGCTTTACCCTTGTCTTTCTTTGAGGAAGCTGCTTTGGGGAATTCTTTTTCATCCTTAAGAGCAACTGTCCTTGACTTTCCTCCTTTCCTCTTGCTTCTTTGTTCCATCTCCAGCTCATGAGTCTTGAGCATTCCATAGATTTCGTCAAGAGTTGTTTCATCAAGATTGTAGTTGTCTCTTATTGTCGTTGCCTTCAAATCCCAGCATTCAGGAAGAGCTAACAGGAACTTAAGGTTTGAATCTTTAAGATCATACTCTTTATCAACCAATGACAAATCATTCAAAAGTTTGACAAATCTATCATATAAATCATTCAATGACTCATTAGCCTTTGAGTCAAAGTGTTCATACTCTTGAGTGAGTATTGTCTTCATGTTCTTCTTAATTGTGTCAGTTCCCTGACACCTTGTTTCCAGAGCATCCCATATCTCCTTAGCAGTCTTGCAGTTGATTACCCTGTTTGACATTACATTATCAATGGCACTATGCAGTAAGTGTCGTACCTTAGCATCCTTAGCAATTGATGCTATGTCTTCAGCAGTATAATCACTCTTCTCCTTTGGTACGGTCTTTACTGCTTCACCTGCAACTGCAACTGCGAGCTTGGTTGGTTTGTGAGGGCCTTTCTTGATTCTATCAAGGTATTCTGGATCTGTTGCTTCCAGGAACATGGTCATCCTTACCTTCCATATGGTATATTCAGATGGTCTCAGTATGGGAACTCTGATGGTCTCATACCGACTCTGAATTTGTGTCTTTGGTGGTTCCTCAGTTTTGGTAGGCTTAGTTGGAGTTTCTGTGTCCGACATGATTGTGTTTGGATCTTTAACTGTATGTATGTTAACAGATAGGCTCTGATACCAATTGTTAGGTCACACACACTGTAGAGGGGGTGAATACAGTGTATAGTACACTCAAATCGAACTTTAAGAACTTAAGTAACAGAAAACAAGCTTTATTGAAACAATAAACTCTGTTACAGTATGGAACTGTTACCTCTCAGTGATGAACAAATATCACGAGAGCTGCTAGGGTTACAATGAATAATCTTCTCTAATAATGATAACACTTATAGTGTTAACCCTATGTCTGTGTTTATATACTACACAGTTACAAGATAATCGCTAATTGATATGGAATATAATTCTGCTTCCTAAAATATATCAATCAGATATCTTTTCTTCCAAGTATTCCATTCTTCACGGAATTCCTTCTTCATGCATATCTCTTCTTATGTTTATCTCAATCTTCTTTCCTTTAATCAGCTACTGTCCTTATCTGATTATCCTTCAGCACTTAAGTTCTGATATCTATCTTCTGATGATTATCTCCTGATAACATACGTATTGATATCCTTAAGTCCTGACTTCCAGTATAAGTACTGATCAACAGTTAAGTACTGATTTATCCTGTTCAGTAAGATCTGAAAGCTAAACATAAAACATATTAGCCATGACATTATCAAATATATCTAACACATCCCTATCCTATATATTGACAAAGAGCCAGCTTTTACATTCAGAAATCTTCCATCCTTTGATATTCTGCTCTTGCCTGCTGCCTCCAACTCTTCTGATCTTCTAATATACTCATCAATGTCATGCTCATACTTTCTCCTCTTTTCAGCTAGCAAAGCTCTATGCTCATCTCTCATCTCCTCTCTGTTAACCACAAACACTGCCAATACTGTTCTCCATTCCTTAGTGGCTGTTTCTTTACCATTCATCAAGCTTAGCACCCTTTTCAGTTCAACAATTGAAAGATAATCCATTAGTCTATTTCCAAGTTGTTCAAAGGACCCATCACTGTAGTAGATTCTAACTTCTTTGATGTTAACAACCCAAACTCTGACCATTCTTTCAGCTAGCTATTGGAAGTAGTCTTCATCTAAATCAACAACATTTAGAGGTTGGAAATCATCTTGATTATATCTGTTCCAGATGGCCTTTTCACCAAATCCATGATCATTGGGAGATTCAGCTATCAGTTGTTCTCTTCTTTGTTTTCTTAATCTCCTTTTGACTTTGGCTTCTTTTGGACCTATTCCAACTGGTTTGAAGTGTGTTTTAAGGGGTGGCTGAAATGAAGGTAAGGTTTTGAGTCTTTTCAGAGAAGTATGGTTGTGAGTGATTTGAGTTTTGAGAAGAGAGTTTGCAGTGAGCTTGTAGAAGTATTTGGGTTTAGAGATTTGAGGTTGAGCAGTTTCTGTGGAGGTTGATTGTGAAGTTTTAGCAGTTGGTATTTGGATATTTAGGGATTGGAGAGATTGTGAGGTATCATTATTTTGTCTTTGCCTTCTTCCATCCCTCCTTTGAGTCTCAGATCCACTTTTCTTCTCCTTCTCTTTCTCACTATCACTTTTTCCACCAATTGCCTTACTAGATTGACTTGAGTTTGAGCCAGAAGGATTTTGACCATCTTTCTTCTGCTCATCATCACCCAAGTCATCTGTGTTGATTTTAGTTTTAGGCAAATTGGCTTCAGAGTTATTAATGTATCTCCTCAGAATCTTGATCATAGCTTCATCTTCACTAGTCTTCAATTTCTTACTTTTCAGCTCAGACTCAAGCACCATTATCAGTCTTCTGTTGGCCATGACACAGTTTTTAGGTACTTGGAAATGTTTCAGTTGCTTGGTTGTAGAGCAGATATAGTGCACCCCTTTTCTTGGATGTAGGTAGACTTCTGGGAATGCAGCTTCTTGAGCCTTCTTCAATTTTGCTAGTAGCATTTTTTCTTCATTGTTGATCATTCTGACCTTGTTAATCAAAATGTCTATCTCGGATGCTCTTGTAGAAACTAGATAATTGAAGTTGACTTGCATATATCTATCTACACAAGAATCATTAAGATTGATCACTATCCTTTTCTCCAAAAACTGGTCCTTGACTGAGATCTGCAGCACCCTGATATAATTGATAGTCTTTTCCAAGGTCTTTCTGTAAGTGAAGAAGTTGTTGTTGAGAGAGTTCCTTAGTCCAGTGAACAAATTGTCAAACTCTTGTGTCATTCATGGACCTTGGGCAGCCATAAGGAGCCTCTCTTGTTCTAGACCTTGTACTTGACTTTTGAGTTTTGATTGTGCTAGCCTTGCATCTATTTCCCCCTTAGTCTTGGTGACAGGCATCAGTAGGGGAGTAGGAATCTCAGGTCTTACAGCTTCAGGCAATGCTGGCAGTGGTATATTGAGTTTTCCCATAATGGCTCCCAAAGCAACTGTATTCTACATTTGTAAATGCTTATGGGACTCCACTAGGGCCTGAATATCATATTGTTGACTCTCAACCAATGTGGTTAGAGCTTTGACTTGTGAAGATAAATCTGAGTTGGAAGCTTGAAGTGAAGAAATTTGATCTTGAAGTTCTTTTATTTGAGGAGTAGAGGTAGTGGAGATTGTTGTAGCGGTGAAGGACCCAAAGTGTTCATCAACAGCTTTTCTGACACCCTCCATGAGAAGAAATGAAGGCTCATACCTAGCAGTATGCATTTGATTTAGCTTGACCCTGGTATCATTTGAATTTGTGATATGAGCTTGAACTTGATCAAACAGGGCCTTGAAAGAACTCTTCATATTTGACACTTCCTTCTCTATGGAGGCCAGATTCATCCTTGACATTTGCTCAGTGAAAGACTGGAATTGATTCTTGATGTCCTTTTGAGAAGGCACAATGTCATCCATCTTTTCCTTGATCAGCTTCCCGATTTTATCTTCATGTCCAGTCAGTTTTACTTCAAGGGCCTTTCCAAATAGATGGAAAGCCTTGAGTTGAGCTTTGTGCACATCCATGATGGCATCATAGACTTCAGGAGGAGTGAGAGATTTAGCATTGCTTCCCATGATAGTTATGTACTCCCTCCTGAATCTAGCCAAAACTTCATCCATTTCTGCCACATGGTCATCAGACAACCAGGCATCTACATTTCCATCCTCTTCAGCTTCATCTACTATCTTCTCCTTCTGTTGTTCACCTCTTCATTGAAGCATAGCAGTATAGCTTGATAGTCCTGGTTCCCCATGTCTGAAGTAAGCAGTTGCTGAGAAAGATTGGGCAAGCCTGAGATTTGATCTACCAACATGTCATCAACTGTAGAAGGTTGAGCTTCCATATCTTGTAGCCACTGAGCCATGATATGTGGTTGGTTGGACTGAGATGTGGAAGGTTGTTGAGAGATGTTCACATTGCCACCTGTGACTGAAGTCACAATTTGACTCACAGATAGATATGTGGTTTTGACAGTTTGTTGTTCACCATATGTAGTAGGAACCTCCATTGGAATTGGAGAGGATTTGGTTGGGTTACTGTCATGTACACCAGCCTCAAACCTTTGTGCACCTTGCAGAGCACTGTCACATAAATGTGATGGACTTGCCTCTCCCATATCAGGGTCATTGGCAATTGTACTCCTAGCATCAACTGCCAAGGCAATTTCAGCTAGGGTTGTGAGGGGAGTTGTCCCTTTTAGAGGAACCTCCAATTGAATTGGAGAGGATTTAGATAGCTCTCCCTCAAGAGTACTACCCTCAAACCTATTCATCTGTGAAGATGATTGTGCACATGAAGGTGCAAGAGTGACCATGGGGTCTTCAGTAAAAACTGATGAAACCTCCATGTTTTTTATGGTGTCATCAAGGTCTACACCAGCTAGTAGCCTCTCACCATCTGAATGTTGGTTCTGGGTGGTGAGCACAGCTTCATGAACCATGTTACTTGAGTGTTGGTGCACTTGAGAATCAGATTCAAGTGCTCTATATGATGAAGAAATTTGAAAAATTAGAAAAGTTTACTCAGTTGTGAGTGTTGGCAGCTCCCCCTGAATGGATGAGGGAGCTTCAAATGATGTGCTCTCAATGTGTGTGCCATCCTTATTTCTTCTACCATACACTCTAGGTGCAGGTTGTGCTGACTCAGTACAGGATGCATTGGGGTGAATGCTCTTTTCAATAGATACACCATGTTGAGAGGATGCATTTAGTAACTGTTTACTCCCCATTTGTTCAACTGTGCCCTTTTGGGAGGACACAGAAGTGTTTTGAGTGGTCAGCTCAGGTATTTTACTCTTCTTTGGTCTCTTGACCACGGGTGACTCTAGTTCAGTAAGAATTGTTTCACTCTCATTTACAACAACAAGGGTTGGTTCCTTTCTCTTCTTTTTACTCACTTCAGTCTTTTGAGAGACTAAAGTGGTTGGTTTGCTAACATCTAGTGGTTTAGAAGATGGGGCTGCAGCTTTGGAAAGTCCCTGTTGGTATGCCTGTGTTTGTACTTCCACAGGCTCAGGAACCATAGCTGAATTAGCAATTTGAGGAGCCCTTATATCTGGCATAGGGTAAGGATAAGTCCTGATTCTCTCCAACATGAATGGAGTGATTCTAAGACTTACACTTACCTTATTCTTTGTAGTAAGTGAGCCAAATATTATTTTGGACACTTGCTTACAATTGCCAATTCTACTACTATCAATACCAGCTAACAAATGTATGTCATTTACCTTATGAGCTAAAGTAGACATAATAAACCTTGGTAAAAAGATTTCTTTACCTCTATTCTTCAAAGGCATAGTAAGCCTGGTAGCCAGCTCCTCCAGAATTAGAGCCCCAACATTCAGATGCCTGTTGTGAGTTATTGAGAACACCATCTTTTGCACCACACTTGAGATATTGTCAAAGCCAGTTTTTCTGCAGGTGAACGCCCTCACTATAGAATCAAACACAAAGGACCATTCCTTCCTAAGGTTTGTCCTGTTCAGGCATGCCAAGTTGATTGAGCCACTGTAGTTGATGAAATCCATGAATTCACTCAGCTCATCTGCAGTTGGCATCTCTCCATAGTTCTCAGTTGGTAATCCCAGGGCTGTATTCACATCTGCAGCTGAAAACTCAATTTATTGGCCTCCAATTGTGCATGTGACCACAATAGAAGTGACACTCTCTAGAACAACTGTCCTGGTTATAGCTGATGTCTAAAATTCATAAAGAACATCCAAATACAGCACAGGACTTGCAGTTAAAGCACCTGTAATATAAGATTCAGAAAGAAACTTCACAAACCCCTTCAAACTATCAAGGGCTTGGTTAGCATCAAGAAAAGCAATAAAATTGGTTCCCTTCTCTGGAATGATAGCTCTAACAATGTTTTGTGCCATTTTAGTGTTTAGAAGTAGTGGGTAAGAAAAGTTTTGAGAAAGGAGCAAAAACGAGAGAGAAATCGCCTTTTGTCTGAAAGCTAGGTCACTTGAGATCTCGAAAAAGTGTAAGTACAGTGTATGTATCGAGAAGTCTGGGTATTTATAGAAAAAGTAAAATACTTATCGAGAAGTCAAATAAACGTTTGATTTTAAACTTATCGAGAAGTAATTTTGAATTTGACAGAGGTACATTCGATAAGTCATTTTATTAATTCTTTTCGAGAACTAAGAAATGATTTATCGAGAACTCTGATAAATGCCCAGTTTGTCCGAAAATGGACTAAAAATGATTCTAATTTATTTGAATTGAATCAAATTGAAATCAGAATAAATTTTCCAAAAGTATTTGTCTAAAATAATTCATTGAATTAAATTATTTTAGTTCTGAGTTATTGATAAGTCTCAAAATATCCTTGTCGAGAACTCTGTGAATTAATACTATTAGAGAACTCTACATGGTCTTATCGATAAGTCATAATAGAGCTTATCGAGAAGTCATTCGAGAAGTCTGTAAATAGACTTATCGAGGACTCATTCGAGAACTCTAAAATGACTTATCGATAAGTCATTTTGACTTATCGATAAGTCATTTTGACTTATCGAGAACTCAGTTCTCTATACCTTGAGTACTGTTATTCTGCCTTGTGTTAATTTTACACATTAAAGATGTAAATTAAGAACTAAGCAGTTTACTTAGAATTTGAAATATTCTAAGTTAATTTTTGAATTTTTAAAGAAAAATAAATATGCAGAGATTCTAAAATATTTATAATTCATATTTCAGTTAATTTCCAATTAAATAAAAAAAGGTTGATTTATTAGAAATTAATCTGCTACAAGACAGTAGCTGAGTTCTTGCCTTAGGATGAAGAATTGAGCATTCCAATTTCACTCACAAGTCTAGTGAAGGTTGCTTCATCCAAAGGTTTAGTAAAAATGTCAGGTAATTGTTTCTCTGTTGGAACAAAAATGAGCTCAATGGTACCATTTACAGCATGTTCCCTGATAAAATGGTACCTAACATCAATGTGATTTGTTCTAGAATGATTAACTGGATTAGCTAATATAGATATGGCACTAGTATTGTCACACATAATAGGAATTTTGTGTAACACTAGACCATAGTCCATTAGCTAATTTCTAATCCAAAGCACCTGAGCACAACAACTTCCAGCAGCTATATATTCAGCCTCAGCTGTGGAAGTTGACACAGATTGTTATTTCTTACTATACCAGGATACAAGTCTTTGACCAAGAAATTGACAGCTTCCACTAGTACTTTTCCTATCAACCCTGCATCCAGCAAAATCTGTATCTGTGTATCCAACAGCTTCAAAACCAGTTCCCTTAGGATACCATAATCCCAAGTTTGGAGTTCCCTTTAAGTATCTGAAAATCCTTTTGACAGCCATTAGATGTGATTCCTTTGGATTGGCCTGAAATCTGGCACATAGACAAGTAGCAAACATGATGTCTGGTCTACTAGCAGTCAAATACAGCAATGATCCAATCATCCCTCTATAGCTTGAAATATCCACACTTTTGCCTTTCTTGTCTTCACCCAACTTGGTTGCAGTAGACATTGGTGTAGATGCTGGTGAGCTATCCACCATACCAAATTTCTTCAATAAGTCATTCACATATTTGGTTTGGCTGATGAAAATACCATCACTTCTTTGACTAACTTGAAGGCCAAGGAAGTAACTCAATTCTCCCATCATGCTCATTTCATACTCACTCTGCATTAGCCTAGAGAATCTTTGACAAAGCTTTTCATTTGTAGATCCAAAGATGATATCATCCACATAGATTTGAACTAGGATCATACCTTCACCATGCTTCTTGTAGAAGAGAGTCTTATCAATAGTACCTCTGGTAAAACCATGTTTGATAAGAAATTCTGACACTGTGTCATACCAGGCTCTAGGTGCCTGTTTCAATCCATATAGAGCCTTAAGTAATTTGTAAACAAAGTTAGGAAATTCTGGATCTTCAAAACCAGGTGGCTGTTGCACATAAACTTCTTCTTCTAGTTCACCATTGAGAAAAGCACTCTTGACATCCATTTGATACACCTTGAAATTTGAGTGTGCAGCAAATGCCAGAAAAATTCTTATTGCTTCTAGTCTTGCAAAAGGAGCAAAAGTCTCATCATAGTCAATTCCTTCTTCTTGTGAGTAGCCTTTAGCAACTAGCCTTGCTTTGTTTCTAGTAACAATTCCATTTTCATCCATTTTGTTCCTGTACACCCACTTAGTTCCAATTATGCTTCTGTTCTTTGGTGCAGGGACTAATTTCCAAACTTTGTTTCTCTCAAACTGATCCAGCTCCTCCTGCATGGCATATATCCAGTCAGGATCTAATAGGGCTTCTTCAGTTTTCTTGGGCTCTACTTGAGATAGAAAACATGCATGTAGGCATTCATTAGCAGTTGCACTTCTAGTTCTCACACCAGCTGAGGGATCACCAATAATAGCTTCTACTGTATGACTCTTATCCCACTTTTTGGTGTGTGTCTGTTGACTAGTGCCTTCATCATTTTCTTCAGTATTACCATGACTGTCATTGCCATTCTCTCCTTCTCCCCCTGAGTTTGTGCCATCAAATTCAGGTGTCTGAAGAGAGCATTCATTCCTATGATTTTGTTCAGAGGTCTCTTCATTTGTCATTTGCTGTGCCACAGCTTCATCTTCCTCATCAGAATCACTATCAATGGTTAGATTCTCAAATGCAAGGGCTTCAACATCATTTACATCAAGGCATTTTAAGTCTGGACACTTTTCATCATCAAAAGTCATATATGTGCTTTCCATAATTTTCTTTTGATCAATCACATAAACTTTGTAGACTGTTCTTTCCAATGAATATCCCATAAAAATTGCTTCAAAAGCTTTAGAGTCAAATTTTCCCACATATTCAGAGTTGTCTTTTAGAATATAACACTTGCTTCCAAACACATGTAGATGTTTCACTGTAGGCTTTCCGTTAGACATGATTGAGTAAGGTGATTTGCCATGAGCTTTGTTGATGAGATATCTGTTTTGAGTGTAGCATGCAGTATTAACAGCCTCTTCCCAAAAACTAGTTGGCAACTGAGCATCTTGTAGCAAAGTTCTAGCAGCTTCAATTAATGTTCTATTTTCCTCTCAACTACTCCATTCTGTTGAGGTGTTCTAGCTGCTGAAAATTCTTGAACAATGCCTTTGCTTTTACAGAATTCACTTAATGTTGAGTTTCTGAATTCTGTTCCATTATCACTCCTCAAACTTTTTACACTAACTTTTCCTTCAGCTTGCTTCTCAATTTTCTTGATGTGCTCAATTATAATGTTTGGAGTTTCATCTTTAGAGTACATGAACTCAACCCAAGTGTATCTTGAAAAATCATCAACCATGACAAGGGCATATTTGTTCCTTGAAATGGACAAGACATTTACTGGCCCAAACAAGTCCATGTGAATAAGTTGCAGAGGTGCACTTATAGAATTCACAGATTTTGACTTGTGACTTGATCTTTTCATTTTTCCTTTCTGACAAGCTTCACAAACTTCTAGTTGACCAAATTCCAGATTGGGCATGTCTCTCACAAGCTCCTTCTTGACTAGGGTGTTGAGTGCTTTGAAATTCAAGTGAGATAGCTTTTTATGCCACAGTTTGCTTTGCTCTTCTGATGCCTTGGTATAGAAATAACACACTCCTTCCTCATTTGTTGAGTCTAAGTCTGCAACAAATAAGCTTCCCTTTCTTACTCCTTTAAGAGCAATTTCACCAGTCTTCTTGCTAATAAAAGCACAATCTTCTTTGTTGAAAACAACTTGAAACCTCTGTCTGCAAATTGACTAACACTTAGAAGATTTACTTCTAATCCAGCAACTAGTGCTACATCTTCAATGACAACATTTCCAGAAACAATCTTGCCATATCCCATTGTGAATCCTTTGCTATTGTCACCAAAGGGCCGGCCATCTCCTCCAATTGTGATAGCAGGGCCTTATCACTTGTCATATGCCTGGAACATCCACTATCAATGATCCATATAACCTTTTTTCCTTTGCCCTGCACACAATGAGGATTAAGTGTGTTTAGCTACCCAAGCTGTGTTGGGTACTTTCTTCTTGTTAACTGATTTTGCAGAAGTAGAATGAGAATTTTCAGATAAAATGGAATTCATAGACTGTTGAGCCTTTTCCCTTTCAGATATAAAACCAATTTTTGATTCAATGAGATCAGTTCTCAATTTGTGGCAACTCTTCATCACTTTCATGTTGCAGGGAATGCAGTCAAACTTGTCACGGAATGAATAGGGATCATTAGCCTTGGCTTCATTGTACTTGCAGACTCCTTCAGGTGGATTGCTAACAACCTTTTTACAAAGATGAGTTAGGTGATTCATTGATCCACATTTCTCACACCTCTTTCTAGGAGCATCTGCAATATAAGCAAAGTTATTGCTTTTGTTTATCCCAATCTTTCCATTTCTATTCTTCTTTTTCTTTTTGACCTCTTCAGCTTTAATCTCCTTCACAAGCTCCTTAGTTTCTTGATTGGCTTTTGGTGTTTCAACAGGGATGGAAGACTGAGTTGTCTCATCATTTTTCTTTTGCTTGTTCTCATCAGCTATCTCCTGTTTGATGATCAACTCTTCTTCACTGAAGTTCACCTCACATGCCTTGAACAAAGGTGATTCAACTTTCTTCAACATTATTGGAACATTCTCAGCTTTAGTTGATTTTCCTTTGTCACTGACAGACTTCTTTTTGTTGTTCAAACCCTCATAGTCAAGACCAATGGCAATGTTTGCACAAGGCTTGTTCTTTTCATGATATTGGCCAATCAACTCAGAAGCATTTTTGAAGGATTTCAGCTTCACTTCATTCTTCTCCGGCCTTTCTCAACACTGCTTCAATTTCACTTGCACACTTTAATTTATTCTTTAAGTATGCAATTTCTTGTTTAGCAGCATCAAGCCTAACCAGCAACAATTCAGCCTCTTGTTTTTCACTCTCAAGTTTTTCATTGATCTTCTTCAATCTACTAACTTCCTCATTTACAGCAACCATGCTTGTATGAATGTGGAACATTTCTGTGCTCATCTTTTCAACAGTTTCCTTATATTGACTCATATTTAAATCAATTATGGTAAGAGTTAGTACCTGTGATTTAGATGATGAAGAATCTCCTTGCTCCAAAGCCATGAATGCATAGTTTCCAACTTCTTCATCTTCATCATTATCTGAATCATCCCAGCTCTTGCCCTCAGCAATATAAGCTTTCTATTGTTGCTTCTTTAGAAGAGCATCATACTTTGCTTCCAATTCAAGATAGGCTTTATCTTTCTTTGCCTTCTTGGGTTTCCTACATTCTGTAGCAAAATGGTCCAACTCATCACAGTTAAAGCACCTTATTTTTGCTCTATCAACAGATCCAGTTTTGTAGCCAGTTTTGCTATCAGGAGTGTACTTCCTTCTTCCTTTCCATCTGCTGTCTTTGTTGAAGGACTGTCCTTTGCTCTTGAAAAATCTTGGTTTCTTTACTCTAATATTAGAAAATTTTCTAGCCAAGTAAGCCATTGATTTGTCTAGCTCATCAAGCTCATCAAGAGTGTAGAACTCATCTTCTTCATCCAATTCCAGTATGACTTGCTCTTCAGTGTCATTGACTCTTTTCTCACTTGTAGAAATTGCTGGAGTTGGGGATCTTTGCTCATCATTAGAAGTCTGGCCATTATTCACAATCAGTGCACTTGAGCCATCCATTACATATCCTGGACCAGCCCTTAATGACTTCTTTTGAATCATTTCAAGTTCACAAGTTTTCAGAACCCCATAGAGCACTTCCAGTGTGATTCTACTCAGATCCCTTCCTTCTCTGATTGTAGAGATTTTCTGTTCCAAGTGATCAGGGAGAGTAAGCAAGACTTCAAATTCACTTCTTCGACATCATAAAATTTATCATGAAGCTGCAAGTCATTCATCAGCTTATTAAACCTTTCAAACATATCAGTAATACCCTCCTTTGGTTTAGCCATAAAACCCTCATACTGAGAAATCAATATCCTTCTTTGATTTGACCTAACCTCCTCAGTTCCTTCACAAAGTATTTCAATCTTTTCCCAGATCTGTTTAGCAGTGTCATAGTTGACAATGTTATTATACATTACATTGTCAAGTGACTCAATTAGTATCAGTTGCAAAGCACTGTCTAGGGAAACTTTCTCTCTTTCAGGTTCAGTATACTCAGAAGGATCCTTGGGAGCATAATGAGCTGGAATAACCATATCTCCATATGTGGTTTCCTCAACTCTAACTACAGGAGTGAAGGGCCCATTCTTGAGGATACCAATGTAAAGATGATTGGCCATTCTTATAAACAGCAATATTTTCTTTTTCCATAAAGTGTAATTGGCCTTATTAAAGGGAGGAATCTTGATACTACTGATTTTCTGTGTATTCATTTTTCCAAGATCTAATCTGTTTACTTTCAGATTTTGCTCTGATACCACTTGTTAGATATGAATACAACACAGAGGGGGGTGAATGTGTTTTAGCTTAAATGTTTACTTTTTGGATTTGCTCTGAGTTTAGCAGTTGATTGTTATCAATAATTTTGTGGAGTAGATCTAAAACATAAATAACAATGCAAATATATAGAACAAAGATCTTCAAAACTCATTTAATTTTATATTAAAAATCAAGCAGTGTTTTGCTACAAAATCTCTAAGTTCTTGTTTTAGAACTTAGCTTCTTTCTTGAGAGAGAATACTAGATTTTCTATCTTTTTTTTGACTAAGGACCGGTGTTAACTTTATAACTCAGTTAACTACTGGTTTACACAGTATGTAATAAACATGATATTAGCTTATCTAAACTGTCACTTGTCAATTCTATTTATAGAAAAGCAAATCTTCCATTTCTGGCTTAGCATATCTTTAGCATCCCGTGTTTACTTTAATCTCCTCTTTCAGTTAATCTTTGTCATTGATCTTGCACATCTCTCAAGCTGCTTTTTGTAGACTTGTCAATCCGGCTGTGTGAATTGTTTGTTGATTTGCGACCTTGGATATTGAATTGTTCTGCAATTCTGTACTTAGAGAAATTTCTTCACTTCGAGATCTCCAATTAAGTTGTAGAGAACTCGACATCTCGATAGGCATGTTGGCTTGTCGATATCTCTGAAACTTCATTGTTGACTTGACTTATCGACAACTCTGAGTTCTCTAGTGAATTTTGGTTTATCGATAACTCAGAGTTCTCTAATGAATGTATACTTATCGATATCTCTAAGTTCTCGAATGGGTATCTGACTTATCGATATCTCCAATAGCATTTCCTGAGTTCTCGATAGACAATTCCTGAGTTCTCGAATGACTTCTCTATAACACTAATTCTGTGACTTGTAGAGATCTTGACTTAGAATGTTTTTCACTAAACAGAATTATTCAACTCCAAGCTTCTTCATAATTCTTCTGAGGCATGACCTTCTTGATCTTCTTCCAGATAGAATTCTTAGAATTGACACTGTTTAGGGAAAACTGCTCCAGTCTACTCCATTTACATTTTACAGACATTAAGTGTTACAAGTATAAATTATAGATTAAGGTTACAATACAACTAATCTAAGGGTTGTCAATATGGCTTAGTCTTGTTATGATACAGGCATGTCTTGCACAACAGAAAAGCAGGAATTAACAAACATAACAACTACACACCTGATAAATATGCACCAAGAAAAATATGTGTTAGGTGTGGTAGTGTTAATCACTAACCTGTTAATTGCAAACTTGCTATGCCTGCTTCCATGTCTGCACCACCTTCATTTCCCAGCATGCCTACAATGCTTGTAAATGTTATGCATGTACATAATTTGAATGCAGTGTTTGCTAATATGCCATTTGCTCAAAATCCTTACTATGCTGCATTTAGTATGCCACAAATGCCATTTAGCATGCCATATTGGAAACATGTTTGCACAGAATATGCCTTACCAAGTTAATCAGTATGTGCATGATAATTCTGCAATGATGAATGGTTTTAAGGCATGTACTCAATTGACTAAGGATGAACTTCAAATGCCTAAGTCAAATGAGGACAAGCCTAAGAAACTTAAGAAAAAGGCTAACAAAACAGGACCCAAGAAAACTTGGGTACCAAAATCAACTTGATTTGATTTTATTGTGTGCAGGGAAATAGAAAGAATCTTTGGTATTTAGATAGTGGGTGCCCAAGGCACATGACTAGAGATTCTACCATGCTCATTGAGTTCAAGGAGAGAGTTGGGCCAAGTATCACTTTTGGAGATGACGACAAGAGTTATATTGTGGGATATGGCTTGATTTCAAAGGATAATGTCATCATTGAGAAAGTTGCCCTAGTAGATGGACTCAAGCACAATTTTTTGAGTATCAGCCAGCTTTGTGATAAGGGTAACTCAGTAATATTTAATTATGAAGCATGTGTTGTGACCAATAAGAGAAGCAACAAAGTGGTTCTCACTGGAGTGAGAAAAGGGAATGTGTACTTAGCTGATTTTAACTCATCAAATGCAGAATCTGCCACTTGTCTATTTAGCAAGGCAAGTCAAGATGAAATTTGGCTAAGGCACAAGAAGCTGTCCCAAATTAACTTCAAGGCTATGAATGAGCTAGTCAAGAAAGATTTGATAAGAGGTATTCCTCAAGTGGAATTCTCAAAGGATGGACTGTGTGATGTATGTTAGAAAGGAAAGCAAAACAAGGCATCATTCAAAAAGAAGCTTGACTCAACAATTGAAGAACCTTTGTAACTATTGCACATGGATTTATTTGGACCAGTCAATATATTGTCCATCTCAAGGAAAAGATACTGCCTAGTAATTCTAGATGATTTCTAAAAGTTCTCTTGGACATATTTTCTAAAATCCAAAGATAAAGCTAGTGAAATCATCATCAATCATGTAATAACCCCAAAATTTTGGACTTTTTGTAACCCTTATGAATAGTGATTTTGCTGATTATGCTGAATAAGAAAACTTTTCATGCCTCACTTTGTAGAGGTTCTTTTATTGTTATTTTCTGAGATCTTATCAGTACTCTATATGGTATATAAGTGTATGTAAAGATCGTCAGAATCCAAATTCGAACACTTTGATTTTTCTCGAAAATCCACCAGATACCGAACTAATTGAGTATAAGGTAACATGATTAAAAGGATTTAAATTCAAGGATTATAAGAGAGGATCATAAAAGGAATATAAAATATTGAGAAAGGTTTAGGGGAACCCAAGTAATAAGATCCCGGGTATGATCCCTCAAACGATAAACGAGAACGAAAGTTAAGCGAATCGTATAACAGATCAGCGATCATTAGCCAAGTAAATAGGAGTTAATCAAAGGGGTTAGTGGAGGATGATGTCATCACACCAACAAGAGGAGGACAAGTGTAACAAGATGGCATAAGTAGATGACATAAGCATGACCAAATGGGAAGAGTTGGTTGGTTGATTGTGAGCCACACAATTTTTACCATGGTAAAAGGTTAATTAACAAACAAAAAGGAAGCAACCAAGCAAACACATTCATTTCTCTACCAGGAAAACACATTCATTTCTCTTCCCCCCATCTCCTTGCTCACGGTTTTTTGAAGAAAAACAAGAAGAAAAATTTCCAAACCCAAGCTCCATTCAATCATAATTCAAGAGGTTTGTTTCTTTGGATCCTATATTTCATAACTAAGAAGAGCAAGTAGTTTGAGTGCTTGAATCAAAGGTTTTCTATCTCAAACAAATCATTTTAGTTTAGGGTGAATAGTAACTTTTAAGAAGAAATTTTTGATTCTTGATTTTATTTGTAAGGTCAAGGTAGCTTAAGCATAGATTAAGGCTTCCATGGGCATTCCAAGGATCTTTCATTGATTAAAAGCTTCAAGGAAGGTATAAAACTTCAAACCCTAGTTTTACTTTGAATATTTAGGAGTGGTTTTGATTAATATAGTTCATGAGAAGCATGATGCTTGTGTGTTTAAAGTTTGGTTGGGTTTGTAGTGATTTGGATGATTGAATCTTGTTTATAGTTAATGAAACTTAAGTATAGTTAGTAGTTCATGTTTGTGGTTGAATAAATTGGAAAATCTTGAGGATATGGACTGATGTATTAAGGTTTGGATGAATTTTGGTTGTATTGGTGGTTATGGTTTGATTTGTGGTTGATTTGTGGATGATTGGAGTAGTTAAACTTTGGTAATCGCGTAAACATAGCCGTCGTAATGCCCGATTTACCTTAGACTGATTTTGTTCTTAATATCAGGACCCGTGAACTCACTGTTAGGTTTTGACCATTGCCATGATTAGATATTTCATGTTACGAGCTTCGTTTTGATATGTGGTTCGCTTGAATCCGATGTGCGGTTTAGGAGAAACGACCGTTTTAAGTAACGGTGTTTCGCGAACGAACCATTACCCCTCGCCTTACTTTGAAACATTGGTTAAGGTCCTTAAATGACTAATTGGAGTATGAAACAATTATGTAAAGTGGATTAGGCAGTTGGTAGGGTACTCGTAAAAGAATCACCTTAAAATTCTTAATGGTTAATTTAGTAAAAATGGTGGAGCCGAGGGTACTCGAACGACTAATGTGATTTGTTATGCGTAGAAATGATCATAAGCGAAAGTTAGGGTTCAATTGGTTAAATTCTAGTTTCTTAAGCGACCGGGGTTTAATTCCGACTTATGTTGTTGTTCATAGGTTATCGTACCCACTCTAAGCTTAAGTCTATCCGGGAACACTCAGACAAGTTTTATACCCGTTATACTGTTGTTGTGATGTATATATGTATATGCATTATCTTGTGATAAGTGCATGATTGTTATTAGCAAATCTTGCGATATATTGGAGCATGCTGATATGGTATATATGCATGTCTGTTTTTTAATCTTGATATCTAATTGTTGATTCAAATGCTTATAAGTTGCATAATACCTATGTTAGAGATAAGCAGTAGTTGCGTATACCCTTAGTATAGGGGACCCAAAGGTGAACATTTTCTAAACCGGGAGTCGATGTTCCCGAGTATAATATATATATATATATATATATATATATATATTTATATATATATATATATGAATAGTTTTCAAAACTATTAATCGAATAAGGTTTATTCGATAACTTTATTTTATTTAATGAATATTATTTTGAATATTCATTCGAGGACTTATGACTCCGCTTTATTTTATTTAATGAATATTATTTTGAATATTCATTCGAGGATTTATGACTCCGCTTTATTTTATTTAATGAATATTATTTTGAATATTCATTCGAGGACTTATGACTCCGCTTTATTTTATTTAATAAATATTATTTTGAATATTCATTCGAGGACTTATGATTCCGCTTTATTTTATTTTATGAATATTATTTTGAATATTCATTCGAGGACTTATGACTCCGCTTATTTTACTTAATGAATATTATTTTGAATATTCATTCGAGGGCTTATGACTCCGCTTCTTTTATTAAATAATATTCTTTATTTTATTAAAGAATAATGTTTCGATAATCAAACTTACTTTCGATTATTCAAATAAAGATCGCACTTTCTTATAAGTATATCTTTGGTTATTTATTATTCATTTCAAGTATGAGTTTTAAAACTTCTACTTCAATTATTTTTATAAAGATTATCCTTATGGGAATATTATTTAAATAATAATATTCAGATATTTTCATATATATCGGGACTGATTTATTTTATTAAATCAGCATTACTCCAAACATTCTTAAAAATGTTTTCGAGTCTTCAAAATGATTTTAAAAGTCAGAGCGGATCCCAAAACTCGTTTTCAAATTTAAGATCTTCCTTTCGAAGGGGATTTAAATACTCGCTTAAAAATCTGAGGGATCCGGCTCCGTGATGTATTTTTATATTCGCAACAAGTTTGCTGTTTTGATGAAAAGGGTTTTTGATTACTTAACCAACACTCGGGAAGTAAAATTCTTGGAATGAGTTTAATCCATTAACAGGCATCGCCTGGGAAATATCGGTGAGCTTTCCTTTCCAACTAGATACGACTTCTTGGTAGAGCCGTATCAACAAGTTTCTACTTGGGGAAAGGGGGGACGAGCTTTACGTTTCAGAGTCATGGATTTCATCTGAACTAGGAGTGGCGTAAGTGGTCGAGTGGCGCCGGCCCAGCCTTATTATATTGGCCCAAATGGCCTGGAAGTTCAGCTAAGACGCTCCATTCCTTAGGAGTCCAGGGTTCGGTTGACAAGTAAATCCGACTGTTCTCCTCTGCATGTAGAAAATGGTGGGGTTGCACTACTGCGACTGATCATCGTAAGTGGTCTTCCTGGCACGGCAAACTCTCGTAATGAGTTCATCATCCAGTTTGGATATTTCTGCAACACTACCCGAAGCATTCGATCGAAAGGCTACGGATGGGTGATTGCTGAAGCATTGACAGGGTCAAACAGTTATGATAATGTTTCCCTCAAATGAAGTATCTCGTAACTTCATTTCTTTTAAACAACATTTCAAAGATTGAATCTATTCAAGTCTTATCTTGTAGTCTCATCTATGTGATGAACTTTTGAAACTGGTTATAACTTGAACGGTGGTAGTTCAAGTAGTATTTGGAAAAGATATAAGTATATTGGGGTATCTTGTAACTTCATCTTTTCAACTTATATCTGGTTAATGATTATCTTATGCATGACAAAGATTTTCAGAAAAACGTTGAGACAAGGTTAGATATATAAGATCACCTTGCAACGATATTTTTATACAGTTATAAACTGGAACTCTGTGTATATTATACATGGCAGAGGATTTCAAAGATTTTGAAAAGTATATAAGTATATATACTGAATATTTTGCGACTTCGTCGCATTAAGATATCAAACTTGGTTCATTTCTTCTTGACCAAGACTTTCATGAGTACTATGAGAATGCTCATAAATTGTTAATTATTATACATATTATTTCAGTGGGCTTGTTGCTCACCCTTGCTTTCTTCTTTCATCACACAACAACAGATAGACAAGATGAACAGGACCAAGCTCCCAATTTGCGAGCGGATAGGAAATGTTCTGCAGTTTCCTGTAGGCGTTGATGCCGCTGTAGCTGAGGTAGAAATTACCAATAGGCTAGGCTTTCAACTTCTGATGTACCAGACTTATGTATCTATATGAATTGTAATAATGGCAAAGAAATGTAAATTTATTCAGAAACCCTTTTAAGGTGTAACGGTTTATAATTGTGGAATAAAATGACTTGTGTTATTTTTGGTATTCATCTCTGAGACTATAATTTGTGGTGTGTGTGTGTATATTATGGGGTCACAGTACGCAGTAGTTGGTTGTTTATTAAGGTTAAGTGTTATTAAGGGAAATGGAACTCGTGACAACCCGGATCCCCGACCCCGGATTTGGGGGTGTTACAGAAATGGTATCAGAGCTAAGCGTTATAAATCTCAGAGATGATGTGGTGTTAAGATAATAAGTTCACTAAGATAATAAGAACTCTTGCCAAGTTCATAGTCGGACTACCTAACGTAGTACTGACAGTTAAAACCCTTATGGGAACCCTTATAAATATCATGATAGAAGCGTAGTTCGTTATCGTATATGGTAGCGGGACTCCGAACCCTGAGGTTGAGGAGCAACAGCACGATGATGTTTTATTACTAATTGGAGATCAGATTGTGGATCCGATAGAGCGTCCTAACGCAGGACCAGATGATGTTCATATTGAGGATGTAGTGGTTGAGGATGTTGTCCTAGAAGGGATTGTTGCTGAGGAGGATCCCGTGGAGGATCCTGACAAGAATGAATAAAGGACCACTGAGGAATTGATGACCATGGTTAGGGAAACTACCAGAGGTAGGATTGGCAGTCACTACCGAAGGTTCGTTCAAGTTTGTAAAGATAGTAGCCCCTTTAACGCGGATTACTCGTAAGACTGAGAAGTTTGAATGGACAGAGAAATGTGAGAACAACTTCCAAGAACTAAAGAAAAGATTGGTGACGGCCCCTGTGTTGGCGTTGCCGGAGGGAAAAAGGAGATTTTGTGATTTATAGTGATGTTTCGCACAAGGGATTAGGGTGTGTGCTTATACAACACGGTAAGGTAATCATGTACACATCAAGATAATTAAGGGAATATAAAATTCGATATCCCCCCATGATCTTAAGCTCACGGCAATAGTTTTACCCTAAAGATTGGAGGCACTACTTGTATAGAGAGAAGTGTGAAGTTTACACAAACCCCAAGAGCTCAAGTATATTTTACGCAGAAAGAGGAGGTGGTTAGAGCTAATCAAGGATTATGATTATGAGATTATTTATCAGCCAGGTAAAGCCAATGTGGTGGCTAACACCCTTAGTGGAGAGGAGAGACTCAAAATGATAATGTCTTCTGAAGAGTTGATAAGAGATTTTGAGAAAATGGAAATAGAAGTGAAGGTAACCGGAGCCGGTACCGAAAAGCTGTTTGAGATTGCAATACAGCCCTAATTCTTGGAAAAGATCATATTGTGCCAAGAAAAAGTGATGAATGAAGGCAGGGAGCCAACAAATATAGAAGAGATTAATATCGAGAAAGATGATAATGGAATAATGAGGTGTTCCTACAGAATTTTGGTTCCAAACGTTCAAGAGCTTAAGGACGGGATCTTAGATGAAAGTAATAGTTCGAGGAATAAGATTTAGGGCAAACCCTGAATGTGATAGTCAGGGAGGTCGCCATCAAGATAGAAGGAACCATAACATAATGAAATAAAAAACAAGGATTTTAACGTATAAGATAACCCTGATTATGGGAGAAGGATGAAACATTTCATACTGAGAAAACAAAAGTCGAGCAAGATAAGGAAACCCGAGACGGTACTCCTATACGGAAATTCATGGACCTGTCTAAACAGAACTTATACTCTTATTCCCAACCACCACCTTGAGGAAACAATGCGGTAGGAAATCCTTTCATGACCTTTAAGTCGCTAAGCTCTCAGAGTTCCAAGGAACAGGTTGACCCAGTCGAGGCAAGAGCTTGGCTAAAGGAAATATAGGAATTATTTGAGATTTTAAATGATTGACGAAGCACAAAAGACTGTTTTTGTCACTTACCTTTCTAAGAGAGAGGCCACCCGTTGGTGAAAGGCCAAGAAAGGCACGGAGCCAAAGGTTATAATAAACTGATTAAAGTTCAGACAATTATTTTCAGGAAAGTAATTCCCAAGGTTATGGAGATGGTGTAAAAGCTTTAGAGCCAAAACAAAGGCGGACGAGTATGATAAATTATGAATCTAAGATTGTAAAAGTTGTCAAGATTCGTTCTGATGACAAGAATCCCAGAACAACGTGATGTTTGAAGTCAATGATTAGTGGGTCCTGTTAGGTCTCAATATGTTTGTAGAAGGGGGGTTGAATACAAACAATACCGTTTAATCGAATAAAATGCGGAATAAAAAAGTGAAACAAAATTCAAGTTAAATAAAATTATTATTAAACTTGAAAGGTGTTACAACAACGGTATCCTTTACAAGGGATTAATCTCAAATCAATTATCACAAATCTAGAATAAATTCGACATGAACTTTTTCTATTTTTGCAATAAAAAGATCAAATGCTAAAAGCGATTTGAGATTAAGTTCTAGGGATTTCGATCCGCTAGATAGTTACACAAGAACAAGAAAGGTATTTCTAGTGGATTGGATTTAACAATAAATACTAGAAATAAATGATCTGTGAATTTGCAATAAGTTCTCTGCAGGTTTCTTTTGTTATGTGTTCTTCTTAATTTGATAATCAATGCACTTATTGAAAAATGATCTGCTTCTGTTGGTTTTGTAAACAAACCACTCCAATTGAATCAGTAAGACTTTCGGCAAGACAATCCATTTGGCTCAGCATGATAATCCTTTTAACTGGTAAGACTTTCGGTAGGACTATCAATTGAACTGATATGACTTTTGGTAGGACTATCAATTGAACTGATATGACTTTCGGTATGACTATTGATTGTCATACCGATTGTCTTGCTAGTACAAAAGATAGTCTTGCTGGATTAAAACAGATTTTAATCAAATAATAATTCTGAATTAATTAATCAATTAATTCCATTAATCAATAAATTAATCTTTGCAGATTTAATTTATTTTCTTAATTAAATTATATGACTTAATTAATAAATAGAGAATTAATACCAATCTTGAGTAGCAACCATTCTTCTGAAAATCTTCTGAAAATCACTGTCAATTACGAATCAATTCCATTACTTCAATGTTGACACTCGATGTACTGTCTGGTTCATGAGTGACTAACTTCCGTGACGTTTCTCCATGCCTTGACTTTGATACTCTTGATTTTGTTCAGACTAAATTCTTGTAATTAATTGATACCCTGACGAGATCTCTGTCACTTGATTAAATCCACAATCTTGATTTATATCACTGAGGCTTGATCAATTTCTTGAGCTTCTTCCAGTGAATTAAGTCATCAAGTCTGTAGAAGAACAATGTTACTTAATCCTTTGATATATGTTACTCTGAGAGATCTCTCGGACGATAGGACCACTATTTACTTGTTACATCCCTATTTGAGTTGAGTTAAATCCTCGAATAAACAAATAGGCTATGACATATGCCTTTCAATCTCCCCCTATTTGTTTGTTAGACAATAACAATAAATACCTAGAGGATAACTCAACTAACAAATAAGAAAAAGATATAAACAGTAATGTAAAGTAAATAGCAGAAAAGTTCTGGATTATATTTAACATTTTCCAGATTCCAAAAGAAATTTACAAGTTAATACAAGATAGATGTTCCTCTAGACTGAACATATAACTACATTAGTCTATCTTGATTCATAAAGCCCTAATCATATTACATTAAGTTTTGAGCTTATTGAATTCAGTTGTCTTCTCTTCCGAATTCACCTTCTTCCAAATCTTCAAGCAACTCTTTGTCAAAGACACGATCCTTTTTTGAAGTGAAGCTGTCTGGCCTGACTGGTTGAACTCCAACTGTCTTTAGCTTATTCTTGAGTTGATTGTACCTTTTAATATTCTTTTCACAATAAGCTTGAATCAGGTCAGCTGCTTGAGTTTTCAACATGGATGAATATCCAGCAGTTCTTAAGTGATGTCCATCCAGACAAGATGCTTAGCTGAGTAGTCTTTAAGAGATTGTGAATCGAGCTGGCAGATTTGAAGACAGTCAGACTTAAAGAATCTTACCTGATGAGGATTGTTGACCACTTGAGGACTAGCCCTGCTGGCAAACTCTTTGAGCCTTTCTCGAAGAACTTCATTCAATTCTGAGCTTCTTTTGACTTTGTTGAGAAGAACCCAAATCTCTGACAAAGAACGATTCTCAAACAGATGAAGTGACACCTTGAAAGATCCTTCGCTCTGACAATATACAAATATGCTCATCTCATTTAGTGATCTGTCAAAGGCAGCTGTGATCCTTGAGACTTCAGTCTTTATAGCATTCATGTACATGTCATTGTTTGGATTAGAGATCTCCAGCTTGTCCAGTTAATGTAGAAACTGCCTATCATTGTTTGTGCTCAGCTGAGGCATATCAAGTACTCTCCTAGCTTCATCCCATTTTTCACCAATCTTCAGTCTGACATCTCTTCTCATTTCTTGAGCTTTAATGTCATGAAGACATTGCTTTTGAAGAGTTTATGTTATTTGTATGTCTTTCCTCATGTCAATGATCTGGGATACCTTTTTGAGTTCAGCTTCTTTTCTTTTCAATTCTGACTGCTATTGCTGAAACTCTTTCTCAAACAGAGGATCCACTGGAGCTTCCTCTTCCCATTCTCCAAAATCACTTTCCTCCTCAGCTTCAAAGAAACCATTTTTATCTCCCAAGACTGGTTCAGTGGGAACGTCACAAATATCAAAGTCATCCTGTTCTCCACTATAGTAGATATCATCAGGCTTCCCTGTGCCTTCAGCAGACGAATCTTTTTCTTTTCCCTTTTCACTTCTCCCTTTCTTCTCCCCCTTAGTTGAGGAATCCTCTACAAACTTTCCCTTAGATCCTCCATGACCTCCATCACCTCCAGAGCCTGAGCCTCCACCAAACGGCCCTTCAAAGAAAGTCCTTTGTTCTTCATTAGGGCAGTGAGAATTTTTGATCATGTAGTACAGGTGCTTCATCCCTTCATTCAGATGTTCCATGCCCGTCTCTATCTTCAGAAATCTGGAAGAATCTAGTAAATGATTCATTTCAACCAAGTCTTCAAGAGAAGTCATTCTTGTATGTAGAGAGCAGAAGTTTGAAATGTCTTCAGCTGATAACATTGGAGATGCCTGGATTGAGTTAAGCTTTGGTACAACATATGTCTTTAAATCTGATATTTCAGTCCTAATGAGAGCCAGCTGATTATTGACAGAGGTGGAAGAAGAAGACCGTTCAACCACTTGTGCTTTGAATGATTGAGCTTCAGCCTGACTTTTTGCAAGTTGTTCCTTGAGATCAGCAATTTGAGCTAACAGATTTTCAGTGTTTGTGTCTATGTGTGCACTCACCTGAATATCTCTCCTGTTTAATTCACTCAACTCATGTGCTTGTGTATCTCTCAATATAATTGCTCGTGAGGAGTCTTCCTGATGCTGATCTTCTGTACCTGTATTTAAAATCACCCTAGCCTCTTCAAGAGAGGTCAGTGGTGGTGCAATGGGAATTCGCGAGTCCCGATCCTCAGTCAAACCTATCTTTTCATGTGAAATAGATGTCTGAATTGCTTCAGGGATAGATTGACCGAGTTGCCCTCCACTTTCTCCAGATAAATCTGCGAGTGGAGAATCCCGTGAGGGAGCCAGAGGTGTTGGATCTGGGAGGGGAGAAAATGACTCTATTAAAGGTGGCTGAGAGTCAGATTTTCCCTCAGAAGCATGTGACTGCTCTTCTGCCGTAACTATGGCAGGCACTGTAACCGACTCAATGTGCACTCCTCACTCCATGTCCTGAGTATCATCTACTGGTCGGTATGCTTCCATTATGAGTAATGGAATTGTGCTTGACTCAGTACAGGATGCCATGGCCCTATGGCGAATTTCAATAGATTCATCCTGTTGAGAGAATGTTTCTAGTAATTGTTCAGTGGCCATTTCAAAGTCCATGTCCTGTTGGGAGGACAAGGATGGGCTTTTAGATGCCTCAGTAAATGTTCTCCTTTTCTTGGGTGGAGGCAGAGCTGAGGGTTCATTCATATCCACTAACATACTACTTCCTACTAACCTTCTAGGCAACATTTTAGACAGTGTGGGAGAGGTTGAGATAGGTTGTGACTCTGTGTTTGGCTCTATGACCTGGGATTGAAGCTGTGGTTCTACAACTTTATGGTCAGTCCTATCAACCACTGGGGGTCTTTCAACAGAAGTAGGAATAGGTTGAGTTTGAGGAATTATTACCTGTAGAGGAAGAGCATCTGATGTTTGAGCCTGGGTGGTTTGAACCACTGAAGGTTGATCTTGCTGTTCATGATCGGGAAGATTGAAGATAGGTAAAGGAATATAAGTGGCCATGAAAGCAGATACAAGTACTGGAACTTGCATGAATTTGAAAGTTGTGTCTTGGCGGGTGTAAATCTTTTTGCTTACTAGAGGGGGTTCGGTCACTGAGGAGTTAGCAAAAAGGGCTTTATGCTCAGGTGAGAGAATATGTTCTGCTATGAGCATGAGAAAATGAGCATAGTAGCACGAGACCCTACGATTTGTAGAATGATCACGTAAAGCAGCAGTGAGACGTCTCAAAAGAATGGGTAAAAGTAGTTTGCCAAAATTGATCCTTTGATTGAAAACAACCGCAAGACCAATATACTGCAGAGTGGAAGTGATGTTGTGAAAGTTGGATTTAGTGTAGTTGGCAAACACTTTAGAAAGTGTATCGAAGAAAATATCCCATTCAGAAACCAAATTGGATTTAGATAACTTGGTTTAATTAATCACCCCCTGATAGTGAATAGCATGGAAAAAGTTTGAAATATCATTTTCAGAGGGCAAATTATAGAAATTGTCCAATGGAAAATTTAACGCTCGATTGACGACTGTTTCATCAACAACATACTGTGTGTTTGCCACGGTGAATGAAAAAGATTTAAAACCATCGGCCACAGTAGATGTTGTGCAAATCAGTCTGAGCAGATCAACATTTAAAATCACATTTGATTTAATAGCAGAGGTAACAATCGAATGGTCATTTAAAAATCTAATCCATGGCTTAAATTTTTCCACATCACATTTATCTGGATTAAAATAACCAACAAGATTATGTGCGACAATTTGGAAATTGAGAGCCATTAAAAAATTAATAAAACACACACTTTCAGAATTTTAAGAATTAAATTAAGAAAATTCGAATTAATTAAAAAAAATTAATAATTCGAATTAAATCAATTATATCCGAAAAATTTAGAAAGTAATGTATCTCGTTAAAGTTCTTAACTCGCGATAATAGATCTGAAAAACGCACAAGACAACAAACAAAATTAAAATAAAAATACCCAAAAGCAAACAAACACTGATTTTTTTTATTTTTTTTAAGGGAACAAAAACGAAGTGAAATTTTTTGTTTTTAAAACATAAAAATTGGGCAGCACTTCTGTATGTATATACGTGTATGTATATATCACAGGAGTGATGATTTTGTATGCTGAGTAAAAACTCGAGCAAGGAAGATAAAGGAGGCAGTTTTGATCTGTTCGAAGTGAGAGAGAGAGAGAAATAAGAGAGAAAAAGAAAGAAATTATTGGAATTGAAAAACAAAAGAACTGTTTGATTTAACAAGACAAAAAGATGTTAAGTAGACAAATGGTATGCCAATTCGGGATAGTCTTACCGATTCTCATACCGATAGTCATACCGGGCAAATTGAGAAAACAAAACAAACAAATAGTAATAATATAACTGGTATGACAATCTGATAGTCATACCGATTATCATACCAGTACAAAATAAAATAAAAAAATATCTGATATTAATTTTATTACTGGCATGACAATCAATAGTCATACCGATTGTCTTGCCAGTTATAAAATTAAACTTAATTAAAAATAAACACGTATTTGTACTGGAATGACTTTCAGCAAGACAATTTCAATTGTCTTGCCGATTGTCATTCTAGTATAAACTAAATTAAGTATTAATATAAATATACTGAAATGACTTTCAGCAAGACAATTTCAATTGTCTTACCGATTGTCATTCAAGTATCAAATTAAAACAAACAAATATATATATATATATATTATAAACCAAATATAAACAGTTTTTAACAAAAACAAATACAAACAGTTTTTAACAAAAACAGAATATATATATATATAAATTACAGAAAACTACAATAAATACTAATATAGATATGGCAGAAAATATTTATACAATTAAAATATTTCAGAGATAATTATATTTTCAGTCCAAAAATAGATTTCTTTTGAATTTTTAGCAAATAAAATTCATAGAAAAATATTTTTAGAGAAAATAAAATATTCTGAGACATTAAAATTAACAAGTTGAGTAAATAAATAAGATAAGATAATAAAAATTATATAGAAATAAGCAAGAAATTATGGAAAATGATAAAATAAATTTACAAATGAATTTTTCATTTATGAAAAATTCATTTGTAAATTCACTCAAGAACAGATTTCAGATATTCACAAGTTTAATCACTAAAGCTATTCAACATACCCATTTTACCAACTAATTTGGTAAATGTGGATTCATCAAGAGGTTTAGTGAAAATATCTGTTATTTGTTCTTCTGTTGGAACAAAAAATAGTTCAACAGTACCATTCATGACGTGCTCTCTAATAAAATGATACCTGATTTCAATGTGTTTGGTCCTTGTATGCTGCACAGGGTTGTTGGTGATGGCTATTGCACTTGTATTGTCACATAGAATAGGTATTTTGTTCAATACAGAGCCATAGTCCCGTAGCTGATTCCTAATCCACAAGATCTGAGCACAGCAGCTTCCAGCAGCAATATATTCAGCCTCGGCCGTTGAATTTGAAACTGTTTGCTGTTTCTTGCTGTACCATGAGACTAGTCTGCTACCTAGGAATTGACAACTCCCTGAGGTGCTTTTTCTATCAACAACACTTCCTGCGTAATCTGAATCTGTATATCCAACAAGGTTAAAACCAGATTCTTTAGGGTACCAAATACCTAGATTTGGTGTTCCCTTAAGATATCTTAAGATTCGTTTAACAGCAACGAGATGAATATCTCTAGGATCCACTTGGAACCTTGCACATAAGCATGTAGCATACATAATATCTGGTCTACTTGCAGTAAGATAGAGTAACGAGCCAATCATACCTCTGTAGCTTGTGACATCTACCTTAATGGAGTTTTCACATGGTCCAAGCTTGACAGCTGTAGTTGACGGAGTCCTTGCTGATGCAGAATCCTCTAGATTGTACTTTTTGAGGAGTTCCTTGAGATACTTGGATTGACAAATAAAAGTTCCATTTAACCATTTTCTCGAAGACTGTTTGAGTCCATAGATAGCCTTGAAAAGAAAGTAGACAAAATCCAAATGATCTGAATCTTCAAAACCAGGAGGTTGCTCTACATATACCTCTTCATCCAGCTTTCCATTCAGAAAGGCACTCTTGACATCCATTTGATAAACTTTAAAGTTAGAGAATGCTGCAAATGCCAGAAATATCCTGATAGCCTCTAGTCTAGCCACTGGAGCATAGGTTTCATCATAATCAATGCCTTCAGCTTGAGAATACCCTTTAGCTACCAGTCTTGCTTTGTTTCTTGTAACCACACCATCTTCATCTAGTTTATTCCTGAATACCCACCGAGTACCAACAGCTTTCTTGTGTGTAGCTCTAGGTACCAGTTTCCAGACTTGTTGATGTTCAAACTGATTGAGTTCATCTTGCATAGCAATCACCCAATCTGGATCAGTTAGTGCTTCCTCAATCTTCTTAGGTTCCATCTCAGAAAGAAATCCTAAGAACAGACACTCATTTTGAGTAGCACGTCTAGTTCTGACTCCAACATCTGGATCACCAATAATCAACTCAAAAGGATGAGCTTTATTCCAGACAGTCTGTCTTGGAAGATTTGATCTTGATGATTCGCCTTGAAATTCATTGGGATGTTGTGTCCTACTAGTTGATCCTTCAGCATCTCCCCCTGAGTTGTTGCCATGTTGACTTGAAGATTCTCCATCAGTAGTAGTGGTATCTCCATTATTTCCAAAGTTTCCATCACCATTACCTTGAGTATCATCATGATTAACAGGTTCTTCACCAGCAACAACCTCAGGTTCTTGATCATGTTCTGATTCTAAATCTGACATATCATCAAACTTCAGTTTCTCAGAAGGATCTTCAGTTTGGATACTAGGGAGTTTAGTGTCATCAAATGTAACATTTACACTTTCAGTTACTTTGTGTTGATCAATGATATACACCCTGTATGATCTTCTTCCATATCCAACAAAAATACCCTCATATGCCTTTGCCTCAAATTTACCACGACGATCATCTCCATCCTTGAGCACGAAGCATCTGGCACCAAATACATGAAAGTATTTGATAGAAGGTTTCTGTTCATTCAAAATCTCATAAGGAGTTTTCATGAAGTCTTTGTTGATTAGAGTTCGATTCTGAGTATAACATGCAGTATTGACAGCTTCAACCCAAAAGTACATTGGAAGACCTGATTCACTTAACATCGTTCTTGCAGCTTCAATCAATGTACGATTCTTCCTTTCTACCACTCCATTTTGCTGAGGGGTTCTAGGAGCTAAAAATTGTCTGGTAATCCCTTTGTCTGTATAGAATCCATTGAGAAGTGAATTCTTGAATTCTGTTCCATTATCTAACCTTATTACTCTAACAGGGACATTAGAATCTAACTCGATCAACTTGATATGATCAATCACAACTTGTGGTGTTTCATCCTTAGAGTGAAGGAATAAAACCCACGTATACTTGGAATAGTCATCAACTATCACAAGACAGTAACACTTCTTTGACATCGAAAGAACATTAACTGGTCCAAATAAATCCATGTGCAATAATTGCAGAACACCAGTTATGGAGGATGTGTCAGTGCCTTTGTGACTTGCTTTCTTTGACTTTCCTTTCTGGCAAGCCTCATATAGTCCTTCTGGGGAGAATTCCAGCTGAGGCAGACCTCTGACCAATTCTCTTTTGACAAGAGAATTCATTGTTTTGAAATTGAGATGAGAAAGTCTCTTGTGTCATAGCCAACTCTCGTCTGACGATGCCTTTGCATAGAAACAATTGACTTCAGGATTGCTTCCAGAGTTCATGTCAGCTACGAACAGATTTCCTTTCCGGATTCCCATCAAGGAGGGTTTTTCATTTTTCTTGTGCAGAATCTGAAACTTCAGCTTGTCGAATAAAACATTGTAGCCGTTGTCACAGAACTGACTAATGCTAAGCAGATTATGTTCAAGTCCTTGCACAACATACACATTTTCAATGATAACATTTCCAGCTAGCAAACAGCCATATCCCTCAGTTAAACCTTTGTTGTTATCTCCAAAGGTAACCACTGGGCCAGCTTTCTCAACCACATTTGATAGCAGGGCTCTATCTCCGGTCATATGTCTTGATGATCCGCTGTCAAGAATCCACACTACCGGTTGTACCTGTTTAATGCCCTGTAATATAAATGGATTAGACCTTCTTCGGAACCCAAGCTTGGTTGGGTCCGGCATACTTGTAAAATTGGCCTTTATCAGGCAAAACAACATTCTTAATTTTAATGTTCTCAACTTTCTCAATGACTGGACATTTGACCTTGTGAACAGCCTTGACAAATTTCTGTTTAGGCTTAGGCACAAATGTCTCCTTTCTAGCTTTAGGAGGACTAGCAGTCTTAGACCTATCATGCTTCCTATTATTCACATGCTGACGAGGAGTAGTCTTATCATTAGAAACATGCTTACCATTAAAATAAGCATACATCAAATTAAAAGCACAAGACATACAATCAGGAACACCACATGCTTTATGAGAGGGATTAACAATAGGCAACTTATGCATGGTAGACATGGCATTTGTGTTATCCAACTCATGTGTGTCTGAGTTAGTCTCAGTTGCTTTCACAACTTTGACTGGAACCTTTGACACACTTGACTTGGAAACAGCTTTCTCATTAGCATGATCTTCAGCACGGATTTCCAATAGCAACATTGTAATCATAACCTATTCCAGATGTTTGATTAACAGCTTGCTTATTGTAAAACTCTTTGGACTTCGAACAAGAATTAAAGTAAGCTTTAACCTTAGCCTTAAGACCGGTGATCTTGTCTTTGAGAATAGTTTCAAGTTGTCTATAACAGTCAACTCTATTCTCTAGAAAAGATACTTGTTCTTTTAATTTATCTTGATTAATGTGCACAAGTCTTAATTCATTGACCTCTTTCTCAAGGTCTTTGATTTGTTAATTTAACATTTCATTATCACGACGAGCACAATCTAAGGAACCTCCTAGATGATAAACTAATTCAGCATCAGTAAATTTTACCTCTTTTCTTGACGATGAGGTGTTTGCATCACTAGCCATGAGAGCAAGATTCCCAACTTCTTTATCTTCACTGTAAGTATCATCCCAGCATCTTCCCTTTGCAGGTAAGCCCTTTCAGATTTACTCTTCTGATTAGAATCATAAGAGTTCTTCCTAACTTGTTTTGGCTTCCTGCATTGTAACACCCCCAGATCCGGGGTCAGGGATTCGGGTCGTCACGGTCTTTCTTTCCACAATATCACTTCACTTAATTAACAATAAATAACCTCATGTTGTGACCATACACTAACACACACCACAACCCGTTATAGTCTCAGAGATGAAATTGAAATAAGTACAAGTCTTTGAATCCATAATTTAAAAGTTATTACAACCCAAAAATGATTACTTGATAAGTTTACAATTAATTGCCATTATCTGCCGTAAGTTATAATTATACATAATTGATTCCCAAAAGTAGAAGGTCTGATCTACAAATAGATCTACCTCTGCAGCTATAGCAGCTATGATCTCAACGGGAAGGCGCGGGGCGCTTCCCACGCTCTTGCGCTGGGTCTGCTGGAGTCTGGCCATCTTTCCTAACTGTTGTTGTGTGATGAAGAAATAAAGCAAGAGTGAGCATTACAAGATAATATATAGTATAAACAATAACGCAAGCATCTAAATGGATAACTTGCTGGAAACCTTTATCAGGTGAAAGATAATTACTTACTGGATATAAGCAAAAACAAGGGATGAAGTTACCAAATACTTCACCATACTTATATCATTTATAAAGCTACTTGAACTACCACTGTTCAAAGTATTATAGGTTTCAAAGGGTCCTCCCATAGATGAGACCAAAGTTAAGACTTGAATAGATTCAATCTTTAAAATATTATTGAATGAAATAAAGTTACGAGATACTTTATTTAGTCCCGATATATATATCCACATATATATCTCTTAAACATTTCCTGGAACCTCTGTTATGTAAAGTATGAACAGAGTTTGAAACATTCAATGAATTTTGGAAAGTAAAAGAATTTTGACATAAACCCGATATCTTGCTGATCAGGCAAAGATACAAATAAGTAACCTTTTCTACTAGTAGATGGATGAATCACCCACCGGTCATCGCCCTGGCCACATAAGGACCTTGTGCTGGACCGCCACCCGGCCTCTTACGCGTTGATGGACTGCCACCCAGCCACTTACACTTTGATAGACCGTACCCCGGCCTGTCGCTTATGCCGACTCAATTAGATGGACTTACTTCCCGAACGTTGGGCAAGTAATCAAATTGTTTTCTCAAAACAGCAACCACGTTGCGAATGTAAAATACACCACAGAGCCGGATCCCCCAGGTTTTGAGCGAGTATTTAAATCCCCTTTGAAAGGAAGATCTTAAATATAAAAATGAGTTTTGGGGTCCACTCTAACTTTAAAAATCATTTTGAAGACTCGAAAACATTTTTAAGAATGTTTGGAGTACTACTGATTTATTAAAATAAATCAGTCCCGATATATAAGAAATATCTGAATATTATTATTTAAATAATATTCTCATTAAGATAATCCTTATAAAAATAATCGAAGTAGAAGTTTTAAAACTCATACTTGAAATGGATATTAAATAACCAAAGATATACTTATATGAAAGTACTATCTTTATTTGAATAATCGAAAATAAGTTTGATTATCGAAACATTATTCTTTAATAAAATAAAAAATATTATTAAATAATAAGCGGAGTCATAATACCTCGAATGAATATTATAAATAATATTCATTAAATAAAATAAACGGATTCATACATTCTCAAATGAATATCCAATTAATAATCATTAAATAGAATAAACAGAGTCATAAGTCCTCGAATGAATATTCAAATAATATTCATTAAATAAAATAAAGTTATCGAATAAACCTTATTCGATCAATAGTTTTGAAAACTATATCCCTATATATATAAATATATATATATATATAATATACTCGGGAACATCGACTCCCGGTTTTAGAAAAGGGTTCACCTTTGGGTCCCCTATACTCAGGGTATACGCAACTACTGTTTATCTCTAGCATAGGTATTATGCAACTAATAAGCATTTGAACCAACAGATATATAAATCAAGAATATGAAATAGGCATGCATATATACCATATCACATGCTACAATATATCACAAGAATTTGCTAATAACAAATATGCATTTATCGCAAGATCATGCATATACACATATACATCACAACAACAGTTATACGGGTAGAAAACTTGCCTGAGCGACTGGGGGTTATACATGGCTCGGGACGAGTCTGGTAACCTATAAACAACATGTGAGTTGGAATTAAACCAAAGTCACTTGTAAATCTATACTATAACCAAATTAGACTCTAACGCTCGCTTTGCGCTTACTGATTCTCTTAAGTCACTCGAGTACCCTCGGCTCCACCATTTTTAATAAATTAACCATTACGAGTTTTAAGGCGATTCTTTCGCAAGTGTCTTACCAACTACCTAACACACTTAAAATAATTTTTTCATACTCCAATTAGTCCGTTAAGGTCTTTAACCAAGGTTTCAAAGTAAGGCGAGGGGTAATGATTCGTTCGCGAAACGTCGTTACTTAAAACGGTCGTTTCTCCTAAACCGTACATCGGAATCAAAAGAACCACATATCAAAACGAAGCTCGTAACATGAACTATCTAAAAATGGCAATGGTCAAAACCTAGCAGGGAGTTCTCAGGTCCTAATGTTATGAACAAAAGAAGTCTAAAGTAAATCGGACATTACGACGGCTATATTTACGCGATTTCCCAATTTTATACCATTCCAATTCAACCACCAATCAATCCCAATTCATTCATACAACCAACATCCATCCAAAACACACTAAAACAGTCCCAACACCTCAAGTTCTTCCAATTTATGTTGTTCTCATCATAAATTTAAACTATACTTAATTCCTGTAACAAATCAACAAGATTCAACATTCATTTCACTACCACTCCAACCCAAACTCTGAACAAACAAGCTTCATGCTTCACATATACTATATCAATCATAACCATTCCTAAATACTCAAAACTTAAAGCTAGGGTTTGGAGTTTATACCTTCTTGAAGCTTCTTAACACAACACAAGAGCTTTGAATGCCTAAAGAACCTTGATCCTTGCTTGTATAACCTTAAACTTTCATAAAATTCAAGAAAACTAAAGTTATTTCTTTGAAAGTTCCTATTCACCATCTTCTTCCTTGAATTATTGGAAGAGATTGTGAAGGAATTTGAAGCTTAAACTCATGGAATAGCTATATCTATGCATAAGGAGTACTAGATAATTATCTTACCAATTAAGGAAGCTTGGAACTTGAACTTTGAAAATCTTCTTCTTGAAAATGGGGAAAAGCCGAGAGCAAGCTTGGAAGAAAGAGATATTTTTGTGTTTGTAATTTGTTTAGCTTAGCTTGGTTGGTTTTGTTTTGATTTTTGGTTAATTACCTTATTAACCTTATATTTGTGTGGTTATAAACCAACCACACCTCCTCCTTCCCTATGTCATGCTTGCATCACCTTATTGTGTCATCATCTCTTACTTGCCCTCTCCTTATTGGTTGGATGACCTCATCATCCCTAACCTTCTTGATTAACTTCCTAATTGTTTATCTAATGACCGATGATCTGTTATAAGGTTCGCTTAACTTTCGTTTATCGTTTGAGGGATCATACCCGGGATCTTATTACTTGGGTTTCCTTAACCTTTCTCCATACATTATATTCCTTTTATGATCATCTCTTATAATCCTTTTATTTAAATCCTTTTTATCCTGTTACCTTATACTCAATTCTTTCCGTATCTAGTGGATTTCCGGGAAAAATCAAAGTGTTCGGAATTGGATTATGACGATCTTTACATACACTTATATACCATATAGAGTACTAATAAAATCTCAGAATATCCATAACAGAACCCCTACATAGTGGGGCATGAAAAGTTTTCTCATTCAGCAAAAACACTATTCATAAGGGTTACAAAAAGTTCAAAATTTTGGGGGTTATTACAGTTTCCCCTCCTTAAAAAGATTCCGTCCCGGAATCAAATAGAAAACAAATGGGGGTACTTTTCTAGCATTGCGCTCTCTAGTTCCCAAGTTGATTCTTCCACATTATGATTCTGCCATAGCACTCTGACTAGCTTGATCACTTTGTTCCGAAGCACCTGCTCCTTCTTATCTATAATCCTTACTGGCTTCTCCACGTAAGTCAGATCTACTTGCATATCCACCTGCTCGTACTCCACTATGTGTCTGGCATCCCGATGATACTTCCTTAGCATTGACACATGGAACACATTATGAACTTGTTGCAAGTTAGGGGGTAATGCTAGCTCGTACGCTAACTTTCCAATCCGTCTTAATATCTCAAAAGGTCCAATGTATCTTGGGCTTAGTTTTCCTTTCTTTCCAAATCTCATTAACCCCTTCCAAGGGGATACCTTCAGCAGTATCAAGTCCCCTACTTCATATTCCTTATCCTTTCGGGCTAGGTCTGCATATTTCTTCTGTCTGTCTTGGGCTGCTACAAGCCGCCCTCTGATAAGATCCACTATGTCTTTGGTCCTTTGGACCACTTCGGGTCCGAGCATCTTCCGCTCTCCTACTTCATCCCAGTATAAGGGAGATCGACACCTTCTTCCGTACAGGGCCTCATAAGGCGGCATTCCGATGCTAGCATGAAAGCTATTGTTATAAGAAAACTCGATCAACGGCAAGTGATCATCCCAACTTCCTTTAAAGTCTATTGCACAGACTCTCAACATATCCTCTAGTGTCTGGATGGTCCTTTCACTCTGCCCATCCGTCTGGGGATGGTACGCGGTACTCATATTTAACTTGGTCCCCGCACATTCTTGAAAGCTCCTCCAAAATCTGGAGTTGAATCTGGGGTCTCGGTCTGAGACAATGGACGCTGGGACTCCATGTCGCATCACTATTTCCTTAAGGTAAATGTCCACCAGTCTATCGACTGTGTATCTCTCATTAATAGGAATGAAATGAGCTGACTTTGTCAGTCGGTCTATAATTACCCATATGGCGTCATGATTGGCTTTCGTCCTTGGCAAGCCTACAACAAAATCCATCGCTATCTGTTCCCATTTCCATTCGGGAATTTCCAGGGGTCGTAAAAGTCCACTGGGTCTCTGGTGCTCTGCCTTTACTCTTTGGCAAGTCAAACATTTGCTTACCCATTCTGCTACGTCCCTCTTCATGTTGGGCCACCAGTAATATTCCTTCAAATCCCTATACATCTTGGTGCTTCCCGGGTGAATGGAATACCTTGAACTATGGCTTTCATCCAAAATCTCATCTTTAAGCTCTTGAACGTTGTTAGGGCGAAATCACGCACTAATATTCACGCAAGTATACGCGTTCGCAAGTAATATAGAATACTTTCTAGTTCATTCCCTCAGAGACTCAGACTAATTTATTGTCTAATTTAACTCACTCACCAATGTATGATTACTTCTCAATGTTAAGATAACACTTAAAATTGTTGATTAAATATTAACTATAATTAACTACTTAATTAACCACTTAACTAACACTTCAATTTATCAATAATAAAACACTCATGAGATCACAACTTCATTATTACTTCCTTCTATAGCCATAGTTATTACCTTTAGCATGTGACAGTGATGATATTAATCGAATAACACGAAACTGATAAAAGCCAACTTTCATTGTACTAATACCATTCTACCAAACATCCACAATTAAGATAGAAGTTGAATAGTCATCAATTATGTTGAGTTCCTATATGTCTACAGAAATTGACAACACAACGATTTAAGCACAAGTTATTCCTTTTGATTACATAGGGCAAATAAAACTGTTAGAGTTACCCACTAATCATGCATAATGTACATGAACCTATGCTAGCATGGCAAGTTCTAAATCTCAAGATCGATCGTCGCTTCACAAGAGATTAACACCTTATCTTATATGTTCGCGACGCACATAAGACGAATACGCACAACCAATACTAGATATCATGCAATCATCACACACTAAAGTATTAAACAATTAACTAAATAATTCCATAATAAATCCGTTGCAACCCCATGATCACGATTAGCCCATAATAGAACTTATCGCCATCATGGGTTCATATGAAATCATGATAAATGAACACAAGAAAATAATAACTAAACTGATTATATTAAAACAGAGTACGTCACAAGAGTAAATAAGTCAAAGCAAGAAAACTAGCATCCAACGTTACAACGAAACAAGAATCACAAGAATAAATGCTTCCTCTTCGCTGCTGTGTGCTAAATCGGTCTTCTTCCTTATCTCCTTCGCTTCTTGCAAAACACAAGCTAAAACATAATCTCCTCTTAATACTCTGTGAAAAACGTCTCAAATCTACTTATATAATAGTCCCATAAAACTCAGATTACATAGAAGTTGGAAGCCAAACAGAAGTAGAAGTCTAAAATAATATATCTTTTTCCCCGACCCTGCGCGGCCGCTCAGCATTTCTGCGCGGGCGCGCAAGGCTGCTGCGCGGCCGCTCAGCATTGCTGCGCGGGCGCGCAGGACCCTACTGGAAAATTTCCAGGTTTGCTCCGTTTCTTCACCGTAATCTGCCCGTTCTTTTCCTCTCGCAATGGTGAACACATGCCAAGGCTTATTCTTGATGATTCCTTCTCCGAAATGCAACTAATACCCTGAAATGCATAAACACTAGAAAAACGCATCAAATACACAAAAAACTTGATTTCAAGACACCAATTTAAGCCATTTTAAGACATTCTAAGTGGTATAAAATGCCACTTATCAAACGTTCGGAACCCAACTCCGGTAGGAGTACCTCATTATCCCTTTATCATCTTTCTCAGTATGGATCTCTTCTCCAGTCATTGACTCTCTGCCCTCATTCATCATTCTTTCTTGGCACAATCTAATCTTTTCTAATAACTCTGGCTGCATTGATATCTCAAACAGCTTTTCAGTTCCGGTTTCGGTTACCTTTACTTATATTTCCATTCTTTCGAAATCCCTGATTAATTCCTCCGAAGTCATTATTATTCTGAGCCTTTCCTTCCTACTGAGGGCGTCAGCCACCACATTGGCTTTCCCCGGATGATAGAGAATCTCACAATCATAGTCCTTGATTAGTTCTAACCATCTCCTCTGGCGCATGTTGAGCTCTTTCTGCGTAAATATGTACTTGAGGCTCTTATGGTCTGTGAAAATCTCGCACTTCTCTCCATACAAGTAGTGCCTCCAAATTTTTAGGGCAAAAACTATAGCCGCAAGCTCAAGGTCATGAGTAGGATATCTAATCTCGTATTCCTTCAGTTGTCTCGACGCATACGCAATCACTTTACCATGCTGCATAAGCACACACCCTAATCCTTTGTGCGACGCGTCACTATATATCACAAAATCTCCTTTTCCGTCTGGCAATGCCAACACCGGGGCCGTTACCAACCTTTTCTTTAATTCCTGAAAACTGTTCTCGCATTTCTCCGTCCATTCAAACTTCTCTGTCTTACGAGTAAGTCATGTCAAAGGGGCTGCGATCTTCGCAAAGTCTTGTACAAATCTACGATAGTAGCCGGCCAATCCTATGAAACTCCTTACCTCTGTGGGTGTGGTTGGCCTTTCCCAATTTGAGACCGCCTCTATCTTGGAGGGGTCGACCAATACTCCTTCTTTATTGATCACATGTCCTAAAAATTGTACTTCATTCCGCCAGAATTCACACTTTGAGAATTTGGCATATAACTGTTCCTCTCTAAGTATTCCTAGAGCCATCCTCAAATGCTCTACGTGTTCTGCCTCATTCCTTGAGTTAATTAAAATATCATCGATAAAAACTATCACACACTTGTCCAAGTACTTCTTAAATACTCTGTTCATTAAATCCATGAAAGTTGTTGGGGCGTTGGTTAATCCAAAGGACATTACCAAGAACTCATAGTGCCCATACCTGGTACGGAACGCTGTCTTGGAAATATCTTCGGGTTTAATCTTTAGTTGGTGATATCCAGTTCTCAGGTCAATCTTGGAAAAATAAACAGCATCCTTTAGCTGGTCGAACAGATCGTCTATTCTAGGTAACGGGTACCTGTTCTTTATGGTTAGCTTGTTTAACTCTCGATAGTCGATGCACATCCTCATGCTCCCATCTTTCTTCTTAACAAACAACACTGGTGCTCCCCACGGAGACACACTGGGTCTTATCATACCCTTATCCAAGAGTTCCTGTAATTGGATAGCTAATTCCTTCATTTCTAACGGGGCTAACCGGTAAGGTGCTTTTGAAACTGGCGCCGTCCCTGGGGCCAATTCAATAGCAAATTCAATCACTCTATCGGGTGGTAATCCCGGAAGGTCTTGTGGTAATACATCTTCAAATTCGTAGACTACTGGAATATCTTGTAAGTTGGGCACCTCCTTTTGCGTGTCTACCACATAGGCTAGGTAAGCCTCATTTCCTTTTCGTAGCATCCTTCTAGCCTGGGCCATGGTCAAAAATTTATGCGTCTGCCTCTTTCCCCTAAATATGACTTCTTTCTTTCCTGGAATATTCAACTTAACTTTCTTCCCTTTACAGTCTATCTGAGCATCATTGCTAGATAGCCAGTCCATTCCCAAAATTATATCAAATTCCCCTAACTTAAAAGGAATCAGATCAACACTGAAAGATTGTTCCCCTATGCCTAACTCACAGGCGGGGTGAATCAGATTAACAAGAATAACTTCATGGTTGGCTATTTCTACTTGTAAGGGCTCTATCAAGGGTTCAGCTTTAAGTCTTAATTTATGCGCAAAGTCCCTTGATATAAAAGATTTAGTTGCTCCTGAATCAAATAAAATGTTTGCACTGACTGAATTTAGAGAAAGGGTACCTGTTATCACATCTAAATCTTTCATAGCATCCTGGACTGTCATGTTGAAAGTCCTTGCAGTAGGTGGCTCAGCCCTGCTTGCTCCCAAAGCTGCTGGTTTGTTCATTGGGCATTCCATCTTCCAATGACCCGGGCATCCACACTGATGACAAGTGGTGGTTGGGCGGGTAATGGGGGTTAGCGAAGTGCACTTGTCCGAATAGTGACCCTCTCGACCACACTTGAAGCAGATTACCGGCTTTCCTTTACACTCCCCAGAATGCATCCTTCCACAAGTGTTACAGGCTGGCAATGGGGGTCGAAACTGGTTGGAATAAGACATTCTTGACTTCTGACCGCTCTGGCTCACATTCACGCTCATTGGCCGCTTAAACCCAGTGTTCTTTCCCGGTAGGGACACTGCTCCTCGATTAAATCTAGTTGGGAAGCTCCTTCCTGCGGAACCCCCACCCATGCTCATACTTTTCCTCTTTATTCCCTTCTTCTCTCTTTCCTTCTACATCTGTTCACTTCCGGCTTCTATAATTGTTGCCTTTTGCACCAGAGTGGCATAATCCGTAAGCTCAAGGATTGCCACCCTATTCTGAATCCACGGTTTCAGTCCCTGCTGAAACCTCCTAGCTTTCTTTTCCTCGGTGCTCACAAACTCCAGCACAAACCTTGATAACTCAGTAAAATTTGCTTCGTACTCTGCTACAGATAAGTTATTCTGCTTTAGCTCCAAGAACTTGAGCTCTATCTGGTTTTCCATAAACCTCGAGAAATACTTCCCCAAAAACAACTGACTGAATCTCTCCCAGGTTATGATAGCATCTGTCTCCATGTTTTTCTTGGCCTCCCGCCAGTAGTTGGCCTCTCCTTTCAGAAGGTAGGTATCAAATACAGTCTTCTGTGCCTCATCGGTACTCAAAATCTCAAAGGATTTCTCCATTTCCTTTAACCATGCCCTTGCCTCAACTGGGTCGGCTGATCCGTGGAACTCAGGGGGCTTAAGGGACTTAAAATCCCTGAAAGAGTTTGTCACAGCATTGTTATTTCCTTGAGGGGGTGGGTTAGGTTGACGTTCCAAGTTCTGCCTTAGTACTTGCATGAACTGGCCCATGGGATCCATGACTGGGTTTGGTATTGGTTGCTCAACCTCAGTTTCTCCTTCCTCAGCCTCTATCTCAAATCCCTCAACATCATATGTCTCCTCCTCCTCTTCATACAGGGAGTCATCCTGTTCAACATAATCCTCGTCTTCCTCTTCACTGTGTTCCTGGTTCCTATCGTCCTGGTTATGGCTTCCCTGGTCCTCAGATCCAGGGTTCGCCCTAATTCCAATCTTTCTTGGCGGCATGATACTGATAATAATAAAAAAAAATTATTGGGAAAAAAATCAACGTTAGGTCACAATCATACTCAATATTGTGCCTTGCACAGTCTTTATAATGGGGAGAATGTATCTCGCAATTCTATTATTTTTATGGCAGTTCTAATAAGAAGTGCAGTAATAATAATGATAAAAACAGTGATCTCGTCACTAAGGAACTGAACTGAAAGGAAACAAATATATACAATGCGAGAAATACATAGTTTCGATCTGGTCAAAAGTACAACAGTGCTACAGCCATCTGTCCGAAAAGTGATACACAAGAGTCTATCTGTCTAGTCAGAAAAAGGGATGCTATATACAAGTCAACTATCCCGGAAAATTGGCTCTTACTAAGGCCTCGACTAACTAGACAACTAGATTATCCCATCATCAATCCTGAATCACACACCGGAGCGGGTCAGCTCCCATACCCTTTCCATCGCACGACGGAAGATATAGTCGGCCTGCCACCTGGAGATCCTACCATGCCTGTCCCCCTGGAGTGATCTGAGTCTCGCTCGGGACGTGAGCTCTATCCCCGTCAGCTCCCTCCTCAAGGATCGGGGTATAGCAGCCCTGGTCTCATAAGCTCGGGTACGCCTACCCGCCCTCTCCGCATCCAACTCCCTCCTGGCCTCATCCAGCCGGGCCTCAGCAACAGCCACTCGGGTCCTCAGTACATCCTGAACATAGCCGTGGGCTAGCAAAGACTGCCTATAGGCAGGGTCAAGAGGTGGTGAATCCGGAGCCGCTGGGGGTGCCTCCTCGGTCTGCCTAGGCTCGGGAGTATTAGTCTCATAGATGTCATCATAAGTGCTCCAGGACGGTAGTGGAGGGGTAGGAGCTCTGACCACTGGGAGTGTGGGTAAAGGGGTACCAGTGTACACTACCATAGGTCCAACACGCTCCTCAGCTACAGGGACCTCATCCGGGTCCTCCTCATCTAAAATAGTAATGACCTCTGTCTCTGACTCCTCTGAGGGGTCCTCCTCATCCTCCTCCATCTCAGGCTCCTCCTGATCCTCGACATCTAGCAGTGCCTCATCATGCTCACGCTCGAACATCTCAGGGTCCTCTATCTCATGCGCCTACACATTAAACGAGCTAAGTTACTATCATGATACTTATAAGGGTTCCCCTTAAGGGTTTTAACTGTCAGCGCTACTTTAAGTAGTCCGACCATGAACTTGGCAAGAGTTCTTATTATCTTTGTGAGTTTATTATTATATCGTCGCATCATCTCTGAGGTTTATAACGCTTAGCTCTGATACCATTTCTGTAACACCCCCAGATCCGGGGTCAGGGATCCGGGTCGTCACGGTCTTTCTTTCCACAATATCACTTCACTTAATTAACAATAAATAACCTCATGCTGTGACCCCACACTAACACACACCACAACCCATTATAGTCTCAGAGATGAAATTGAAATAAGTACAAGTCTTTGAATCCACAATTTAAAAGTTATTACAACCCAAAAATGATTACTTGATAAGTTTACAATTAATTGCCATTATCTGCCACAAGTTATAATTATACATAATTGATTCCCAAAAGTAGAAGGTCTGATCTATAAATAGATCTACCTCTGCAGCTATAGCAGCTATGATCTCAACGGGAAGGCGCGGGGCGCTTCCCACGCTCTTGCGCTGGGTCTGCTGGAGTCTGGCCATCTTTCCTAACTGTTGTTGTGTGATGAAGAAATAAAGCAAGAGTGAGCATTACAGCTCGCAAGATAATATATAGTATAAACAATAACGCAAGCATCTAAATGGATAACTTGCAGGAAACCTTTATCAGGTGAAAGATAATTACTTACTGGATATAAGCAAAAACAAGGGATGAAGTTACCAAATCCTTCACTATACTTATATCATTTATAAAGCTACTTACCACTGTTCAAAGTATTATAGGTTTCAAAAGGTCCTCCCATAGATGAGACCACAAGTTAAGACTTGAATAGATTCAATCTTTAAAATATTATTGAATGAAATAAAGTTACGAGATACTTTATTTAGTCCCGATATATATATCCACATATATATCTCTTAAACATTTCCTGGAACCTCTGTTATGTAAAGTATGAACAGAGTTTGAAACATCCAATGAATTTTGGAAAGGAAAAGAATTTTGGCATAAACCCGATATCTTGCTGATCAGGCAAAGATACAAATAAGTAACCTTTTCTACTAGTAGATGGATGAATCCCCCACCGGTCATCACCCTGGCCACATAAGGACCTTGTGCTGGACCGCCACCCGGCCTCTTACGCATTGATGGACTGCCACCCAGCCACTTACACTTTGATAGACCGTACCCCGGCCTGTCGCTTATGCCGACTCAATTAGATGGACTTACTTCCCGAACGTTGGGCAAGTAATCAAATTGTTTTCTCAAAACAGCAACCACATTGCGAATGTAAAATACACCACAGAGCCGGATCCCCCAGGTTTTGAGCGAGTATTTAAATCCCCTTTGAAAGGAAGATCTTAAATATAAAAATGAGTTTTGGGGTCCACTCTAACTTTAAAAATCATTTTGAAGACTCGAAAATATTTTTAAGAATGTTTGGAGTACTACTGATTTATTAAAATAAATCAGTCCCGATATATAAGAAATATCTGAATATTATTATTTCAAATAATATTCTCATAAAGATAATCCTTATAAAAATAATCGAAGTAGAAGTTTTAAAACTCATACTTGAAATGGATATTAAATAACCAAAGATATACTTATATGAAAGTACTATCTTTATTTGAATAATCGAAAATAAGTTTGATTATCGAAACATTATTCTTTAATAAAATAAAGAATATTATTAAATAATAAGCGGAGTCATAATATCTCGAATGAATATTATAAATAATATTCATTAAATAAAATAAACGGAGTCATACATCCTCAAATGAATATCCAATTAATAATCATTAAATAGAATAAACAGAGTCATAAGTCCTCGAATGAATATTCAAATAATATTCATTAAATAAAATAAAGTTATCGAATAAACCTTATTCGATCAATAGTTTTGAAAACTATATCCCTATATATATAAATATATATATATAATATACTCGGGAACATCGACTCCCGGTTTTAGAAAAGGGTTCACCTTTGGGTCCCCTATACTCAGGGTATACGCAACTACTGCTTATCTCTAGCATAGGTATTATACAACTAATAAGCATTTAAACCAACAGATATATAAATCAAGAATATGAAACAGGCATGCATATATACCATATCACATGCTACAATATATCGCAAGAATTTGCTAATAACAAATATGCATTTATCGCAACATCATGCATATACACATATACATCACAACAACAGTTATACGGGTAGAAAACTTGCCTGAGCGACTAGGGGTTATAAATGGCTCGGGATGAGTCTGGTAACCTATAAACAACATGTGAGTTGGAATTAAACCAAAGTCACTTGTAAATCTATACTTTAACGAAATTAGACTCTAACGCTCGCTTTGCGCTTACTGATTCTCTTAAGTCACTCGAGTACCCTTGGCTCCACCATTTTTAATAAATTAACCATTACGAGTTTTAAGGCGATTCTTTCGCGAGTGTCTTACCAACTACCTAACACACTTAACATAATTGTTTCATACTCCAATTAGTCCGTTAAGGTCTTTAACCAAGGTTTCAAAGTAAGGCGAGGGGTAATGATTTGTTCGCGAAACGTCGTTACTTAAAACGGTCATTTCTCCTAAACCGTACATCGGAATCAAACGAACCACATATCAAAACGAAGCTCGTAACATGAACTATCTAAAAATGGCAATGTTCAAAACCTAGCAGGGAGTTCTCGGGTCCTAATGTTATGAACAAAAGTAGTCTAAAGTAAATCGGACATTACGACGGCTATGTTTACGCGATTTCCCAATTTTATACCATTCCAATTTAACCACCAATCAATCCCAATTCATTCATACAACCAACATCCATCCAAAACACACTACAACAGTCCCAAAACCTCAAGTTCTTCCAATTTATGTTGTTCTCATCATGAATTTAAACTATACTTAATTCCTTTAACAAATCAACAAGATTCTACATTCATTTCACTACCACTCCAACCCAAACTCTAAACAAACAAGCTTCATGCTTCACATATACTATATCAATCATAACCATTCCTAAATACTCAAAACTTAAAGCTAGGGTTTGGAGTTTATACCTTCTTGAAGCTTCTTAACACAACACAAGAGCTTTGAATGCCTAAAGAACCTTGATCCTTGCTTGTATAACCTTAAACTTTCATAAAATTCAAGAAAACTAAAGTTATTTCTTTGAAAGTTACTATTCACCATCTTCTTCCTTGAATTATTGGAAGAGATTGTGAAGGAATTTGAAGCTTAAACTCATGGAATAGTTATATCTATGCATAAGGAGTACTAGATAATTATCTTACCAATTAAGGAAGCTTGGAACTTGAACTTTGAAAATCTTCTTCTTGAAAATGGGGAAAAGCCGAGAGAAAGCTTGGAAGAAAGAGAGATTTTTGTGTTTGTGATTTGTTTAGCCTAGCTTGGTTGGTTTTGTTTTGATTTTTGGTTAATTACCTTATTAACCTTATATTTGTGTGGTTATAAACCAACCACACCTCCTCCTTCCCTATGTCATGCTTGCATCACCTTATTGTGTCATCATCTCTTACTTGCCCTCTCCTTATTGGTTGGATGACCTCATCATCCCTAACCTCCTTGATTAACTTCCTAATTGTTTGTCTAATGACCGATGATCTGTTATGCGGTTCGCTTAACTTTCGTTTATCATTTGAGGGATCATACCCGGGATCTTATTACTTGGGTTTCCTTAACCTTTCTCCATACATTATATTCCTTTTATGATCCTCTCTTATAATCCTTTTATTTAAATCCTTTTTATCCTGTTACCTTATACTCAATTCTTTCCGTATCTAGTGGATTTCCGGGAAAAATCAAAGTGTTCGGAATTGGATTCTGACGATCTTTACATACACTTATATACCATATAGAGTACTAATAAAATCTCAGAATATCCATAACAGAACCCCTACATAGTGGGGCATGAAAAGTTTTCTCATTCAGCAAAAACATTATTCATAAGGGTTACAAAAAGTTTAAAATTTTAGGGGTTATTACATGCATTCTGTGGCAAAGTGTCCCAACTCATTGCAGTTGAAGCATCGAATGGTGCTTCGATCAACCATCCCTGTTTTGTACCCACCACTGCTGGTGTTAGAGGATGAAGATCCACCTTTCTGGAACCTGTTGTAGTTGGACTTGTACTTGAACTTGGGATTCCTCTTGAATCTGACATTGGAGAATCTCTTGACAATCAGGGCCATTGACTCATCCTCCAATTGCTCCAGTTCTTCCAAGGAATTAAAATCATCTCCTGATTGATTTGTAGTAGGAGGATCAAATTCTGGTACTATCACATTTTCTTCAACCTTGGAAGACTGTACCATTCTTTCTGACTGTTGGGATTGTTATTGATATTGTGGTTGTTATTGTTGTTCATCAGCTACTAGAGCAGTAGATGTGCTGACCACTCTTCCTTTCCCATAAACTTCCTTCTGTTGAATCTGCTCCAACTCATAAGTCTTTAACACACCATAGAGCCTTTCCAAAGAAATCTCACTCAGATCTCTTGCTTCTCTTATGGCAGTGATTCTATGTTCGAGATGAGTTGGCAGTGTTAAAAGGAACTTTTTTTTGACCTCCCTGATGGAATAGTATTTACCATTAATGATCAGGTTGTTGATCAATGCATTGTACCTTTCAAACACTTCAGTGATTCCTTCTCTTGGATTGGATTTAAAGTATTCATACTCAGAGGTTAGGATTTCTAATTTGTTCTCCCTAACTTCCTCTGTGCCTTCATTAATAACCTCAATACTTTCCCAGATGTGTTTGGAATCTTTACAGTTCATCACATGTCTATTCATCAAGGGATCAAGGGAATCTACTAAAATTAATTGAAGGCTAGCATCCAGGGAGGCTTCTTCTTTTTCAGCAGGAGAAAAATCCTCAGGATCTTTCACATAAGTTCTTGCTTTGGTAATCACCACATCATTTTCTATTACCCCTGGTTCAATAACCATCGGAATTTTAGGACCCTTTCTTTAACACTTCCAGATATTTGGAATTTGTAACTTGTAAAAACAATAGCATCTTCTTCTTCCACATAACATAATTTTCTTTATCGAATAGTGGAATTTTAACGGTTCCAACTTTTTGTGTAGTCATTATGAATTTTTGAGTAAATAAAAATTCAAGGAGTGAAAGAATCACAAAAGTCTAGGATCTTGATTAGTTCGTTAATCAGAAGGCTCTGATACCAATTGTTAGGTCTCAATATGTTTGTAGAAGGGGGTTGAATACAAACAATACCGTTTAATCGAATAAAATGCGGAATAAAAAAGTGAAACAAAATTCAAGTTAAATAAAATTATTATTAAACTTGAAAGGTGTTACAACAACGGTATCGTTTACAAGGGATTAATCTCAAATAAATTATCACAAATCTAGAATAAATTCGACATGAACTTTTTCTATTTTTGCAATAAAAAGATCAAATGCTAAAAGCGATTTGAGATTAAGTTCTAGGGATTTCGATCCGCTAGATAGTTACACAAGAATAAGAAAGGTATTTCTAGTGGATTGGATTTAATAATAAATACTAGAAATAAATGATCTGTGAATTTGCAATAAGTTCTCTGCAGGTTTCTTTTGTTCAGTGTTCTTCTTAATTTGATATTCAATGCACTTATTGAAAAATGATCTGCTTCTGTTGGTTTTGTAAATAAACCACTTCAATTGAATCAGTAAGACTTTCGGCAAGACAATCCATTTGGCTCAGCATGACAATCCTTTTAACTGGTAAGACTTTCGGTAGGACTATCAATTGAACTTATATGACTTTCGGTAGGACTATCAATTAAACTGATATGACTTTCGGTATGACTATTGATTGTCATACCGATTGACTTGCTAGTACAAAAGATAGTCTTGCTGGATTAAAACAGATTTTAATCAAATAATAATTCTGAATTAATTAATCAATTAATTCCATTAATCAATAAATTAATCTTTGCAGATTTAATTTATTTTCTTAATTAAATTATATGACTTAATTAATTAATAGAGAATTAATACCAATCTTGAGTAGCAACCATTCTTCTGAAAATCTTTTGAAAATCACTGTCAATTACGAATCAATTCCATCACTTCAATGTTGACACTCGATGTACTGTCTGGTTCATGAGTGACTAACTTCCGTGACGTTTCTTCATGCCTTGACTTTGATACTCTTGATTTTGTTCATACTAAATCCTTGTAATTAATTGATACCCTGACGAGATCTCTGTCACTTGATTAAATCCACAATCTTGATTTATATCACTGAGGCTTGATCAATTTCTTGAGCTTCTTCCAGTGAATTAAGTCATCAAGTCTGTAGAAGAACAATGTTACTTAATCCTTTGACATATGTTACTCTGAGAGATCTCTCGGACGATAGGACCATTATTTACTTGTTACATCCTTATTTGAGTTGAGTTAAATCCTCGAATAAACAAATAGGCTATGACATATGCCTTTCAGGTTCGTGAAATGATTGTAAGAGAGAGGTAAATAAAAAGAAACTGAAGTGAAAAGGAATATAAAGGCAATAGAGTTTGAGGAATGATAAGGTAGTTGGGTATGAGGAAACCCTAAAGACTCGTAGCAATAGAAATAGAAAAGTATGTAATCGTCAGGATGAGGGTGATTCACCATGAGTTAAAGTTGATGATTGAAGGAATAAGAAATACATATATTTTATCCCCTTTAAATTGGGAGGATTCGAGGAAACCTCGAGATAGTTCGAAGGATAAATAATGAGACGCGGATAGACGGAAGAGACAAGAAAGTAAGAAATTAGGAATTTGGATGAAGGAAGTAACCTTCAAAAATGGAAAGTGTATGTAACACCTGTGACTTGATACCCAAAAGGGAGACACCAAGTACAAAAGATATCCCAACATTGAGATGACTGTTGAGATAAACAACAAAAGTAAATAAGGATTTATTAAGAAGAAGTTCACGTTGAACACGACCAATATCTTCTAGAACATCCATGTGATCATTACCAAATTAGGAAAGAAAAGTGAATAACCATTTTTTTATCTTTTGGAGGCCATATGGATTGACCTCAACTTGAGTAAGGATGCTATTGTGAAATTTGGTATAGACTATCGAGGTGGAAATGATTGAATAAGATACCCTTATCAGGGATATATGACTTTATTTATCCATGGAAGGATGCATGTACCTTTTTAAAGGTGGAATTAAGGATAGAACCTCGATAACTTGAGATGAATCCTAAGGGAATGCATAAAGGTTGGCATTTTGCCCTTAATAGGGACAGCATGAGTTTTGACAGTATGAATTGGAAAGGATCAAGGTAACAACAACCTTTAAAGATCAGTGGAGAAAGTTTTCAGAACTATATAGACAATGGTTCTAATATTAGTAAATGGTATCTTGATATGCCATGTACCTAGGGAGTAAATGATGAAGGATTTAAGGATAACCTTGGAGGTTTTACAAGGAGAAAGGTAATATTCAAAATTCGCAAGGATAGAAATTTTGATAAAGGAAATATGACGTAATTATAATAATGCCAGGTGGGCATGTATTAAACCATAAGAAACTATAGATCGGCCCAATAAAGGTCGAGATTGGTGAAAACAAGTAGGGCCCAAGATAAGAGACGTCCGATGTATGATCGAGAGTCAGTCGTGACAATGTTAACCTCAAAAAGACCGAGGCAATAACTTATGGAAAAAAAATGGTGATATTTTTTTTCTCTCACCAAAGCTTAAGGAAGAGCATTTTCACAAAAGCAATGATTGGAAATGAGGTAGAAAATTTAGTTGAAGATCATTTAAAATGACATTGATTGTAAGGAAATTTTACTATCAGGAAAGGCCAAAGAGGTGGCCGACACTCTAAGTGTAAGAGAGTAATTATAGGCGCTCGTGCCAGAGGAATACAGTGATGATGGTTGAAGCCGTGAAGGTTGTATTATGGTTTGGAAGATTGACATTCCTTCTGATGACTGTGCAATGCCCAACCGTAATAGTAGTTGGTAATGGTTTAATTCGTGTAATCGCTATGACGGGCTATCTATCTTAGAAGGTACTATCTTTAGAATAAGCCAGGACCATGTTTCAAAAGGACTAAACAAACCTTTTATTTAAGTCTTCTATTGAAGGCATATGATTAAGAATGGTATTAACCTGCTATCGTTGCTTTCATTGAAACTCTTCTGCAATTTTATCTGCTTCATGTCATATGTACGTCAAGTTCAGGAGTGTTCTTCATGAATCATGAACGGTGATCATGTTACCTCCTTAGAAGAATTCGATACGATATGTATGGACTCCATATGGTTAGCTATTAAGACTTCATGGAAAACGAATTACTACAGTAGGTCAACGGTGGACCACAGTAATGCAGGAATGATTCTACGAGTAATGAGCCGATTACTTACAACCGTGAGAGTTGTATTGGAATGGATGTTGAGATTGAGTACCACTAATCGGGTCGTGGTGGTGTATAAGTCATCATTGATAGACTAATTAAGTCGATTATTTACCTATTGAATACTTATTCCTTCTTATCAATAGAGAGTCGTATTACTATACGAGGAAGGTTGCGGTGCAAGCATAGAATTCTAGTAACGATGATGTCTAGAATGAGATCCCAGATTCGATTTTCGATGTCGAGGAAGTTTCAAAGGTGATTGTGTATAAGCTCGTGCAAGAGCATGGGTCCATAGAATGATGGACGGAATAGCAAAAATATTTAGGCATATGAAATACGATGCGATAATGGTTGATGTTGAGATATATACATATATATGTTTTGTTCTCCTATGATAAACCTCTATAGTTTAGGGGTAGACTCCAAGCCAAATGTTTTCTGGCAATTTTTTTTATATAATTCTCTTAAATTCTTTCTTTTCTCTTCTTTTCATTTTCGTGTAAACTGAGAAGAACAACCCTTCCAGAAGGGGAGGTATTGCCGAATGACTATCTATCTGTGTGATAGAAGCCTAGTAGGATACCACATGTTGTTTAATTGCTTGTCAAGTACTAAAGGTTGGCCACCTTCTGTACTAACTATGCAATAGAACGAGTGTTCATGATCATAGTGATCTCTCAATAAATTCTTTTACTTCTACACGAAGGACCAAGCTTTCGAAGATGGAGGCAGCTAGAAATAAAGTGGTACCAAGTATGGTGGTATTCCGATTCTAATGCGTTCGTGATGCTAAGGCTGACGTGGTTATTAAAAGGTTATAGAACGCTAACGAGCAAAAGTATAACCAGTATAATATTATAAACAGGAAAAGAGTGGGTATTGAGAAGCAAAAGCTATAATGCTAGAAGCTATGATGAGGGTCTGTGCAATAGACTTGAAAGAATTTGGAATGATCACTTAACGCGGATTGAGTTTTCTTACGATAATAGATCGTATGTCAGTATCGAGATATCGCCTTATGAGATCCTTGAGGGAAGACAATGTCGATCTTCCTTATGTTAGGATGAAGTTGTAGAGCGCAAGATGCTCGGACCCGTAGTAGTCCAAAGGACCAAGGATATAATAGATCTAATCAGAGGACGGCTGGTAGTAGCCCAAGATGGACATAAGGAGTATGTTGATTTGACACGAAAGGACAAAGCATAGGAAGTAGGGGACCTAGTGTTGTTATAAATATTCCCTTGGAAAGGATGGATGAGGTTCCAAAAGAGAGGAAAGCTAAGCCTACGAATTGTTGGACCCTTTGAGGTATTAAGACGAATTGGAAAGTTAGCATATGAGCTATCCCTACCTCCAAACATGTAGCAAGTTCATAACGTGTTCCACGTATCAATGTTAAGGAAGTATAATTCGGATGCCAGACAAATAGGGGCATATGAGCGCATAGGCATGCAACCAGACGTAACCTATATGGAGCAACCAGAAAGGGTTATAGATCGAAAAGGAGCAAGTGCTTAGGAGAAGGGTTATCAAACTAGGCAGAGTTTGGTGGTAGAACCGCAATGTGGGAAAATTTACTTGAGACTTAGAAAGTGCAATGCTAAGAGAGCATCCCTATTCATTTTCTATCTGATTCCGGGACGGAATCCTTTTAAGGAGGGGAGACTATAATAACCCCAAAATTTTGGACTTTTTGTAACCCTTATGAATAGTGATTTTGCTGATTATGCTGAATAAGAAAACTTTGCATGCCTCACTTTGTAGAGGTTATTTTATTGTTATTCTGAGATCTCATTAGTACTCTATATGGTATATAAGTGTATGTAAAGATCGTCAGAATCCAAATTCGAACATTTTGATTTTTCTCGAAAATCCACCAGATGCCGAAAGAATTGAGTATAAGGTAACATGATTAAAAGGATTTAAATTCAAGGATTATAAGAGAGGATCATAAAAGGAATATAAAATATTGAGAAAGGTTTAGGGGAACCCAAGTAATAAGATCCCGGGTATGATCCCTCAAACGATAAACGAGAACGAAAGTTAAGCGAACTGTATAACAGATCAGCGATCATTAGCCAAGTAATTAGGAGTTAATCAAAGGGGTTAGTGGAGGATGAAGTCATCACACCAACAAGAGGGGGACAAGTGTAACAAGATGACATAAGTAGATGACATAAGCATGACTAAATGGGAAGGGTTGGTTGGTTGATTGTGAGCCACACAATTTTTACCATGGTAAAAGGTTAATTAACAAACAAAAAGGAAGCAACCAAGCAAACACATTCATTTCTCTTCCCCCCATCTCCTTGCTCACGGTTTTTTGAAGAAAACAAGAAGAAAAATTTCCAAACCCAAGCTCCACTCAATCATAATTCAAGAGGTTTGTTTCTTTGGATCCTATATTTCATAACTAAGAAGAGCAAGTAGTTTGAGTGCTTGAATCAAAGGTTTTCTATCTCAAACAAATCATTTTAGTTTAGGGTGAATAGTAACTTTTAAGAAGAAATTTTTTATTCTTGATTTTATTTGTAAGGTCAAGGTAGCTTAAGCATAGATTAAGGCTTCCATGGGCATTCCAAGGATCTTTCATTGATTAAAAGCTTCAAGGAAGGTATAAAACTTCAAACCCTAGTTTTACTTTGAATATTTAGGAGTGGTTTTGATTAATATAGTTCATGAGAAGCATGATGCTTGTGTGTTTAAAGTTTGGTTGGGTTTGTAGTGATTTGGATGATTGAATCTTGTTTATAGTTAATGAAACTTAAGTATAGTTAGTAGTTCATGTTTGTGGTTGAATAAATTGGAAATTCTTGAGGATATGGACTGATGTATTAAGGTTTGGATGAAGTTTGGTTGTATTGGTGGTTATGGGTTGATTTGTGGTTGATTTGTGGATGATTGGAGTAGTTAAACTTTGGTAATCGCGTAAATATAGCCGTCGTAATGCCCGATTTGCCTTAGACTACTTTTGTTCTTAACATCAGGACCCGTGAACTCACTGTTAGGTTTTGACCATTGACATGATTAGATAGTTCATGTTACGAGATTCGTTTTGATATGTGGTTCGCTTGAATCCGATGTGCGGTTTAGGAGAAACGACCGTTTTAAGTAACGGCGTTTCGTGAACGAACCATTACCCCTCGCCTTACTTTGAAACCTTGGTTAAGGTCCTTAAATGACTAATTGGAGTATGAAATAATTATGTAAAGTGGATTAGGCAGTTGGTAGGGTACTCGCGAAAGAATCACCTTAAAATTCTTAATGGTTAATTTATTAAAAATGGTGGAGCCGAGGGTACTCGAACGACTAATGTGATTTGTTAAGCGTAGAAATGGTCATAAGCGAAAGTTAGGGTTCAATTGGTTAAAGTCTAGTTTCTTAAGCAACCGGGGTTTAATTCTGACTTATGTTGTTGTTCATAGGTTATCGGACTCACTCTAAGCTTAAGTCTATCTGGGAACACTCAGGCAAGTTTTCTCCCCGTTATACTGTTGTTGTGATGTATATATGTATATGCATTATCTTGTGATAAGTGCATGATTGTTATTAGCAAATCTTGCGATATATTGGAGCATGCTGATATGGTATATATGCATGTCTGTTTTGTAATCTTGATATCTAATTGTTGATTTAAATGCTTATAAGTTGCATAATACCTATGCTAGAGATAAGCAGTAGTTGCGTACACCCTTAGTATAGGGGACCCAAAGGTGAACATTTTCTAAACCGGGAGTCGATGTTTCCGAGTATAATATATATATATATATATGAATAGTTTTCAAAACTATTAATCGAATAAGGTTTATTCGATAACTTTATTTATTTAATGAATATTATTTTGAATATTCATTCGAGGACTTATGACTCCGCTTTATTTTATTTAATGAATATTATTTTGAATATTCATTCGAGGACTTATGACTCCGCTTTATTTTATTTAATGAATATTATTTTGAATATTCATTCGAGGACTTATGACTCCGCTTTATTTTATTTAATGAATATTATTTTGAATATTCATTCGAGGACTTATGACTCTGTTTATTTTACTTAATGAATATTATTTTGAATATTCATTTGAGGGCTTATGACTCCGCTTCTTTTATTAAATAATATTCTTTATTTTATTAAAGAATAATGTTTCGATAATCAAACTTACTTTCGATTATTCAAATAAAGATCGTACTTTCGTATAAGTATATCTTTGGTTATTTATTATTCATTTCAAGTATGAGTTTTAAAACTTCTACTTCAATTATTTTTATAAAGATTATCCTTATGGGAATATTATTTAAATAATAATATTCAGATATTTTCATATATATCGGGACTGATTTATTTTATTAAATCAGCATTACTCCAAACATTCTTAAAAATGTTTTCGAGTCTTCAAAATGATTTTAAAAGTCAGAGCGGATCCCAAAACTCGTTTTCAAATTTAAGATCTTCCTTTCGAAGGGGATTTAAATACTCGCTTAAAAATCTGAGGGATCCGGCTCCGTGATGTATTTTTATATTCGCAACAAGTTTGCTGTTTTGATAAAAAGGGTTTTTGATTACTTAACCAACACTCGGGAAGTAAAATTCTTGGAATGAGTTTAATCCATTAACAGGCATCGCCTGGGAAATATCGGTGAGCTTTCTTTTCCAACTAGATACGACTTCTTGGTGGAGCCGTATCAACAAGTTTCTACTTGGGGAAAGGGGGGACGAGCTTTACGTTTCAGAGTCATGGATTTCATCTGAACTAGGAGTGGCGTAAGTGGTCGAGTGGCGCCGGCCCAGCCTTATTATATTAGCCCAAATGGCCTGGAAGTTCCGCTAAGACGGTCAATTCCTTAGGAGTCCAGGGTTCGGTTGACAAGTAAATCCGACTGTTCTCCTCTACATGTAGAAAATGGTGGGGTTGCACTACTGCGACTGATTATCGTAAGTGGTCTTCCTGGTGCGGCAAACTCCCGTAATGAGTTCATCATCCAGTTTGGATATTTCTACAACACTACCCGGAGCATTCGATCGAAAGGCTACGGATGGGTGATTGCTGAAGCATTGACAGGGTCAAACAGTTATGATGATGTTTCCCTCAAATGAAGTATCTCGTAACTTCATTTCTTTTAAACAACATTTCAAAGATTGAATCTATTCAAGTCTTATCTTGTAGTCTCATCTATGTGATGAACTTTTGAAACTGGTTATAACTTGAACGGTGGTAGTTCAAGTAGTATTTGGAAAAGATATAAGTATATTGGGGTATCTTGTAACTTCATCTTTTCAACTTATATCTGGTTAATGATTATCTTATGCATGACAAAGATTTTCAGAAAAACGTTGAGACAAGGTTAGATATATAAGATCACCTTGCAACGATATTTTTATACAGTTATAAACTGGAACTCTGTGTATATTATACATGGCAGAGGATTTCAAAGATTTTGAAAAGTATATAAGTATATATACTGAATATTTTGCGACTTCGTCGCATTAAGATATCAAACGTGGTTCATTTCTTCTTGACCAAGACTTTCATGAGTACTATGAGAATGCTCATATATTGTTAATTATTATACATATTATTTCGGTGGGCTTGTTGCTCACCCTTGCTTTCTTCTTTCATCACACAACAACAGATAGACAAGATGAACAGGACCAAGCTCCCAATTTGCGAGCGGATAGGAAACGTTCGGCAGTTTCCTGTAGGCGTTGATGCCGCTGTAGCTGAGGTAGAAATTACCAATAGGCTAGGCTTTCAACTTCTGATGTACCAGACTTATGTATCTATATGAATTGTAATAATGGCAAAGAAATGTAAATTTATTCAGAAACCTTTTTAAGGTGTAACGGTTTATAATTGTGGAATAAAATGACTTGTGTTATTTTTGGTATTCATCTCTGAGACTATAACTTGCGGTGTGTGTGTATATATTGTGGGGTCACAGTACGCAGTAGTTGGTTGTTTATTAAGGTTAAGTGTTATTAAGGGAAATGGAACTCGTGACAACCCAGATCCCCGACCCCGGATTTGGGGGTGTTACAAATCACATGAGGCAAGTCAACAAGCATCCTGATTTCAAAGTAAGAAGAATAAAGAGTGACAATGGGACTGAGTTCAAGAATTATATGATGAGATCATTTTGTGAAGAGAATGGGATCATGCATGAATTTTCAGCAGCAAGAACCCCACAACAAAATGGTGTGGTGGAAAGGAAAAACAAATCTCTTATTGAAGCTGCAAGGACAATGCTAGAAGAATCAAAGTTACCAACATATTTTTGGGCTGAAGTTATAAATACTGCATGCTACACTTAGAATATTTCTTTGGTTAATCAAGAAAAATGCACGACACCCTACCAATTGTTCAAGAATAAGAAGCCAACACTAAACTTTCTTCATGTCTTTGGCTATAAATGCTATATCTTAAGGAATCAAACTGATCAGCATGGGAAGTTTAATGTCAAAGCAGATGAAGCCATTTTTGTTGGATATGCAGTTGGAAAAGCATATAGAGTCTACAATCTCAGAACCAGCATTGTTATGGAATCTATACATGTTGTATTTGATGATAAAAAGATTGAAGGACTAGAAGATGGAGATTTCCATGAAAGCCTCAAATTTAACAATGTTGAGATGATTTGTAAAGACAGTGATGATGAAAGTGATCAAGAACAAATATCTAAGGACAATGCAGAAAAGTCTACAACCAATGAAGCACACAACTCAACATCTGTCGAAAGATCAAGTGCATCATCCATTGAAAGACAATTTGTATCATCCGTCGAAATGCAAAACTCAACATCCGTTGAACCATCAATAGAAATTGAGGGCCAATACATATCATAATTAGAAAGGACCCCAACTACAAGTCAAAGATCCACAAACTCAGGGGGAGTTTCTTCTAATCAAAACTCTGTCACACATCAAGACAATAATGAGGAATCTTCATCTAGAGCTAATCTACCACAATAGAGGAAATGGACTAGAGATCACCCATTTGAACTGATCATTGGTGATGCATCTTCAAGAGTGCAAAGAAGGAAAACAACTCAAGAGGAATGTTTAAATAACAGCTTTCTATCTCAAGAAGAGCCTAAAAAGGTAGAGGAAGCTCTGTTAGAACCTGATTGAGTTTTAGCTATACAGGAGGAGCTAAACCAATTTGAAAGGAATAAAGTATGAAAGCTGGTACCCAAGCCTAAAGGAAAGAATCCTATTGACACTTAGTGGGTATTCAGAAACAAGATGGATGAAAATGGCATAGTAGTCAGGAACAAAGCTAGATTGGTTGCTAAGGGCTACTGTCAACAAGAAGGAATTGATTTTGATGAAACGTTTGCTCCCGTTGCAAGACTTGAAGACATCTGAATCTTCTTAGCCTATGCAGCACATGCCAATTTCAAGGTTTATCAAATGGATGTTAAAAGTGCTTTTCTGAATGGAGATTTGGAGGAGGAAGTCTATGTCAGTCAGCCTCCTGGTTTTGAAGACCCAAATTTTCTAGAATATGTCTACTATCTTTTGAAAGCACTTTATGGATTGAAGCAAGCACATGGAGCCTGGTATGATACTTGTCCAAAGTTTCTCTTAGAAAATCACTTCACAAGAGGTACAATTGACAAAACTCTATTCTTTAGAAATGTTAATGGCTCTAACTTGTTCAAATTTATGTAGATGATATTATATTTGGTTCTACAGATGAAAAACTTTGTAAAAAAATTGTCAAACTAATGCAAAGTAAATATGAAATGAGCATGATGGGAGAACTAAATTACTTTCTTGGCTTACAAGTTAAGCAAGTTAGTGATGAAATATTCATTAGTCAAACCAAATACATTTATGATCTTTTGAAGAAGTTTGATTTAATGGATTGCACATCTACAAAAACTCTCATGGCCACTGCAACTAAACTTGAATTAAACACTATTGAAAAATCTGTGGATATTTCAAGTTATAGAGGCATGGTTGGCTCACTTTTATATTTAACAGCCAGTAGGCCAGATATAATGTTTGCTACATGTCTTTGTGCAAGATTTCAGGCTGATCTCAAAGAATCTCATTTAACAGCTATTAAGAGAATTTTCAGATATCTCAAAGGAACACCAAAACTTGGCATTTGGTATCCTAGAGATTCTGGCTTTAATCTAACTAGCTATTCAGATGCAGATTATGCAGGTTGTAAAATTGATAGAAAGAGTACAACAGGAACCTGTCAATTTCTGGGAAATAAGCTAGTATCCTGGTTCAGTAAAAAAGCAAAATTCAGTTTCTACTTCTACAGTTGAAGCTGAATATATTGTTGCGGGTAGTTGTTGTGCTCAGATTTTCTGAATGAAAAATCTACTGTTGGACTATGGTCTACAGGTGGATAGGATTCCTATTTTCTATGACAACACAAGTGTCATTGCAATTACTGAAAATCCAGTGCAACATTCAAGAACCAAGCACATTGACAGTACGACTTCATTAGAGAGCATGTTATGAATGGTACTGTGGAACTTCATTTTGTTCCAAGTGAGAAGGAACTTGCAGACATCTTTACCAAGCCACTTGATAAATCCACCTTTACTAGGTTGGTAAGTGAGTTAGGTATGCTTAATTACTCTTAATCTATATTGATGTATAAGCAAATTGTAATACATCCAGTGTAAAAGTTGATATTTCTTGTCAAAGATAAAATTTTGGCCAAGTCAAAATTTATATCTCGACGGATGTTCATTATCCGTTGAAAATGAACATTCGTTGAATTTTATTATCCGTAGAAATATCAATTATCATTCTGGGTACTTTTATCATTATCCGTCGAGTTGCACTCAACGGATAATGTGACAACCGGGAGTAAGGAAGTCGACCTTCTACATGTAGAAAACAATAATAATATTATGTTGTACAACCCAAGCCTAGGTGCACTACGCCATAGATTGCTTTAAGAAACCCGCAAACTGTGTTGCTATAGAACCAAAAAATGTTGCTAAAGGCCCAAAAAGGGCTAAGGCAACATCAAAGCTATGTTGACCCGTAGCTAGTTAGTATAGATATCTATAGTAATATAGCACCTACTCTATTGCAATATACCATTCTTTGTTACTATAGATCTCAATAGCAACATATTTTGGACTTACTTATTGTGTTACAAAAGATCTTGGAATTTCTTCCAGAATGGTGGGCCCCGCATGTGTTATATTTCTTTCAGATTAATGGGGCCCACCTGTGGGGCCCACATAAATAATTTTTAAAAATTCCTATGCGATAGTTTATTTTTCCTTGTTTTCTTTTAATTTCCACAAATATATTAATAAATTGAACAATATTTAAATTCCAAAATATAAATAAAAATATTCCAAGAATAATTAGACTAACTCAATCTCATGAATTATTACAAAGTGATGAATCAAGTTCTGTAAAAACAATATTTTATTACAAAGAGAGGTAAAGTTGTATGTAGTGATAAAATTCATTGAATGTTTCTAAATCGGAGTCTGCAATCATCATATCTCCATGCCTTCAACTCAACCTTTGCTTTGGTCTGCATAATGTTTAAATTTGCAGAATGGATCATATTGACCAAACAGGCACACTAGGCATCTATTCTGTAATGCAAAGTCAATCTTTTAACAAATTTGGTTTACCTTTTTTTACACTAATGCACCAGTTTTGTAGATTACCATGTCCAGTCAGCAAAAGACAAGCTATTGATGCTGTCATGTTTGACAAAAAGGAATTTATAAGTAATCACAAGGGAATTCATAAGTAATCACAAGGGAATCTACATATTTTGAATGCTATTAGACTGATATAATACTAACTAACAACATTAAAACAAATAACTACACGAAGATAAAGATAACTAAAACATTCAAGCATCTTCTTTGATGCCATTAAAATAGTATCCACGGGCGTCACAGTAACAACCCTGAAATACTCGAAATCGATTGGACAGAATAAGCTACCCAATGTCATAATTAAAAGTGAACATCTACAAACTGGCATATATGAAAACATTAAAAAATATACAAATAATTAATATAAATATTACCTACTTTGAACTCCCGAGAGCAGCTTGTTCATTCCAGAAATAACTCTATATCCCTGACACACAGGAGCGACCCACCACAACAAGAAAGCCCTGGAAAACAAAGGTTTGGAAATGAAGCATCTAACCTATATTACAACAGTACTTCTAAAATGATGATGTCAACTTTTGAATTATTTGCAACCTTGGACCATTTTCTATAAGGCTTCAACGACAAGAGTGTCTGAAATCACAAAAACTGGGTTTCTTGTCATAACCTTTGAAATATGTATTTCTTCAAGATTAAGCTCGCGAGCAAAAACTCTTATTGCAATATCCTTCAATCAAAGACTGAACTCAGTGATATTTACACCTCAAGTACGAGTTCTTTTACAAGCTTTAAGAAAACCTATATTATGTCAATTTTCAAACCACTTGACAAAGAAAAATTGGTTATACCTTGTAGAGCAATGCATTTGATCCGTTAGAAGTAGAGCATCAACTCTACGAGCTTCCACGGTGCGCTCTCCACTGGTAGGGAGATATGTTAGCACTACTGTTAGGCCCTCTACTGCAGATTTGTAGGCATAATCTGATATTAGCATCTCAGTCGAGCAAATATACAAACCAACAGCAATCTTAGACTTGTCAGCTAGGAATCCCTTGTAATCTACAGCATCAGAAACTTTCAAGCTCATATTCTCCTCCTAATAAATATTATAAGCAAGTAAAATATCTAGGTTAATAAGAAATAATAAATTTTACATTTGAAGTTTATAATCAGTTATAACCAGCTTACAGCCGTCAGTGTCTATTTCAGGTTATAAGTAGTTTATATAGTTTAATATTACCCACACCACGATCAGAACTTTAATTTTAAGGTAACACATCTTAACATCAGCTAGTAGTGAAAATTATTGATTAACATCAAATAAATGTATATTGAGCCCTAAAACTCACCTGTTTGAAGAGCAGTATGCACAAAAAAAGACCAAGAAAGCTTCCGCCCATAGCAACTGCAATGACATCCGTCACTGGTTTTCCTGTTGCTCCAACCTGCCAATGCTTTCCTATTATGAACCAATAATTATGAATATAACTAAATAAGATCGTGTACAATTTAGAAACCTACCCAATCACTAGTACGGATCTTCTCTGAAAAATCCCAAATTTTGTCCAAAACTTATCACACCTTAGGGACTACATTAGTGCCATCATTCTGAATAACTGCATCCCTAGGAGCACGAATAGCAACATGAAGAACATGTCTATTCTCTGTGCTATTAATCTGCAAAATAGTACCAAATTAAATTTCTATGAGACAGAGGTTCCATAATGTATTAGGACAGCATATAATTACTAATCTGTCCAAGCTTTATTGGCCAATTGATTGGTGAATTGCACATATACAAACACTGACAAGGCATGGTCGTTAAGACAATTTTATTGGCTAATTGATTGGAGAATTGCACATATTCTCAGTGGCCAATTGATTGGACAGAACGATGAAGTACTTCAAAAACAAATTTTATTTCCTATCAGGTGAATTAGATGGGTGCAGAAATCATGGTCGTTAAGAAAGATGGACCAGGGACTCTCATGCAACTATATCTGCTTCTCAGCGCTCCTGTTGATGAAGCAAGAGGGTACAACAGTTTAACCTTTGAGAAGCATAACCTGACAGTAAGTGTAACCATAGTTTATACCTAATGCAATATTCAACCTGTAGTAACGATTCACAAATTTTGTACCACTGAAGCAATGGTTTAACACATAGAGTTTCAGCGTTTTGCAAAATAACTGCCTGTCCACTAACTTCTCATTTATGTAAAACAGTTCGTGACCCGAATTATTTACAGGACTAACACTATATGTATCACAAGAAGCTGACTGAATCAGCCTCGAGGAAATTACTACGGGCAACTAAACCAACAAGAACAAGCTCAATAAAACTACTACCCTTCTCAGTAACAATACCTTATATACATACTTCATCTTTCACAATGAAAAAAATCCTGAAAATATCTCAATTTTTACCACCAAAAATGTTGTCTTCCTACTTCAATAAACTATACCTCTTAATTGATTGAATAACAATTTTTTTGGCCTTACAGAGGCATTTAATTGAACACACGAAAGACATATGGAACAAACAGTATATATATGAAAATTAGTTATAAAATATGCATACCACAACAATGAAATCAGCTGAGCAGAACTTCCTTGCACTGATGGAACTCGTTTTTGTCAAAAAACGTGAAACCGATGTGACATATTCTTGGACACTTTCTTGACAAGTTTTCTGAATAAACTAGTGGCATCTTCGTTGTAAACTTCAAAATCCATTTTCATTTTACAGGGGGGGAGTGAAAGAGAGGGTCCTTTAGTTGAATCAATTACTTGCAATTGAGATCGAGAAAGTAATAAGTGAGAAAAATATTAAGAGAAAAAAAGTTTACTAGCAAAGGGAGAGAGATAGAAACATGGATTTGTACCTCAAATTCGAACCTAATTTAGTCTGCTCGGACCTTAATTCAATATAATCTGTCGCTGGAATAATCTTCCGGAAACCCGCCGCTCCTTGAATAGTCTTCGCCCTAATCTTTTAGTCCAGCTTCCCTCTTTACTTTTTTCTTGAAATTTCTTATTCCCCCTCTGTTCAATTTTAGCCGCCTCCCCGTCCAAATTTTTTTTCAGCCCAGCCCAACCCAATTTCACTTGACCAATTAATTACTTTTTTTAAAAAAAATATCATAATATTTAAATTTATACCTTGTAATTATTAAAATGACTTATCTAATTAATTTATTTGTAAAAGTTTAAAACTATAACAGGATGTTATTTTCTATAAATAATTAATTTAGTGATTTCAATTAAAATTAATTAATATACAAAATAAGTAAAAATTATGAATTTTATATTCAAATAAAATGTTATTACTTGATATACTGTAATCTTACTTTTTAAGACAAGTGAATGAAATATTTTATCCAAATCAAATATTTTTAAATACAAATTTAATTTTTGGTTTAAATTTATTTTTTTTATTCTTAGTCTATAGCAACACATTATATCATGTTACCTCTACTTGACACCTCAATGGCCTATGGCAACACAATACTATAGTTTTAGTAACCCGCATAATGTTGGTGTTGTGATAGGATAAAAATTTCACATCTATAGTAACATAATCTAAGGTAACACCACTACTCAAATGTTCGGTTAGGTCATCTATGACGTAGTGGTGTTGGGTTTACCATTAAGGTATTCACAGACTAATAAGTCAATCAAATAATTATTTTGAAGAAAGGTGTATATCACCAAGAAAACTACTTTGAATAAAAACATATCCTTATATGGATAATATAAATTCTTTAATAGTCTTTCATATTGTTGATTATTATGGTTGAGCATTATTACTCACTCTTGCGTTATTTTAAATGTCACAACACAACAGATTACCATTACGCCGGTGTAGGACTTAGCCACTTGCAAACGTGGGGAGAATCCCTTGCATCTTTGTCTCAGGGGACCAGAGTATTCAGGTAAGTATAAGATGTTAGTAGTAATTTTTGTGACTTCATGTAGAGGTTACGAATAATTGATTGAAATCATGTATAGTACATTTGAGTTGTAATAAAAGAAGATTACATTTTGTACATCGTCTCTAAGGCTATAACTTGTGTGTGTGTGTATGTGTGTGTGAGAGAGAGAGAGATTGTGGTTTGTTGAATTATGGAATCAATACAGGTTATACATGATTGAAGGATGACGTGACGACATAGATTTCTTACCCCAGATTTGGGGGCGTTACATATATGATTATGTTTTTTATTATTGTTGCAGTTTACGGATTTTACTGACTCTAGCAAAATTCCATGATCTGCAATTTCTATGCTGACTGATGCTCTAATTTCTGATTAGCAGTATTTCAATTTTGCAGGAAAAGTAATAAATTATCAATTAAAAAAAATGAATAAAGCTTCTACCAGATGTTTTCTATTTTTATGCCTATTGGTAAAGTTTGTTCGTAAACTTTAGTTTCATGAGTATATTTTGTTGGAGTTGGTTTCCCGTTTTATTATTTAAATTTCTCTTGGATGTTATTTTAAGTTGTTGATTTCGTATTTTAATTCTCATATTTTACTGATAATATTCAAGTATACATTTAGTATCTGTTATCCGTACCGATTGATGCATGATTATATCATTCTATTTTGATTATATTATAAATTTTTCAGCAGGTTCAAAATTTTTAAGTTTTCCGTGTCATCATCAGTTCAGCTAATACATTATTAAACCCAATCTTATTGTTGTGGATATGTTGTGAACTTGATGATTTCATTAACAAAATACCTTAGTACATTATACTTAGTAAAAAATGTAGCACTCGACGGATAAAGAATATAGTCCCGACGGATGACTCAATATAGTCCCGACGGATGATGATCAATTATCCATCGAGTGAGTAGCTTGTGTAATAATGAGTCTGTAGCACATTTCTGCATACACCTTGTTTAGATTCTGTAGTAGCACTCAAGTCATGTTGACTTTAATTAGATATGCAGAATAGATTGATTAATTGTACATAGATGATGTCTTGTAATTATGCATAAATGAAATGGATTCAAGTGCCAGATAGCTACCTGACGGATAAACAACAATGCCACTCGACGGATGATCGACAAGGCAACCCGACGGATGATCATGTACCCGAAGGATAATCAATTCAAACATCAGTTGACAGTGACAACACAGTCACATGCGTCGAGTGTATGCTAAAGGAATGTGGAAGCCTATTCAACTGGGTTTTAGAGAACAAAGAAGCATTGCCATTTCCATGCTATTATGAAGATATTCAAAGATGCTGGAATAGAGTAATGAAGCAGCATAGTATTAGACTTGATAGGTTTTATTTTATTATCTTGTCTTATTACTTTGTAATCTTTGTGATATATAAACCAAGAAGTAGCAAATAGAACAACAAGAACGCTAAGCAAGAAAATTCTCAGAGAAACATTTGTAAGCTGTATTCTTAGCATTTCTCTGTAAACTTAGTTGTTGATATTTGTAAGCAGCTGTGAGCAAATCATGCTACACAAAGTTCTCTTGATATAATATATATCTCTGGTGGATACATTCAAATCCACCAGAAAGTTTTTAAAGACTTGTGTTTTTAATTACTTATGTTTTGATTTTACTAACTTCTTATTCCGTACTTTGCAAATCAAACACTTATATATTATTAAGATAGAACATTTTATAATTTGTGAAAAAGGTTCAAGAATTTCATTCAACCCCCCCCCCCTTCTGTAATTCTTGTTGCATTGTTAGGGACTAACAATTGGTATCAGAGCAAGCTCTTGATAAACAGAGAGTTTAAAGATCACAACAAAACAACAAGATGAACAAGAAGGATGTTGGAGTCAAGATTCCCTTTCTGGATAAAGATAATTACCATCATTGGAAGGTAAAAATGCATCTTCATTTACTTTCTTAAGATGAGGCCTATGTAGATTGCATAGAGAGAGGCCCTCATGTACCAATGAGAGCTGCAACTGAAAATGAACCATCAGTCCCCAAGCCAAGGCATGAATGGTCTGATCCTGATATTGAACAAGTCAGGAAAGATAAGAAGGCCGTGAATATCCTGTTCAATGGAGTTGATGGTTGCATGTTTGACAACATCATCAATTGCAAAACTGCCAAGGAAGTTTGGGATACTATACAGATTATCTGTGATGGCACTGAGCAAGTAAGGGAAAATAAGATGCAGCTACTCATTCAGCAATATGAGCATTTTCATAGTAAAGAAAGTGAGTCTCTCACTGACATTTTTAGTAGGTTTCAAAAACTACTAAATGCTCTGAAGTTGCATGGAAGATCCTATCAGACAAAAGACTCCAATCTTAAGTTCCTTAGATCTCTTCCAAAGGAATGGAAACCTATGACAGTCTCGTTGAGAAACTCTCAAGATTACAAGAAGTTTACTTTGGAGAGACTGTATGGCATCCTGAAAACTTATGAGCTTGAAATAGAGCAAGATGAGAGGATGGAGAGAGGAAAGAAGAAAGGAGGATCCATTACACTAGTTGCTGAGTTAGAGAAAGAGAAGGAGATGAAGATGGAAGCTGTTGAATCAACTTCAAAGGTCTGTGAAAATAAGCGCAAGGGGCTGGTAGCAGAAAATGAAGATTCTTTGAGCCAAGATGACATGGAAGATATTGATGAACATCTAGCATTTCTTTCCAGAAGATTTGTCAAGCTCAAGTTCAAAAAGAACTTTGGAGCAGCTAAGCCAAATAGAAACATGGTGGATAAATCAAAATTCAAATGTTTCAAATGTGGCTTAGCAGGGCACTTTGCCAGTGAGTGTAGAAAGTCAGATTCCAACAAAAAGAAGTTTGAGCCTGTGGATTATAAACAGAAATACTTTGAGTTGCTCAAACAAAAGGAAAGGGCTTTCATTACACAAGAAAATGAATGGGCAGCAGATGGTCTGGATGAGGATGAGGATGTCAGCTATGTCAATCTAGCCCTAATGGCCAAGTCTAATAAAACAGAGACAAGTTCTTCAAGTAATCAGGTAATCACCACTAACCTTGCACATTTATCTAAAGCTGAGTGTAATGATGCAATAAATGACATGTCTACAGAATTATATCATTTGCGTGTTACACTTAAGTCTCTTACTAAGGAAAATGCTAAAATCAAAGAAAATAATTTGTTTTTAAGTGAGAGGAATAATGTGCTAGAGTCCCAGTTCATTGAATTTGAAAAATTAAGAATTGAGTGTAAAACTGCTAAGGATGAATTAACTGAGTCCTTGAAGAAAGAAGAGATCTTGAAGAAGCAGCTTGAACGAGAACAGGAGGTGATTAAGGCATGGAAAACATCTAGAGATGTTCATGCTCAAATCACCAAAGTTCAAGGTATTGAGTCCTTTTGTAATGCAGCCTGGAAGAAGAATAAGGAGAAGCCAATTTGGTTGAAGGATTGCTAACAGATGTAGACTCGACGGATGATGAGGGTCATCCGTCGGATAACAAAAAGAGTTATCCGTTGAGTGATATAAATCCTCATCCGTCGACTGTGAGCAAACCTGTGAGTAAATCCAAACTTGTCAAGTTACATGAGAATTATGGATCAGTTTCCAAGAATTTTGTTCCAAGAGAATCCAGTCAAGTGAAGAAGGAGAAAAAGGCTAATGTTGGTCATATGACTGTCAAGCAATTGAGTGACAGACTGGAAAGGATTGAGGTTAAAACAGAGGCTAAAAAGAAAAATAATAGAAATGGTAAAGTAGGAATTAACAAGCATAAGAACTACACACCTGATAAATATGCTCCTAGAAAAATCTGTGTCAAGTGTGGTAGTGTAAATCATTTGTCTGTTAATTACAAAACTGCCATGCCTACTTCCATATCTGTACCACCTCATTTTCCCAACATAAATGCCATGCCTTCTATGCCTATGAATGTTATGTCTACACAGAATATGAATGCACAGTTTGCTAATATGCCATTTGCACCTAATCCTTATTATGCTGCATTTAGTATGCCACAAATGCCATTTAGCATGCCTTACTGGAATAACATGTTTACTAATAGCATGCCATTCCCTGTTAATCAAAATATGCATGATAATTCTGCTGTAATGAATGGTTTCAAAGGTCCAATTCAAATGACTAAGGATGAATCTGATATCCCCAAGTCAACTGAGATAAAACCTAAGAAACAGAAAAAGAAAGCTAACAAGGTAGGACCCAAGGAAACTTGGGTACCAAAATTAACTTGATTTGATTTTGATGTGTGCGGGGAAACATAAAGAATGTATGGTACTTGAATAGTGGTTGTTCAAGAAACATGACTGGTGATTCTATCCTGCTCACAGAGTTCAAGGAGAGAGCTGGCCCAAGTATTACTTTTGGAGATGACAGCAAGGGTTATACTGTGGGATATGGCTTGATTTCAAAAGACAATGTCATCATTGAGGAGGTTACCTTAGTGGATGGTCTCAAGCACAATTTGTCGAGTATCAACCAGCTTTGTGATAAAGGCAATTCAGTAACCTTCAACTCGGAAGCCTGTGTTGTGACAAACAAGAGAAGCAACAAAGTGGTTCTCACAGATGTGAGAAAAGGAAATGTGTACCTAGCTGACTTGAACTCATCAAATGCAGAATCTGTTACTTATCTTCTCAGCAAAGCAAGTCAGGATGAAACTTGGTTATGGCACAAGAAGCTATCCCATTTAAACTTCAAGACCATGAATGAACTTGTAAAGAAAGAACTGGTTAGAGGTATTCCTCAAGTGGAGTTTTCTAAGGATGGATTATGTGATGTCTGCCAAAAAGGAAAGCAAATCAAAGCATTATTTAGAAAGAAGCTTGATTCAACAATTGAAGAACCTTTGCAACTGCTACACATGGATTTGTTTGGACCAGTCAATGTGGTGTCCATCTCAAGAAAAAGATTTTTCCTAGTAATTGTAGATGATTTCTCAAAGTTCTCTTGGACATATTTTCTAAAGTCTAAAGATGAGGCTAATGAAATCATCATCAATCATATAAGGCAAGCCAATAAAATCATCTTGATTTCAAAGTTAGAAGAATCAGAAGTGACAATGGAACCGAGTTCAAGAATTCTATCATGAGAGCATTTTGTGAAGAAAATGGGATTTTGCATGAGTTTTCAGCAGCTAGAACTCCACAACAGAATGGAGTAGTAGAAAGGAAGAACATATCACTCATTGAAGCTGCAAGGACAATGCTTGAAGAATCTAAATTACCAACATATTTCTGGGCTGAAGCTGTAAATACTGCATGCTATACTCAGAATATCTCTCTGGTTAATCAAGCAAAATGCTTGACTCCATATCAATTGTTCAAGAACAAGAAGCCAACTTTAAATTTTCTTCATGTCTTTGGCTGCAAATGTTATATCTTGAGAAATCAAACTGATCAGAATGGGAAGTTTGATGCTAAAGCAGATGAAGGAATTTTTGTTGGATATGCTGTTGATAAAGCATATAGAGTCTACAATCTAAGAACCAACATTGTTGTGGAATCAATACATGTTGTGTTTGATGATAAAAGATTGAAGGACTACAAGATGGAGATTACCATGAGAGCCTCAAATTTGACAATGTGGAGATGGTTAGTGATGACAGTGATGATGAAAGTGATCAAGAAATGGTATCAAAGGATAATGCAGAAAAATCCACTACCAATGAAGCACAAAATTTAACATCTGTCGAGTTGCAAAATGCTTCATCCATCGGGAGACAATCTGCTTTATCCTTCGGGAGACAACCAGCTTCATCCGTCGGTACTCAAAATTCACCATCCATCGGGTCATCAAAAGAAGCTAGAACTCAGGATAAATCACTTACAGAAAGTTCCCATTTCTCAAATCAAAGATCCATTAACTCAGGGGGGGTTTCTAATCAAAACTCAATCACACATCAAGACAACAATGAGGCCTCTTCATCTAGAGCTAATCTACCTCAACAAAGGAAATGGACAAAGGATCACCCCTTTGAGCTCATCATTGGTGATGTATCTTCTAGAGTTCAAACAAGGAGAGCAACTCAAGAAGAATGTCTATATAGTAGCTTTCTTTCCAAAGAAGAACCAAAGAAGGTAGAAGAAGCTTTGTTGGATCCTGATTGGATTTTAGCTATGCAGGAGGAGCTAAACCAATTTGAGAGAAATAAGGTATGGAAGTTGGTGCCCAAGCCTAAAGGAAAGAATCCAATAGACACCAATTGGGTATTCAGAAACAAGATGGATGAAAATGGCATAGTAGTCAGGAACAAAGCTAGATTGGTTGCTGAGGGCTATTTTCAACAAGAAGGAATAGATTTTGATGAAACTTTTGCTCCTGTTGCAAGACTTGAAGCCATCAGAATCTTCTTAGCCTATGCAGCCCATGCCAATTTCAAAGTCTATCAAATGGATGTCAAAAGTGCCTTTCTGAATGGAGATTTGGAGGAGGAAGTCTATGTCAGTCAGCCTCCTGGTTTTGAAGATCCAAATTTTCCAGAATATGTTTACTATCTTTTGAAAGCACTTTATGGATTGAAGCAAGCACCTAGAGCCTGGTATGACACTTTGTCAAAGTTTCTTTTAGAGAATCACTTCACTAGAGGTATTGTAGACAAAACTCTTTTCTTTAGAAATGTTAATGGCTCTAGTATACTTGTTCAAATTTATATAGATGACATTATTTTTGGCTCTACAGAAGAAAAACTTTGCAAAAAGTTTGCCAAATTGATGCAAAGTAAGTATGAAATGAGTATGATGGGAGAATTAACTTACTTTCTTGGTCTGCAAGTTAAGCAAGTTAGTGATGGAATATTCATTAGTCAAACTAAATACATTTATGATCTTTTAAAGAAGTTTGATCTAAAGGATTGCACATTTGCAAAAACTCCCATGGCCACTACAACTAAGCTTGAATTAAACACTACTGAAAAGTCTGTGGATATTTCAAGTTATAAGGGCATGGTTGGCTCAATTCTGTACTTAACATCTAGTAGGCCATATATAATGTTTGCTACATGTTTGTGTGCTAGATTTCAGGTTGATCCTAAAGAATCTCACTTAGTAGCTATTAAGAGAATTTTCAGATATCTCAAGGGAACACCAAAACTTGGCATTTGGTACCTTAGAGATTCTGGTTTTGATCTAACTGGTTATTCAGATGCAGATTATGCAGGTTGTAGAATTGATAGAAAAAGTACAACAGGAACCTATCAATTTCTGGGAAATAAGCTTGTGTCCTGGTTCAATAAAAAGCAAAATTCAGTTTCTACCTCAATAGCTGAAGCTGAATATATTGCTGCTGGCAGTTGCTGTGCATAGATTTTGTGGATGAAAAACCAATTGCTAGACTATGGTCTGCAAGTGGAAAGAATTCCCATTTTCTGTGATAACACAAGTGCAATTGCCATCACTGAAAATCCAATGCAGCATTCAAGAACAAAGCACATAGACATCAAGTACCACTTCATAAGGGAACATGTAATGAATAGTACTGTATAACTACATTTTGTTCCAAGTGAAAAGCAGCTTGTAGATATATTTACCAAGCCACTGGATGAATCCACCTTCTCAAGGTTGGTAAGTGAGTTAGGTATGCTAAATTTCTCTTGAATCTTTATAGATTGTTTGCAAGTTGTATTGCAGCCAGAAATTTAATTGGTTTTACAGTCTTGAATGAAATTTTGGCTAAGTCAAAATTTACATCTCGACGGATGATCATTATCCATCGAGTTTGATCATCCTTCGGTATATGTTTTATTAATAAAATCAATTACTTTTCTGGAATATTTTATGACTCGACGGATAACTGATTTATCCTCATTCGTCGAATTGTCTGAATCTTAGCCGTTAATTCCCTGAACTTTATCCATCGAGTATACTTATAGTTTATAAGTATAACATGACGGATAATTGAAGGAATTTTTACAGTTTATTTTTAAACGGCTATTTTGGGTAATTCTTATTGGTTACTTTATTTTACTTTATTATTTTTTACAGTTATTTTTGAGATAGTATAAAAGCTTAATTCATTTCCATTACTTTTCTTTTATCATTCTCAAATCATCTGCTCTAAATTCTCTCTTTCTCAAAAGCAATTATCATCTCTATCTCTGCAATTTCCACTCTCTAACAATGGCACCAGTCGTCAAGATCATGTCACAAACTGGATTCATCTATGAAAAGAACAACTTCACGGCTCTAGTAAACAAGGGGATTCAACAGTCTGGTGACTACCACGAAATGATGAATTTTGTGAAGAACTGCAAACTCAACTATGCCATGCTAGAATTACCCACCATCTTCTGTGAGGTTGTTGAAGAAATGTGGTCAACTGATGTGTACAACTCAACTAATAAGACCATCACACTCACTATCAAAGGTAAGGAATTCTGTATTAATAGTGATGTTGTTAAAGCATGTTTCAAGATTCCTGATAATACTATAACTTCACCACACACAGACACTGACATTATTAACATGCTTAACTCCATGAACTATGCACTCTCTACTTCTAAGTTAAGTGAAATTAGGAGGTTGGGTCTTAGGAAGGAATGGAGTTATCTATGTGATGTAGTTACTAAGGTATTCTCTGGTAAAATCAGTAATTTTGATTTTGTCAATATCTCCATGCTTAACATGCTTTACATGCTAGTCACTGATAAGTACTTTAACTTTAGTGATCTTATTTTGTTTGAGTTTAAGTTAGGTGAGCTAAATAAGAGGGGTAAAAATGTTTACTATGGTAGATTTTTTATTATGTTAGCTAACCACCTCTCTGAGGGAATTGTGCTTGAGAACCCAACCAACAAATTGGATTGTTGGGTTCAAGAAAGAAGGATTATTGCAAATTTGAACAGGGAAAACCATCACAGAGAGGTGCCACTCTTCTATTTCCCTGTAATGGAAGTACCTCAGGTAAGTGAGGTAATGTCATCTGTCTCTACTCTTCCAACCTCTCAAATTTCTTTGCATTCTAGTGTAGTTATGGCAACTGTGTCAAAGACCCAACAGTTGCCTACCCAAGCTACCAAACCATCAAATTTTTTAAATCCAAGTCAAAGAAAGCCCCCTCTGGTATCTCTCAAAAGATGTCAGTTGCAAAATCTACCAAACCTAAAGAGGGGAGTGTGAAGGTGGGTAAGGTAGGTGAGGGACAGGGTGAACATCAAAGAAGCCCTAAGGATAAGGTTGGAGAGGTGAGTGTTTCCCAGCCTAGCCACACTGCAGCTTCCCAACAGACTGCAGTGCTTAATAAGGAAATAAGCTCATTGCTAGTTGCATCCTCCCAAAAGGATGTGACTATTAAACAAAGCTCTCAGCCAAGAGCACATGCCAAAAGGCTAAGGGACACAAGCTCACCCCAAACCTATACTAGAAAGAAGAAACCAAAAACCCTTGGGGATGCACAGGGTTCACACACTGTACAAACTAGTGCTAAAGACACAGTCACTGCACCTTCTCAAAGTCAGTTTGATGTGGCTCCAATAAATGTGGAGTCACAGCCAAAATCTTTAGTTATAAAAGCACCTCAAATATAATATCCGGGATATATCGTGTAATTATTTTGCTATTAAATAATTATTATATGTGTTCATTATCTGTTCTGTGAATTATTTGTTAAGTGTTATCTGTATTTGGATATTCAAAAATAATATTAATTGAGTATTTTAATTTCTATATGTCTAAAATAAAATATAGATAATTGTCATATCTTCCTAATTATTTTTATGTTGATTTATGAATTTATAAGAATCATATGAAATTTATAAAATCTTTTTCCGGGTATTTAAAATCTATTTTATAAAAACGGGAACCAACCGACGTCATCCGTTGTTACGTTTTCGGAACCCGAAACTCTTCCGAGAACTCCTTCCTAACCTAATTGTAATATTCCGAGCATATTCCATGTTTTGACTTTTTCGATCCGGCGTACGGTTTGTCCTGCGCGGGTCCCGGCGCAACATTTTCGATACAATATTCGTTTCGGTAAATCAATAAAACTCGTATTTTCGATAAACGGGAGCTTTTTATTAAACTATCACAATTATCACCTCGTAGTACGTGTAACCAGGCGCTGAGACCAAGACCCGCAGTACAAATTGTACTGATTTGGATAATTATCCCGAAAACCGATACTGTTTGGATCAGTTTTTATAAATAAACATATCGTTTTATATCCGGAATGATCCAACGGGATACTAATTTTCCGTAATTATAAATAGTCTGTTACCGTATTTTATTTCGTATCAAAATCATTTCCAGACAGATAATTATATAATTTCCAGACAAATTGTACTGATTTGGATAATTATTTAAAAGTGATTTAAAAATTCTGAAAAATAGTTTCGAGCTTTAAAATATTATTCTAAATTATTTCCAAGGCTTGATAATTATTATAAAATTGTTTAAAATATTATTCTAAATTATTTCCAAGCCTGTTTGTTACTTCAAAATTGATCCAACGACCCGTTTTAATTTCGAAATATGTTTTAAAAATCATTTTAAATACGAGAAAGCCTATTTATGACCCGAAACTTCTTTATAAATGACATATCATTGATTATATGATGTATTATGTGTTATACGTGACTTGTTGGCTGACTGTCGGTCTGTATATTCGATATTTACTTGTTCATTGCGTAACTTTCAATCCGTTAATCGGATTTGGGTGAAACGAAGGGTAGATAGAAGTATGTGTTGAATAGAATCATATGAGTTGAATATTGATAGATGCTTATGATATGTGAGCAGAAGAGGCAAGACGTAGGAAAGGGAAATAGGTAGTTGAGGAGTAAGACGATTGTGATTGGAAGCGAGTGCAGTGTAGTAAGCTAATACCAGGCAAGTGTTCCGAACTTTCTTGAGATATTATAGTACTTGGTAGTCTTGTTGATATTGCAAGTGCTTTGAAGCACTAACCATGATTCCAGTTTTGATCTTGAGCCGTAAACCTGATTCTTTCCAGACCATTGATTGTCATATACCCAAATATGAACCACAAATATACGATACTACTCCACAAATACATACAAACTAAATACCAAACACTGAATCGAATTACTCACATACTCAAACCATTGTATCTTATGCTTTGAAAAACCAAATCCTTGAAACCCTGAAACGTTGATTCCTTTGTTATCCAATTCTTTCATTACCTAAACAGCTAAGCTTTGGAAATGCCCTATTGATCCTCATGGAGATTAAAACCATTTCATTATTGAACATCCAGTGTTGTTATTGATTCTGTTTATGGTTTAATATTGCTTATATGCTAGAATTAGATTGTTTTTATAAAATTATGGACCAGATTCATGGTCAGACCATATAATGGTCAAGTTAGGCCAATGTGTGCCTTGGATCCAGTTGTTACAGCAATGTTGTGTGCTTTGCTCGGGGTTAGTGCGTGACTGATCAGCAGCCTAACCTTGGTTTTTAAAATGAAAATATAATATCCAATTCTAAATCATAATCTATTGTTCACTTGATATCATAACTATATTTACCTGATGATCATTATTCTCAGTTTTGTCATTGTGACTTGCTGAGCTAGTTAGCTCATTTGTGCGATGTTGTTTATATTCTTTCCAGTTAAAAAGGAACTAGTTGGTAGCGAGGATCCCCAGTCCAGCGCGAGAGCTAGGGGTTCAGGTTGAGGAAGCTGAGCTAGTGGGCTTCTTTTGGGATAATTTAAGTTGGTAAAAGTTTGTAATAATGTTTAATACTAAGTTTCGAGTTTGAATAGATGGGATTTGATCGGTATGTAATATATTAGTGTGTTTGGCTTGTGTGCATACTTTAACCTGTTGCGGTCCGTGGTAGTTGGTAAGTAGGGTCACTGCATATTATTATTATCTTTATTATTGTTATAAGAAGGTTATAAATATGGTGTGTGTGTGGACCCCAAACTTCTGACCCGGGTTTGGAGGGTGCCACAGGTTTGGTATCAGAGCTAAAGGTTATAAGTCACTGACACAAGCCTAGGTTGACGGGAATGGGTAGAGGGTTAGGATTAGAAGTAAGGAATAGAATGATAAGACGTCGAGAGGTTGAGTGTTACGGTATAACCGGTATTAGTATAATTTATGTCGTGGTTCGAGATTCTTATATTACGATATGATTTCAGATAGCAGCGATGGCCGACTCTTTTATCCCCGTATCAGCTCATCACTCAGAGCCTTCAGTTGGAGCGCCATCATCGGATCCACGTCCTGTTATTCCACCAGCATTGGCTATTCTACCTCCACCTGTGTTGCAGCCCGTACCACTGCAGGCTATTCCACCTCCAGGCATGAGGCCACCTGTCAGAGGACCCCCACCTGCTGATTCAGGCTTTACTGGTCATTCAGTCACAGGAGTACCTTTCCAGTTCTCTTCCTACCCTGTCTCATATCATCAGTTTGAGGCTTGCCTTATGGAGCAGCGATTCCTTTAGGGTCATATTCAGGAGTTACTACATATTATGCGTACTAGAGAGGTTGGGAGTGGTGAGAGGCGACTCAGAGAGAGGCTACAGGCGTTTCGTAGGACAGCTGCAGTGAGGATTGCTGAGGCTACACATGAGGACATCACCCCTGATTTCTTAGTAGAGTGGGCTAAGTGGGTTCTAGAAGAGCTTGAGGAGATTGGAGGTCCAGACTTGCCATGAGTCAGAGATTCAGAGATGGAGATGCTGAGTAGTGTTGTTATGGTTGTATAGTATGTACAGTAGTCTGCAGTGTGTATCAGTAGAATTTTGAGTTGTATTTATAGACTAGCTATGCTGACTAGTGAGTAGGTTGTTGTACCCTTTTTTGCTTTTACTTTCAAAGCATCTTTACGCTTGTACTACCCAAAACTTTTGATCTATATATATCAGTACCTTTTCCTTTCTATTACTGTCATTTACTTTATTACACCTGTTTTACTTTACCTTATTTATTGCACCAATTATATCCTGTGATACCATGTACCCTGTTTTCCATAACTGTTTATATTTTGTAAAGAAGCATGCAATTTATTTAGTTACAACTGTTTTCAAAAAGAGATATTTCTGTTTTATAAAACTTTTCTTTTATGCAAAAGATTTGATTCAAAAGCTAAATAAGTTGTTTGATTCTTTACAGAAAATGCCTCCCAGAAGAAATACCCGTACCAACACCCAGAATGAAGAAACCAACAACAACAACAATAACAACCAAGATGATCCAAACCAGAATGTGAACCCAGGACCCATAGACCCAGCAATAGCCCAGATTCTCCAAATCTTGGCCCAACAAACAGTTCACCTGGCTCAACAACAACAAAGGCAGACCAATCCCCAGGTAACTTTCAAAACTTTTCAGGCAGTAAACCCACCAGAATTCAAGAATTCCTTAGAGCCGATTGAAGCAAATGTTTGGTTAAAGGAAATAGAAAAGGCATTTACCTTTGTAAGAGTGAAGGAGGAACAGAAGGTTGAGTTTGCGAGTTACTATCTGAAGAATGAGGCCACCTATTGGTGGGAAATGGTGAAGATATTGGAAGGTACAGATGTTATTACTTGGGAGAAGTTTAAGGAATTGTTTTTAGAAAAGTATTTTCCCCAGTTTGTTCAGGATCAGATGGAGCTGAAGTTTTTAGAATTAAAGCAAGGGAACATGTCGGTGGCAGATTATGAAAGTAATTTTGAGGAATTGTCAAGGTATGTGCCGTCATATGTGGATACTGACAGGAAGAAAGCTAAGAGATTCCAGCAAGGCTTGAAGTCATGGATCAGAGGAAAGGTAGCTATTTTTGAGTTGGAGACCTATGCAGGAGTGGTACAGAAGGCCATGATCGCGGAGACAGAGAGTGAGATGTCACAGAAGGAGAAGGAAAGCAAGAAAATGAATTTTGAAGGGAATGAAGGTCAGTCACAACCAGGGAAGTTTCCAAATTTTAAGAAGGGCAAGTTTCAGCCAGGAAGGAATTTTAATTTCAGGAGACAGAATGCAGGCGACGGAGGCCAGGGCAACCATCCTGTTAATACGAATCAGCCGAATCAGTTGAGACTAACTTTTCCAGATTGTCAAGTATGTGGAAATAAGCATGGAGGAGTCTGTAATAAGTTGAATGTGGTATGTTTCAAATGCAACCAGAAAGGGCACTATTCGAGGGAGTGTCGAAATCAGCCCGCAAGAGAGCCAGCAAATAAGGATCAGCCTATCCAGAATCCAGCAGTAAAGGTTCCAGCCATTGGATTTACGTGCTTCAAATGTGGAAAGCCAGGACATATGGCCAGGGATTACAAGACACCAGCCCCAGTCAGTAATGCATTGAGGATTATGGGATCTACCCCAACAGTGAATGAGACTCCAAGGGCTAGAGTTTTTGACATGTCTGTGAAGGATGCTATCCAGGATACGGATGTCATGGCAGGTACGCTTAATGTGAATTCTTTATGTGCCAAAGTGTTAATAGATTCGGGAGCAACTCGATCGTTTGTTTCACAAGATTTTGTTAGTAAGTTAAATTGTCCAGTTGAGTATTTACATGAAATAATGACTGTGGAATTAGCAAATCAAGAACGTATATCTGTTAACCAAGTTTGTGGGAATTGTGAGATTGAGATCTCTGGTAGTAAGTTTTGTGTAGATTTGATACCATTTAAGTTAGGAGAATTTGACGTTATATTAGGGATGGATTGGTTATCTAAGCATGATGCCCAAATAGATTGTCGAAATAAGAAGGTAATGGTGAAAACGCCAGACGAAAGGATAGTAACGTTCAAGGGCTAGAAGCAAGTAAAGAAGTTCTTAAAAAAATATTCAAGCTAAGAAGTTATTACGGCAAGGATGCGAGCATTTTGTAGCATATGTGATCGACAGAAGTCAGGAGCCAGCAAAACTTGAAGATATTCCAGTAGTGAATGAATTTCCAGACGTGTTTCCCGACGAGTTACCAGGACTTCCTCCAGATAGAGAAATTGAATTTGTGATCGACTTAGCACCTGGAACAGAACCAGTATCCAAGGCCCCATATAGAATGTCGCCCGTTGAGATGAAAGAGTTAGCGAAGCAATTGCAAGAGCTGTTAGAGAAAGGAGTAATCAGACCCAGTGTGTCCCCGTGGGGAGCACCGGTATTATTTGTCAAGAAGATAGATGGAAGCATGAGACTGTGTATCGACTATAGGGAGCTCAACAAGCTTACAATCAAGAACAAGTATTTGTTACCTAGAATTGACGATTTGTTTGACCAATTGAAGGGAGCCAAGTATTTCTCCAAAATTGATTTAAGATCGGGATATCATCAACTGAAGATCAAGCCAGAAGATATACCAAAGACAGCTTTTCGAACAAGATATGGACATTATGAATTTTTAGTAATGTCTTTTGGATTGACCAATGCCCCGGCAGCGTTTATGGACCTGATGAACAGAATTTTCAAGGAGTATTTGGACAAGTTCTTTATTATGTTTATAGATGATATTTTAATTTATTCAAAGACGGAAGAGGATCATGCGAAACATTTGATAACAACTTTGGAGATTTTAAGGAAAAAGAAGTTATATGCTAAATTCTCGAAGTGTGAGTTTTGGCTACAGGAAGTTCAGTTCTTAGGACACATAGTCAGTAATGAAGGGATCAAAGTGGACCCGACAAATATCGAAGCAATTACGAATTGGGAGAGACCGAGAACACCCACCGAGGTAAGAAGTTTCTTGGGATTGGCGGGATATTATCGACGATTCGTCCAGAATTTCTCAAGGATTGCAACACCATTGACAAAGCTTACACGAAAGAATGAAAAGTTTATATGGAACGACAAGTGCGAAGAAAGTTTTCAGGAGTTGAAGCGGAGATTAATCACGGCACCTGTTTTGTCACTTCCAGACGATCAAGGGAATTTCGTAATTTATAACGATGCTTCTCACAAAGGATTAGGATGTGTTCTAATACAGCACGATAAGGTGATTGCGTATGCGTCAAGGCAATTGAAACCACACGAACAGAAGTATCCTACTCATGATTTGGAGCTAGCAGCCATAGTGTTTGCTTTGAAGATTTGGAGACATTACCTTTATGGAGAGAAGTGTGAGATTTATACAGATCACAAAAGTTTGAAGTATATATTCACCCAGAAGGAACTTAATATGAGGCAAAGGAGATGGTTAGAATTGATCAAAGATTATGATTGCTCGATTAATTATCATCCCGGTAAAGCGAACGTTGTAGCAGACGCATTGAGTCAGAAGGAAAGGTTAAATGAGTTATCAGTACCTGAAGAGATATATAAGGAATTTCAGAAATTGGAATTGGAGATTAGAATTTGCAAGCCTGAGGAAGTGAAAGTGTACAGTATGACTTTCCAGCCAGAGTTGTTGGAGAAAATAAAGAAAGGTCAGGAAGATGAAATGGATCAGGATATAAATCGTTTGGTAGGTGAAGAATTATGCACACAAAAGGATGATCAAGGTATTCTAAGGTTTTCTTCTAGAATTTGGATTCCACCAGTAACGGAGCTGAAGAATGAAATTTTACAGGAAGCGCATAGTTCAAGATATTCCATCCATCCGGGGAGTACCAAAATGTATAGAGATTTAAAGGAGAATTATTGGTGGCCAGATATGAAGAGGGAAATTGCGGAATGGGTTAGTAAATGTTATACCTGTCAGAGAGTTAAAGCAGAGCATCAGAGACCAAGCGGATTGCTACAACCATTGGAGATTCCAGAGTGGAAGTGGGAACATATTGCCATGGATTTTATAGTTGGATTACCAAGGACAAGGGCTAATCATGATGCCATTTGGGTTATAGTGGATAGACTTACCAAGTCAGCTCATTTTCTGCCTATAAATGAAAGATTTTCGCTCGACAAGTTGGTCCATATGTACCTGAAGGAAATCGTAGTTCAACATGGAGTTCCTGTGTCTATCGTATCTGATCGAGATCCAAGATTTAATTCAAGATTTTGGAAAAGTTTTCAAGAATTTTTGGGAACGAGATTGAATATGAGTACGGCCTATCACCCGCAGACGGACGGCCAAAGTGAAAGAACGATCCGGACAATCGAGGACATGTTACGTGTTTGTGCTATTAATTTCAAAGGAAGTTGGGACGAGCATTTAACTCTGGTAGAGTTTGCTTATAACAACAGTTATCATGCCAGCATTGGAATGCCACCCTATGAAGCCCTTTATGGACGCAAATGTAGATCTCCAGTATATTGGGACGAAGTAGGAGAACGCAAAATACTTGGACCTGAATTGGTGTAGCAGACAAAGGAAGTTGTTAAAATTATCCAGAAGAGATTAATAGCCGCACAAGATCGTCAGAGGAAATATGCAGACCAGTCAAGGAAATACATGGAATTTGAAGAAGGAAGCTTGGTATTACTGAAAGTATCACCATGGAAAGGACTAACGAGGTTTGGAAAGAAAGGGAACTAAGCCCAAGATATGTCAGACCTTTTGAAATCCTAAAGCGTGTTGGCAAAGTAGCTTACGAGTTGGTGTTACCACCGCACATGGAGCACATTCACAATGTTTTTCAGGTATCAATGCTTAAGAAGTACAATCCAGACTCCAGGCATGTAATAGAATATGAGCCAATAGAGCTTCAGGAAGATTTGTCATATGTAGAGAGTCCGATAGAGATTCTAGAAGAAAGAGAAAAGGTATTGAGAAATAAAGTGATAAAGTTAGTAAGAGTATTATAGAGAAACCCAAAGGTTGAAGAGTCAACCTGGGAGTTAGAAAGTGATATGAGAGAAAAGTACCCTCATTTATTTTCTTAGGAGATTCTGAGGACAGACTCCTTTTAAGGGGGGAAGGATGTAATATCCGGGATATATCATGTAATTATTTTGCTATTAAATAATTATTATATGTGTTCAGAATATGTTCTGTGAATTAATTGTTAAGTGTTATCTGTATTTGGATATTCAAAAATAATATTAATTGAGTATTTTAATTTCTATATGTCTAAAATAAAATATAGATAATTGTCATATCTTCCTAATTATTTTTATGTTGATTTATGAATTCATAAGAATCATATGAAATTTATAAAATCTTTTTCCGGGTATTTAAAATCTATTTTATAAAAACGAGAACCAACCGACGTCATCCGTTGTTACGTTTTCGGAACCCGAAACTCTTCCGAGAACTCCTTCCTAACCTAATTGTAATATTCCGAGCATATTCCTTGTTTTGACTTTTTCGATCCAGCGTACGGTTTGTCCTGCGCGGGTCCCGGCGCAACATTTTCGATACAATATTCGTTTCGGTAAAACAATAAAACTCGTATTTTCGATAAACGGGAGCTTTTTATTAAACTATCACAATTATCACCTCGTAGTACGTGTAACCAGGCGCTGAGACCAAGACCCGCAGTACAAATTGTACTGATTTTGATAATTATCCCGAAAACCGATACCGTTTGGATCAGTTTTTATAAATAAACATATCGTTTTATATCCGGAATGATCCAACGGGATACTAATTTTCCGTAATTATAAATAGCCTGTTACCGTATTTTATTTCGTATCAAAATCATTTCCAGACAGATAATTATATAATTTTCAGAGAAAAACCCTAAATTCATAAACTGTTCTAAGAATCAAACAAGCTTTTGGAGGTGTTATTGAATTCAGTTTGGAAAGCTCGAGTAACCAATCTGAAGGTCTTGAAGAGCTCTACCAGATTCTGTAATCCATACACCTGCAGAAATCAAGGTTATTTTTCTATAATTTTATTTATTTTCGAATTAATTTTAGTAAAAATATGAATTTTTGTTCGGATTATTGTTTGTATGATTTGATGATTGCATGTTGTAGAGCTTTTTTTCCTGATGATTTTGATATATTATACGTCTGATTTGGAGTTCAATAACATGTTCAAATTTGAGTTTGATTTTCGAATTTTAAAATTAGGGTTTATAACCCGTATGAATGTTCTTAATTGAAATTTGGGGGTTTCTTATTTTAGAATAGATAGACGTTGTGGTATAGTGGGTTGTGTTCTCTGTGAAATTTGCAATCCATTCGTATAAGTTTCATGAATCAACGAGGTTTGTTGAGAAGGGAGTTGTGTTTTAAGTTTACGTCGAGCTCGCCAGAAACCGGCGAACTTCTCGGCCAAATTCCGGCCAACTCAGGGATTGTTAGGTTGATTTGATGGTATGGTTAGATTCCTGGTGAATTGTAGATTAAATCTGGAGTTTGTGGTGGTGGAAGGATGCCGGAGTTGAGTTCTCTGGCGAACCCGACTGTTTTCCGGCGAAGGGCTGGAAAATTGCAGTTTAGTACCCCACCTTTTGAAAACGATGAAGTTCAGTCCCTGAACTTTCCAGAGTTTGCAAAAGTTGGATTCCTGTTTTAAAAATATTTAAAAATCATATTTCCTATTTATTTTTATTATAAAAATTTGTTTTAATTTCTGAAAATTCTAAAAATTATTATTTTAATTCCAAAAAATTATCTGTAATTCAAAAATAAATCTGAATTAATTAGTTAATTAATTTCAGTTAATTTTTAATTGATTAATTGGTCAATTAATTCAAAAATTAATTGATTAATTGATTTAATTAATTATTAAATGATTTTATTTAATTATTTAATTAGATTTAATTATTTAAAAGTGATTTAAAAATTCCGAAAAATAGTTTCGAGCTTTAAAATATTATTCTAAATTATTTCCAAGGCTTGATAATTATTATAAAATTGTTTTGAAGCCAGAATTGGCCAACCGAACCCTGTTTATTACTTCAAAATTGATCCAACGACCTGTTTTAATTTAGAAAAATGTTTTAAAAATCATTTTAAATACCAGAAAGCCTATTTATGACCCGAAACTTCTTTATAAATGATATATCATTGATTATGTGATGTATTATGTGTTATACGTGACTTGTTGGCTGACTGTCGGTCTGTATATTTGATATTTACTTGTTCATTGCGTAACTTTCAATCCGTTAATCGGATTTGGGTGAAACGAAGGGTAGATAGAAGTATGTGTTGAATAGAATCATATGAGTTGAATATTGATAGATGCTTATGATATGTGAGCAGAAGAGGCAAGGCGTAGGAAAGGGAAACAGGTAGTTGAGGAGTAAGATGATTGTGATTGGAAGCGAGTGCAGTGTAGTAAGCTAATATCAGGCAAGTGTTCTGAACTTTCTTTAGATATTATAGTACTTGGTAGTCTTGTTCATATTGCAAGTGCTTTGAAGCACTAACCATAATTCCAGTTTTGATCTTGAGCCGTAAACCTGATTCTTTCCAGACCATTGATTGTCATATACCCAAATATGAACCACAAATATACGATACTACTCCACAAATACATACAAACTAAATACCAAACACTGAATCGAATTACTCACATACTCAAACCATTGTATCTTATGCTTTGAAAAACCAAATCCTTGAAACCCTGAAATGTTGATTCCTTTGTTATCCAATTCTTTCATTACCTAAACAGCTAAGCTTTGGAAATGCCCTATTGATCCTCATGAAGATTAAAACCATTTCATTATTGAACATCCAGTGTTGTTATTGATTCTGTTTATGGTTTAATATTGCTTATTATGTTATTATGCTAGAATTGGATTGTTTTTATAAAATTATGGACAGATTCGTGGTCAGGCCATATAATGGTCAAGTTAGGCCAATGTGTGCCTTGGATCCAGTTGTTAGAGCAATGCTGTGTGCTTTGCTCGGGGTTAGTGCATGACTGATCAGCAGCCTAACCTTGGTTTTTAAAATGAAAATATAATATCCAATTCTAAATCATAATCTATTGTTCACTTGATATCATAACTATATTTACCTGATGATCATTATTCTCAGTTTTGTCATTGTGACTTGCTGAGCTAGTTAGCTCATTTGTGCGATGTTGTTTATATTTTTTTCAGTTAAAAATGAACCAGTTGGTAGCGAGGATACCCAGTCCAGCACGAGAGCTAGGGGTTCAGGTTGAGGAAGCTGAGCTAGTGGGCTTCTTTTGGGATAATTTAAGTTTGTAAAAGTTTGTAATAATGTTTAATACTAAGTTTCGAGTTTGAATATATGGGATTTGATCGGTATGTAATATATTAGTGTATTTGGCTTGTGTGCATACTTTAACCTGTTGCGGTCCGTGGTAGTTGGTAAGTAGGGTCACTGCATATTATTATTATCTTTATTATTGTTATAAGCAGGTTATAAATATTGTGTGTGTGTGGACCCCAAACTTCTGACCCGGGTTTGGAGGGCGCCACATCAAACACCAAATTCTCCCATAAACTCTCTGGATGTGGATACGATCAACACATCAATTCCTGATTCCCCTTCTTTAACTCTGTTGGGGAAGCCAAAATCTAGTGCAAGTGAGCATCATCTTTTGGATGATTTGTTGGCTCACTTGCCAATTCTTTCAGGAACTGTTGAGACATCTGTGCCAAAATTTTCATCAATTTACACAGAGTCCACAATATTTTCCACTCTGAACTCATTTATTCCTACTCTCTCGATGTATATTATTCATCCGTCAAGTAGTGATTGTATCCCGACGGATAAGCTTAACAGCAGTTATCCGTTGGATAGTCAAACTGCTAACTCGACGGATATCCCTTATCTGTCGGGTGTCTCTGCACAACTTCAAATTTCATCAATTATTTCAAGTGCAGAAGACTTAGTGGTAGTACAATCACTTCTAGGATTGAGGAAAGAGAGTGTTATGAGTGAGAGTCTGGGTTGCTCCCAGGAAAAAAAAGAGGAAAAGAGTGAAAATATACAATCCAGTTCTTCAGGATTGGCAAAAGAGAGTGTGGGGAGTCCCACCTTAGATGGTGAAGGTGAGGGTGTGAGGGTGGGGAGCCAAGGTGAGACCTTGATGCAACAAAAAAGAGATAATGAGAGAAATGCATGTACAGGAGATATAAGGATGTATGTCATTGCAAGTGAGTTAATGAATGTCCAGGATGCAGACAAGGAGGGACTATCTCAGCAACCTCAAGCTGTTATAGATTCTACCTTCCTTGATGCTGAGACATTTACTCACCCTGTTCCAGCATATCAACTTCTAGATGAACAGGGCAATGACAATGCAGAAAGGATGCTCAACTTGGTGCACACCATACAGTCAATGCTAAGAGCTAAGGATGCCATCACAGCTTTGCCCTCTACAGCTGGTGATGTTGATTATGAGACTGGTGGTTCAGAAGAATTCTTTGGAGGTGAAGGTAGAGATAGTGAAGAAGAGCCATTGGACATAGGGGGAGAAGCAGGCTCTAGCTCAAGATCAGGTATGCCATCTTGGGCATTTTCAAAGCACTGTGATGAACACTACTTCAAGACAACCCTGATTCAACTAATAAATCAGACAAATTCTGCTCTTCAAACCACCACAAATGCCAACACCAAAAAGCTCCTTCAAGCACATCTTGCTTCTCTGCAACTCCAACAAAACCAAGGTTTTCAACATGCTCGAGATTTCAACACTATCAAAGGTGATATTGATGAGATGAAAAAGGCCATTTCTGACAAGATGGACTCTAAACTTCCAGAAGCTACAATGATTGACATCAAGGGACAGCTCAGGAAAAATTCTGATCTTGCCACAAAGATAGATGCCTTGGATACAAGAATGACAGCAATGGAAGCATCTCTTACAGCAATTCATCTACATCAAACTCAACAAACAGACTTGCTTCAGAAACTGGTGGCTGCACAGACCTCCTCTACTCAACTTGCTGATAACAAAAAGGGGGAGAAAGAGAATTCTAGGAGTGAGGGGGAGCAAAAAGTTCTCAACATTGAAGTTAGCAAAGTAATTGTGCCTTCAATTACTTTCACCAAGCCACCAGCCAAAGATAGCATTGATCTGATAAATGAAGCGACAACCAATTTAAGAGCAGCTGAAAAGGAGCAGATGAAGCCAATCAACTGGGAGAAGATTGATGAGGATATTCAGAAGAAGTTTGGGCTAGAAAAGAAGCTAGAAAAGTCAGCCATTCATCACTCTCAAGTCAGGAAAATCTCTGTGAATGAAATGAGCTTGAACTATTTGGAAAGAGGACAACCATCCTGTATCAAGTCTCCAAAGGCTGAAGTACTTTTGAAAACAAGGGTGAACTATCCAAAATCATCACTAAAGAACCCTTTGGATACAGTGTATGAGACACCAAAGCCTGGTGAGAAGAAACTATTGTCAAGATCCATTGCCTTCTACAAGGATCCAACTAATTCAGCTTTAAAAAGGAGAATTGCTAAAGTTTTCAGGAATGGTAAAGAAATTTGTGTGGTGGCTGGACATCCTCAATTTGCTGAAGCAAAGAGAGAAGAAAAGGCAAGATTGAAGCAAGAAAAGAAGCAAGCTGCTCTAGATGCTAAAAAGGCTAAACAAAAGAAAGAGCAAGCTGCTATCTTGGCCAAGCTACAAGCTGTGAAACCAACACAACAAATTCCTGCTCAGCCATCTGAAATCACTGAATCTCAAGATCCAAAGAAGCAAGTTGAACCACAACAGAAGAAATCTCAAAGATACAAGAAATTGGCCAAAAGAACCAAAAGGAAATTGAACTTTGTTGGTAAGGAATTGGAGGATCAGTTTCCCAAGGAATCCACTACAACTACAACTCAAGCATCAAAACCCTCAGTGGCATTTGAAGACATTAAGGTAGTGGATCCTTACAGGAATATTCATGGTGAGCCTATTGTGCCTAAGGATGAACCAATAGACTGGGAAAGTCTACCAATTCCTGACTTCAATTTGCCAATCCTTAACAAGCCAAAGAGAACAAAGTCAAGAGCAGTCAAGAAAGTGAAGCAGTCACCTCTCAAATCCAAATCTCTAACCAAAGCTCAATCCAAAATCGACAAGGGAGATGACTTGTACTTATGTGACATTAAGGAATTCTCTGACCTAAACCTCTATCTAGATGAACTGGAAGAAGTTAGAGGGATTGATGCCTATAGGAATCTACCTGAAAGGTTAGTTTTCAAGTACAAAGGAGGAAATGAGATTCAATGGCCACTTCACAGGATCCTTCAAGAAAGCCAATATGTGCTGATAAAAGTTTATTCATCTTTCAAGAAGAACTTTAGTTTCAATGTAACTGCAAGAAGACTGGTTCTAAAGAAGATTGAAGAACTGAGGAGTGTTAGAGCTAAAGATGCACTCCCAAAGACTCTAACTATTCCTTACACATGAAGTAGAATGCATCTAAGGCCCTACTGGCTGATGGAGTTCATGGATGATAAAGGAGTTAGAAGATTTTTCAGATTAGAAGACCAATTGAGCATCTCTAGCAATGAGACTCTTTTGGAGATGCAAGAAAAGCTAAATCTCTCAGAATCTGATGAACTGGAATTCTACAGACAGCTCCAAAATTGGATAGAAGAAAACAACCAGAAGCTTGGAAAGAGATCCAGACCTTCAAGGAATTAGATTAATCTGCTCAGGCTAGAGGAGCACCTTGAAAATGACTATGAGCTAATCTTTGTACATTTTGTTATTTGAAGCACTTTAAAGTTTTATTTACTTACCTTTAAAGTTGTATTTTTAGAGTGTTTTGTTATCATCAAGTTTCTCTTGATTTATGGCTACAATTCCAGTAGACATAAATTGGGGGAGATTGTTGTGGATATGTTGTGAACTTGATGATTTCATTAACAAAACACCTTAGTAGATTTTACTTAGTGAAAAATATAGCACTCGACGAATAAAGAATATAGTCCCGACGGATGATGATCAATTATCCATCGAGTGAGTAGCTTGTGTAATAATGAGTCTGTAGCACATTTCTGCATACACCTTGTTTAGATTCTGTAGTAGCACTCAAGTCATGTTGACTTTAATTAGATATGCAGAATAGGTTGATTAATTATACATTGATGATGTCTTGTAATTCTGCATAAATGAAATGAAGTCAAGTGCCAGATAGCTACCCGACCGATAAACAACAATGCCACTCGACGGATGATCAACAAGGCAACCCGGCGGATGATCATGTACCCGAAGGATAATCAATTCAAACATCAGTTGACAGTGACAACACAGTCACATGCATCGAGTGTATGCTAAAGGAATGTGGAAACCTATTCAACTGGGTTTTAGAGAACAAAGAAGCATTGCCATTTCCATGCTATTATGAAGATATTCAAAGATGATGGAATAGAGTAATGAAGAAGCATAGTATTAGACTTGATAGATTTTGTTTTATTATCTTGTCTTATTACTTTGTAATCTTGGTGATATATAAACCAAGAATTAGCAAATAGAACAACAAGAACACTAAGCAAGAAAATTCTCAGAGAAATATTTGTAAGATGTATTCTTAGCATTTCTCTATAAACTTAGTTGTTGATATTTGTAAGCAGCTGTGAGTAAATCATGCTACACAGAGTTCTCTTGATATAATATATATCTCTGGTGGATACATTCAAATCCACCAGAAAGTTTTTAAAGACTTGTGTTTTTAATTACTTGTGTTTTGATTTTACTAACTTCTTATTCCGCACTTTGAAAATCAAACACTTGTATATTATTAAGATAGAACATTTTATAATTTATGAAAAAGGTTCAAGAATTCCATTCAACCCCCCTTCTGTAATTCTTGTTGCATTGTTAGGGACTAAAACTTATGTTTGAATGTTCTTTCTAACACAACATAGTCATTATAAATTATGTTTTTGGAACCACCATTTTCATATTTTTGGATTACTAGATTGCAGGGATGACATAGTTTCATATGTAATTTTAAACAATATATGATTCTACACTTGTATTATCAGAACATTGCAATAACCAATTAGTATGAGTCTACTATACATGTGCTCTTATTTGTCTTACAAACATAATCATATAGGCTACATTCGTTCTTTAATAACTACTTGCTAATCGGTCTGCATATAGGATAATTTTCAGATACTTGAAGGCACAGAATCAACCCCGCTTCCCGGTGATTCATTGACGACCATCCATGTTACAGAAAATTCATATCATTCTCAATACCACGACACCGGACGAGTATGATGGCCATATCTTTTTCACCAGATAACCCACAAGAAATGTGTACATTTAACTTCCTTTCATCAGTTAATACAACGCTAATCAAGTTGTATCATGAACACAATAGCCGTTAATAGTGCAAATGCAAATAATCAAATAATGTTCCTAATGATGTTTGTGGTGTTTGATTGTATACTCTTTTTCGAGGTCATTTTTAATTGATTGCTAGGAGAAGATAATGAAATGAAAAACATTATCATTTGTAAAGATAGTATGCAAGTACTAATTGAGTTTGTTATATGACGTTGAAATTGAAAAAGTGGAATTATAAGTATGTATAAGGATATATTGTGAAATTAAAGATTTAGGACATATTAATACCTGAATGTATTAAACACGCTGAATTTTTTCCTAAGATTAATTTATATTATGTTAAGAGGAAAAACTCATTTGTTATTAAAGTGTTGTAATAGCTTGTTTAAACAAATCTTTATTATTACTATTACAGTAAAGAGTTTCATCTTTTGTTAAAATCATCAAATATAACCCTTCTAATAATTTTTCTCCAATTTTTTCATACTCATAAATTGTTTGCACTAAAAATCTAAGATTTTATTATTTAATTTAAATAGATATTTTTTTCTATTTTATTTAAAAGTAAATTTTGAAAATATGTGTTAGGAATATGTGTATTAGTTTGATGATAAGTTAAACAAAATACTTAAGTAGGAATCCAGTGTCTGTAGCCTCAACGGATAAGACCATTCTGGCTATCCGTTGATGGAGTAGCTTTACTTAGAAATAAGTTTAGTATTGTAGCACATTTCAGTTTTCTGTATTCAAGTTATAATTCTTAGATGTTGTGGGAAATTATAAGTCATGTTGACTACTAGTGGATATGCAAATAGGAGGGCTAACTGTAAATATTTCATGCCTTGTAATTTTGTATAAGTGAAGTAGTATCAACTGATAAGTTAAAAGCCTTCAACGGATAAGAAACAAAGCTTCAACGGATGTCTCTAAAGCTTCAACGGATAACATCGATCAACGGATGAGTGCATCAACGGATAAAGCTTCAACTGCTAATGCATCAACGGATAAAGCCATCAACGGATAAAAGCTTCAACGGATGCTAAGTTCAATAGCAGTTGACAGTGACAATTCATAAGCTGACAGAGGCACATGGGTTGATAGAGACAATTGGAATGTGGCAGCCTCTTGGAGGAATCAAGAAAATGCAGCATTTCTATTCTGGTGCAAACAAGGAAGTATTCAAAGATTCACAGATGAACCTAGATTGCATTGGATAGAGAAATGAAGAAGAAACAAGTGAAGAATCTTTTCAATTGTATTTTATATGTTTGTCTTCACTTGTAAACTTGGTGATATATAAACCAAGTTACAGCTAGTAATTAGAGTGTGAATTTTCCAGAGCTGTTTAGAAAAACATTGAGAGAAAATCATCTAGTTTGTACTAGGACACAGCTGTGATCAATTCTTTGAATCACAGATTTTCTGAAATAACACATCTCTGGTGGAACAACAAATCCACCAGAAAAGTTTTTAAGTCTTTTGTGTTCTTTACATTTGTGTTTGAATATATATCTGTCTACATTAGCTCAAAGCAATTCACACACACTTGTTCATCAAAACACATAGCCTTTGAAACTGCTCAAAACTTGAAAAAGTTTTGAGATTTACATTCAACCCCCCTTCTGTAAATCTCATTGTTAGTTCCTTGGGAATAACAATTGGCATTAGAGCAAGCTCTTAACTTACAAAGAGTTTAAAGATCTATTCTACTAACATCATGAGTAAGAAGGATATTGGTGTAAAGATTCCAATCCTGGAAATAGATAATTATCATCACTGGAAAGTGAAGATGCATCTACATCTTCTCTCTCAAGATGAAAGCTACATCAACTGCATTGAAAATGATCCTCACATTCCTCACAAGGTAGCCACAGCTGCAACTGCCACAGTTGCTATTGGACAGTCTATTCCCAAACCAAAAGCAGAATGGACTGATGAAGATATTGAAGAGGTTCACAAAGACAAGAAAGCCATGAACATTTTGTTTAATGGCCTAGATCAAGATATGTTTGATAATGTCATTAACAGTTAAACTGCTAAGGAAATTTGGGATACTGTGCAACTTATCTGTGAAGGTACTGAACAAGTTAGAGAAAACAAAATGCAGCTTCTCATTCAACAGTATAAATACTTTCACTTTGAAGAAGGAGAATCACTGAATGATACCTTCAATAGATTTCAGAAACTGTTGAATGGATTGAAGCTGTATGGCAGAGTGTACCAAGTCAAGGACTCCAACTTAAAATTTCCGAGGTCTCTACCAAAGGAATGGAAGCCTATGACTGTTTCACTAAGAAATTCTCAAGATTATAAGGACTTCACACTTGAAAGATTATATGGAATTCTGAAGACATATGAACTTGAGATGGAGCAAGATGAGCTGTTGGAAAAGGGAAAGAGAAAAGGTGGATCAGTTGCACTTGTAGCTGGCAATGAGAAGACTGAAGCCAGGAATAAAGAAAAGGCAATGCCAAGTCTCAAAATTGGCACAAGAAAATCAGAATCAAGCAAGAGAAAGGAGCAAGTAGCTGAGGTTGAAGATAGTTCCAGTCAAGATGACTCTGATGATGTTGATGAACATCTGGATTTTCTGTCCAGGAGGTTTGCAAAGATGAAATTCAGGAAAAATGCTAAATTCACTAAGCCAAACAAGAACATGGTGGACAAGTCAAGTTCAAATGTTATAACTGTGGCATAAGTGGACACTTTGCAAATAAGTGCAGAAAGTCAACCTCTGATAAGAAGAAATTTGAGCAAGTTGATTACAAAAAGAAATACTTCAATTTGCTCAAACAAAAGGAAAGAGCTTTTCTGACTCAAGATGACTGGGCAGCAGATGGAGCCAATGAAGATGATGATATGGAATATGTCAACCTAGCCCTGATGGCTAATTCTGATAAAAATGAAACTAGTTCATCAAGCAACCAGGTAATTACTACTGACCTCTCTCAACTTTCAAAGATTGAATGCAATGAAGCCATAAATGATATGTCCAATGAATAATATCATTTGCGTGTTTCCCTTAAATCACTAGCTAAAGAAAACACAAGAATCAAAGAGAATAATTTATTTTTAAGTGATAGGAATGCTGTGTTAGAGGGTAAGGTAATTGAGCTTGAAAAGATTAAAATCAAATGCTTAACGATTGAGAGTGAACTAGAAGGATCTGTTAAGAAAGTAGAAATTCTTTCTAAACAACTAGAACGTGAGCAAGAGGTAATCAAGGCCTGGAAAACATCTAGGGATGTTAGTGCTCAGATTGTCAAGGTTCAGGGAATTGAATCACTCTGTGAGAATGCCTGGAAGAAAAACAAAAAGGAAGTAGAATTAATTGATGGATTATCAACGGATGTGGAATCAACGGATGATGAAAGTTATCCGTTGAAGGAAGAAAAGGAGCATCCGTTGAAGGCTCATCAATTAAAACAGGCAAGTGATTCTAAAAAGAAAAATTTGAAAAATCTCAATAAAAAGTTTGGTTCAACTTCCAAGAACTTTGTCAAAGAAGAAGCTAGCACATCCAAAGATGCCGGTAAGGTGAATATAGGACACATGACTTTAGATCAGTTGAAAAATAGGCTTAAGATGGTTGAGGATAAAAAGGAAACTAAAAGAAAATCAAATAGAAATGGGAAGGCAGGGATTAACAAATACAACAATTACACACCTGATAAATATGCTCCTAGAAAAAGTTGTGTGCATTGCAAAAGTGTTAATCATCTATCTGCTAACTGCAAGTCAGTTAAGAATGCTCCCATGCCTTTAACTCCTTCCATGCCTAACATGTCTATGTCACCTCTGCATGTTATGCCTGTTTTGTCTCAACAGAATCCTCATGCACATTTTGCAAACATGCCATATGTTAATAATCCTTATTTTGCTACATTCAGTATGCCTCAAATGCCATACAACATGCCTATGTGGAATAATATGTTTGCACAATCTATGCCTTATCAAATTCAACCAAATGTGCTAAATGATTCTGTGACTAACCCTACACTTCAACCAACTACATCTGAAACCAAGGTTGATCCAAAGTTACCTAAGTCAAAAGATGCGGGAGGTATGAAGTCTAGGAAAAAGAGTAACAAGGATGAACCCAAGGAAACTTGGGTACCAGAATCAACTTGATTGATTTTGTTGTGTGCAGGGAAAAAGAAGGAATCTATGGTACTTGGACAGTGGTTGTTCAAGGCACATGACAGGAGATTTCACCCTGCTCACAGAGTTCAAGGCAAGAGCTGGCCCTAACATAACCTTTGGAGATGACAGCAAAGGGTTCACTATGGGATATGGCTTGATTTCAAAAGAAAATGTCATCATTGATAAAGTCGCATTAGTTGATGGTCTCAAACACAATCTATTGAGCATCAGTCAACTATGTGACAGAGGGAATACTGTTTCCTTCAATTCTGAAGCCTGTGTTGTCACAAGTAAGAAGGACAACAAAATGGTTCTAACTGGAGTTAGAAAAGGGAATGTGTACTTGGCTGACTTCAACTCTATAGATGCAGAATCAATTACTTGTCTTTTCAGCAAAGCAAGTCCAAATGAAAGTTGGCTATGGCACAAGAAGCTGTCCCATTTGAATTTCAAGACAATGAATGATCTAGTCAAAAAGGACTTAGTTAGAGGAATGCCTCTAGTGGAATTCTCAAGGGATGGACTGTGTGATGCCTGTCAGAAAGGAAAGAAAAGAGAGCATCATTCAGTAAGAAGCTTGAATCAGCAATTGATGGACCATTACAACTGCTACACATGGATCTTTTTGGACCAGTCAATGTATTGTCAATTTCAAGAAAAAGATATTGCCTAGTAATTGTAGATGATTTCTCAAAGTTTTCATGGACCTACTTTCTTGGATCAAAGGATGAAGCTAGTGAAATCATCATCAATCATATCAAGCAAGTCAACAATCATCCAGATTTCAAGGTAAGGAATATCAGGAATGACAATGGAACTGAGTTCAGAAATTCTACCATGAGGTTGTTCTGTGAAGAAAATGGGATCATGCATGAGTTCTCAGCTCCAAGGACTCCACAACAGAATGGTGTGGTGGAAAGGAAGAACATATCACTAATTGAAGCTGCAAGAACAATGCTTGAAGAGTCAAAACTCCCAACATACTTTTGGGCTGAGGCTGTTAACTGTGCATGTTACACTCAGAATATTTCTCTAATCAATCAGGCAAAAGGCATGACTCCCTATCAATTGTTCAAGAGAAGAAAACCAACTTTAAACTTTCTTCATGTCTTTGGTTGCAAATGCTACATTCTAAGGAATCAACCTGATCACAAAGGGAAGTTTGATGCAAAGGCTGATGAAGGAATATTTGTTGGTTATTCTGCTGGAAAATCATATAGGGTCTATAATCTAAGAACCAACATTATCATGGAATCTGTGCATGTTGTGTTTGATGATAAAAAGATTGATGGACTAACAGATGAGGGACATCATGAAGGACTCAAATTTGACAACATTGAGATATATTGTGATGATAGTGAAGATGAGAATGATGGAGAAGGCACCTCGAAAAGAATTCAAAATCTGCCTTTGGATAATGCACAAAGTGCTGCATCAGTTGAAAGTCACAATTCAGCATCCGTTGAAAGAAGTAATGCAGCATCCGTTGAAAGACAAAGTGCATCATCCGTTGAAGTACATGATGTAGCATCTGTTGATCATAGTCTGTCAATGGATAATCAATTCACTTCATCAGTTGATAGAACTCCCAGTTCCTTTCAAAGGATCAGTAACAAAGGGGGAGTTTCAGCCAATCAACACTCTATCTCACATCATGACAATACTGAGGCAACCTCATCTATAGCTAATCTACCACCTCAAAGGAAATGGACCAAAAATCACCCTTTTGAATTGATCATTGGTGATGCTACATCTAAAGTACAAACTAGAAGGGCTACTCAAGATGAATGTCTATATAGTAGTTTTCTATCACAGGAGGAACCTAAGAGAGTGGAAGAAGCTCTATTGGATCCAGATTGGATTTTAGCAATGCAAGAGGAGCTAAACCAATTTGAGAGGAACAAAGTATGGAAGCTGGTACCCAAGCCAAAGAACAAGAGCTCCATTGATACAAAATGGGTATTCAGAAACAAGATGGATGAAAATGGCATTGTCATAAGGAATAAAGCCATATTGGTTGCCAAGGGCTACTCTCAACAAGAAGGAATAGATTTTGATGAGACATTTGCTCCAGTTGCAAGACTTGAAACCATCAGAATCTTTCTAGCCTATGCAGCCCATGCCAATTTCAAAGTCTATCAAATGGATGTCAAGAGTGCATTTCTGAATGGAGAATTGGAGGAAGAAGTTTATGTAAGCCAACCTCCAGGATTTGAAGATCCAAATTTTCCAGGCTATGTGTATTATCTATTGAAAGCACTCTATGGACTAAAGCAAACACCTAGAGCCTGGTATGAGACTTTGTCAAAATTTCTTCTAGATAATCACTTCACAAGAGGTACTGTTGACAAAACTCTTTTCTTTAGAAATGTTAATGGCTCTACAATACTTGTTCAAATCTATGTAGATGATATTATATTTGGTTCTACAGATGATAAACTTTGTAAAAAGTTTGCTAAGTTAATGCAAAGTAAATATGAAATGAGCATGATGGGAGAGCTAACTTATTTTCTTGGTTTACAAGTTAAACAAGTTAGTGGTGGAATTTTCATTAGTCAAACCAAATATATTTATGATCTTTTAAAGAAGTTTGACTTAATGGATTGTTCATCTGCAAAAACTCCCATGGCCACTGCCACCAAGCTTGAATTAAACAAGGCTGAAAAGTTTGTGGATATTACAAGTTATAGAGGCATGGTTGGCTCACTTCTATATTTAACTGCTAGTAGACGTGATATAATGTTTTCTACATGTCTCTGTGCTAGATTTCAAGCCGACCCTAAAGAATCTCACTTAGTGGCTATTAAAAAAATCTTCAGATATCTCAAAGGGACTCCTAATCTAGGAATTTGGTACCTTAGAGAGTCTGGTTTTGATCTAATTGGCTACTCAGATGCAGATTATGCAGGTTGCAAAATAGACAGGAAAAGTACAACTGACACCTGTCAATTTCTAGGGAATAAGCTTGTGTCATGGTTCAGCAAGAAGCAAAATTCTGTTTCTACGTCAACAGCTGAAGCTGAGTACATTGCTGCCGGTAGTTGCTGTGCACATATACTATGGATGAGGAATCAACTATTTGACTATGGGATAACTTTTGACAAAATTCCAATATTATGTGATAACACAAGTGTCATTGCCATTATTGAAAATCTAGTGCAGCACTCAAGAACCAAGCACATTGACATCAAGTACCACTTCATAAGGGAACATATGATGAATGGTACAGTGGAACTTCATTTTGTTCCAAGTGAAAAGTAGATTGCAGACATATTTACCAAGCCACTTGATGAATCAACATTCACAAGATTAGTAAGTGAGCTAGGTATGCTTAATTATTCATAAATTCATGTCCTTATTATAATCTGTTTTGAAGCCTGAAATGAATTTGCTGCAATAACAAAGTTGGCTTTAAGTAAAGATTATTCTATCAATGGATATTCCCTATCCGTTGAAAGCCAAAATTATTCTATCAACGGATGTTCATTATCCGTTGAAAGATAAATACATTTCTGGTAATTTTATCCTTCAACGGATAAAACTGTGTTAATCTTCAACGGATAACTATTTACCTTATCCGTTGAAGTGTCAGATCAGTTGTTTTAAGTAAGTCACAACCGTTGATTCTTTTACTTAACCGTTGATACATATATATATACACAGTTGTATGTATTTGTATTAAAGGCAGTTTTTAGAATACATACAGTTTTCTTTATTCTCAAACGACTGTAATTTACTTAAAAATATTATTTAATCATTCTTCTTACGTTTTAATTCAAGAAAGTATAAAAGCCTTTTGAATTCTTATTTTCACTTTACGCTTTCTTGCAATCTTTCAAAAGCTTTTACTCTCTTTCTCTCCCAAAACTCTCAACTTTTCTCTGCAACCTCTACTCACTACAATGGCACCAGTAGTAAAGATAATGTCCATGTCTGGATTTGTCTATGAGAAGAACAATTTCGTAGCTTTGATGGAAAAGAATGAAGCCCACTCAGATTATCACAAGATGATGGACTTCATCAAAAACAGCAAACTAAGCTATGCAATGCTGGAAGCCCCAACTATTTACTGTGAGGTAATTGAGGAGATTTGGACAACTGCAGAGTTCAATACCACAGATATGACCATCACTTTCTCTCTCAAAGGTAAGGATTACTGTATTAACTGTGATGATATACAGTCTTGTTTCAAACTACCTGAGAACAATGCCATGACACCACACACTGATAATGATGTATCTGGTATGTTAGATTCTATAGGCTATTCTTTTGATTCTGCTAGTTTAGGGAGCATTAGAAGAAAAGGCCTTAGGAAAGAATGGAGTTTTCTTGGTGATGCCTTTATCAAGGTTTTCTCTGGGAAAATTAGTAATTTTGATGCCATAACTTCATTTCTTGTTAATATGCTCTATATGCTAGTTTCTGATAGGTACTTTAATTTTAGCAACTATGTCATGCTAGAATTAGGTTCCAGGTTAGGTAACAAAGCTAATAGACCTCATAACATCTACTATGCTAGATTCTTTATGTTATTAGCTAACCATGTTGCTGAAGGTTTGGTCATAAACAATGAGAGTAATAAACTCAAGTGTTGGGCACAAGAGAAAAGGGTCCTTGCAGACCTTTTGAGAATTAACCTCAACAGTCAGGTGCCATTGGTATATTTGCCAATAATGAATGCACCTCAGGTAAGTGAGGTAAATACTTCTTCAACTCCTACTACTTCCAACCCCATTATTTCTTTGCCTTCAAGTGTGGCCATGGAATCTGTGTCTTTGTCCCAACAGATTCCTACCAAGGCCACCAAACCTAAAGTTTCAAGAACAAAGTCAAAGAAAGCCACCTCTGTTGTTTCTCAAAAGACAACAGTAGTAACAACTACCATCAACCCTGAGGGGAGTGAACAGGGTGTGAGTGGTGAGGGGAGGGGTGAACATCAAGAAACCCCCCAGGATAAGGTAGGAGAGGTGAGTGGTACCCCAGCTAGCCAAGCCACAGTTTCTCAAAAGACTGTGGTGGTTGAAAATGATTCAAACTCATCCCTAGTTGCATCCTCCCAAAAGGGTGCAACTATTGAAAATAGTCCCCAACCAGGGACACAGAACAAAAGAGGGAGGGACACTGAAGCCACACACTCACCTATAAAAGCCTTTACAAGAAGAAAGAAGGTTAAAACCTTAATTTCCACACAGGGTGCACACACTGCACAGATACACCTACCTGTATCTATGCCTTCTCAAATTCAGCTTGATGTGACTCCAACAAATATGGAGTCACAACCCCATTCTCTCAAAATTGACACACATCAATCACCAAATTCTCCATCACCATATCTGGATGTGGACATGATATTCACATCAATCCCTGATTCTCCCTCTTTACAACTCAGGGAGGAGCCCCACTCAAATACTGGTGATCATCATCTTTTAGATGATTTGTTGGATCATCAGCCAATTCTTTCAGACTTGGTTGAAGAATCCGTGTCTCCTAAATTAAAATCAATCCACACAGATTCAACAATCATGTCCCTTTCAATTTCTACTTCTTTTCCTTCATCCACGGATATTACTCATCCGTTGACAAGTGGTTGTTCTTCGACGGATAAGCTTAACAGCAGTTATCCGTTGATATCATCAGTTCCTACTTCAATGGATACCCCTTATCCGTTGATAGTCTCTACACAAATAACTGAATCAATTCCAAGTGTAGAAGACATGGTTATTGTACAATCACTTCTAGGATTGAGGGAAGGGAGTGAAAATTTGAGTGAGAGGCTGGGTTGCTCCCAGGCAAAATGAGAGCTTGAGAGTCTAAATATGCATGCTATTTCTTCCAGCATGGCAAAAGAAAGTGAGAGGAGTGCCACCTTTGTAGGTGAGGGTGAGGGTGTGAGGTGTGTGAGTCAGGGGGAGCCCCTGATACAAGAATATAGAGAAATTGAGAGAAAAGCAGGTACAGACGGTATAAGGGTGGATCCAACCATTGCTAGTGAGTCAATGATTGTGGATGATGCTGAAAAGGAAAGACAATTTCAGCAACATTACAAAGCTGTAATTGATAAAATTTCCTTGGATACTGACACTTTTACTCATCCTGTGTCAGCCTATCAACTGTTGCCTGCTCAGGGCAATGTGGAGGCCGCACAGACTTTGAACCTAGTACACACTTCAGAATCTCTACAAAGAGATAAAGCTGCTGTCAATAGGATGCCTTCTCAAGCTGGTGAGCCATCTGAAGAATTTGGAGTAAATTCTAATGATGATGACTCTGTCTCATTTGATGGAAGCATGAACTTAGGGGGAGATGCATGCCCTAGTTCAGTTCCAAATCTACCTGAATGGGCCTTGACTAAGGAATCTACACCATGACAGTTCAATGTCTCCTTGGTCAAACAAGTTATGGCTATTCAAAAGGCCCTTCAGGAAACTTCAGATGATGGTACCAAGGCTATTCTTCAAGCCCACCTAGATTCTCTACATCTCATGAAGCTACAGCAACTAAGACAGAATCTGAGTGTGGATGAACTCAAGAAGAATATAGCTGATTTGAAGTCCTATAATTCTGAGAAGCTGGATTCAGTCATGCCCTATGGTACCATGCAGGACTTGTTACTGAGATTGAGAAGAGAATCAGATGCTGAAAAGAGGCTGGCCAAGTTGGAAGACAGAGTTTAAGTCATTGAAAATTTTGTGGTTACCATTCTTCAGAATCAACAGTCTCAAACAAGTCTACTCATGTAGCTGGCAAAAGCACAAGGCTTGACCCCTCTCCTTGATGATAACAAAAAGGGGGAGAATAAAGGGGAAGGGGAAGGAGAGCCATCTACAAACATTCAAATATCCAAAGTGCTAGTTCCTGCCATCACTACTTCTCCAACACTTCAGATCAAAGGAAAGCTTGATGGAATTGATCTAATCCAGCTAGCAGCAGCTGAGATGTAGGTAAAAGAGCAAAGAAGGAGAATTGATGAAAGGATGCAACAAGTGTTTGGCTCTACAACAACAAAATCCTTATCTGTGAAACATAACACAAAGGTTGAGCCAATCACTATGGAATACAAGCCAGTAAGGAGGAACAAGGTTGGAGAAACTTCCTTCAACAACTTCAAGCCTGTGGTACTCAAGCCCAACACTAGACTTAACAAGGACTCTACAAAGAATCCCCTTAACTTTGCTCAATTGAAAGAAGTGGACTTTCCTCTTCCAAAGCCTGATGAAGACAAAGTTCTGGGTGGCAGCATCATAAAGCACAAAGAGACCAATGATGTAGTGGAAAAAATGAATATGACTATCATTTATAGAGAGGGAAAGAGTATCTGTGTGATGCAATGACATCCTAAATTCTCAAAAGCCAAGAGGGAAGAGACCAAAAGGCTGAAGAAAGAAGCTAAAAAGCTGAAGGCTGACAAAAGAGCACAAGCAAAGCTTGAAAAACAGCTAGAGTCAAGTCAGACTGAAGAAAGGGAGAAGATTGAAGACAAGAGTGAAGAAAACAAGATTGAAAGCAAAAATATGGATATGGGGAATGTGGTAGGTGAGAGTGTAGAGGAAAGAAAGGAATGGCAGAAAGGGAACAGAAAGAAGGCCAATGCAAAAAGGAAGAGTGGAGATGACACTGAAGAAACCCAATCTAAATCTAAAACACTACCTTCTATTCCTGAACCCATTGTGCCTGATCCCTATTTAAATATCCATGGTGAAACAATCATTCCTAAGGATGAACCCATTGATTGGGACACCATCAAGTTGCCCACCTTCTTAAATACTTCTCCACCACCAAAGAAACAGAAAGAAAAAACAAATCAACACCTCCCCTAACCTCAAGAAAATTCACTCAGAAACCCAAGCCTAAGCCACAAGCCTCAAAGGATGATTATGTTCACATTTGTGACATAAAGGAACAGACAGACATTGAACTCTACCTGGATGAGCTGGAGGAAGTAAGAGGAATAGATGCCTACAGACAGCTACCAGAAAGATTAGTGTTCAATTACAAAGGAAATGGGGAAAGGACTTGGCCCCTATACAGAATTCTGGATGAAGGCTATTCTACCTTGGTTAGAGTCTACTCAGCTATCAAAAGGGATTCTGGCTTTACCAGGATTGCCAAAACTGAGATTCTTAACAAGATTGCCAGCATAAGGAAAACTTGGTGGGAGCCCAATTCCTTGCCTAAAACATTACTCATCCCTGAGCATGGAATTACAATTCATAAATCACCTCATTGGCTGATGGAGTTCAGAGATAATAAAGGAGTCAGAAGATTCTTCAGACTTGAAGATCAGCTTAAAATTGCCAGTAATAAATCTCTCAAGGACATGCAATCTAAGTTGGACATCAGTGAAGAATATGAAGCTGAATTCTACAGACAACTTCAACTCCAAGTAGAGGAAAATGACAGGAGGCTAGGGAAATAAACATGGGATCAAAGGAAAAGAAAATAATTTGCTTAGCCTAAAGGAGCATCCTTGGAAACAATGTAATCCTTCAATTCTATCTCAGTACATACACTTTTGCAGTACCTTTGAATTTCTACTTGACTTCAATTCATATATTTGTTAAGTGTTTTGTTATCATCAAGATAAACCCAAATTTATGCCTACAATTCTAGTAGACATAAATAGGGGGAGATTGTTAGGAATATGTGCATTAGTTTGATGATAAGTTAAACAAAATACTTAAGTAGGAATCCAGTGTCTGTAGCCTCAACGGATAAGACCATTCTGGCTATCCGTTGATGGAGTAGCTTTACTTAGAAATAAGTTTAGTATTGTAGCACATTTCAGTTTCTGTATTCAAGTTATAATTCTTAGATGTTATGGGAAAGTATAAGTCATGTTGACTACTAGTGGATATGCAAATAGGAGGGCTAACTGTAAATATTTCATGCCTTGTAATTTTGTATAAGTGAAGTAGTATCAACTGATAAGTTAAAAGCCTTCAACGGATAAGAAACAAAGCTTTAACGGATGTCTCTAAAGCTTCAACGGACAACATCCATCAACGGATGAGTGCATCAACGGATAAAGTTTCAACTGCTAATGCATCAACGGATAAAGCCATCAACGGATGCTAAGTTCAATAGCAGTTGACAGTGACAATTCATAAGCTGACAGAGGCACATGGGTTGACAAAGACAATTGGAATGTGGCAGCCTCTTGGAGGAATCAAGAAAATGCAGCATTTCCATTCTGGTACAAATAAGGAAGTATTCAAAGATTCACAGATGAACCTAGATTGCATTGGATAGAGAAATGAAGAAGAAATAAGTGAAGAATCTTTTCAATCGTATTTTATATGTTTGTCTTCACTTGTAAACTTGGTGATATATAAACCAAGTTGCAGCTAGTAATTAGAGTGTGAATTTTCCAGAGTTGTTTAGAAAAATATTGAGAGAAAATCATCTAGTTTGTACTAGGACACAGCTGTGATCAATTCTTTAAATCACAGATTTTCTGAAATAACACATCTCTGGTGGAACAACAAATCCACCAGAAAAGTTTTTAAGTCTTTTGTGTTCTTTACATTTGTGTTTGAATATATATCTGTCTGCATTAGCTCAAAGCAATTCACACACACTTGTTCATCAAAACACATAGCTTTTAAAACTGCTCAAAACTTGAAAAAGTTTTGAGATTTACATTCAACCCCCGTTCTGTAAATCTCATTTTTAGTTCTTTGGGAATAACAATATGTTTACAAATAATATAGAAGCTCTAATGCTATGAATTTTTTAAAATTATAAATAAAAATAAAGAATTAATTATTCAAATAATAAATATTCCCTGGGTGGTGGTTTAACAAAGGGTGGTGCTAAATGCAGTAAAAATTTGCTTAACACAGTAATCAGTAGTTACATTTATATCCTTCTCATGCATTAAATGTAGTGTTTAGTAGTTGCCGATTGCTATACAACATAACACTCTTATGACTCGTGAGATAAGTGTACTTATTTTAATTTAAATACAAGAGTGTGATGTATTTTATTTAAATAAATATTATAAGTAAATTATCAAAACTATTAAAGTTATTTTAGAAAAAGTTTACCACTTTACAATCTTATGAAATTATTTGTAAAAACACAACTTAAAATAAGATTAATTAATTGCAATTAAGTAATAGAACTTATTTTTTTTATTACATTCAATGTTGTAAGTGATTTAATCATTTCAATTTGTTAAACAACATTTTATACGAAAGAAGATTATTATAATTACTTGATTTTAAAATTATATTTATACTTGATTTCAGTTTTTAATTTGATTGTAAAATTGTAAATCGTATTTTTGTAAAATATTTTTAAAGAAAGATAATATTTTTCACAATTTTATTTTAAAAGTCGCAATTTTACCCAATATCATAAAGAAAGACGGGATAAAATGAAAGATAGGAAAATAATTAATTGTATTGAAAATATTTAAATAAAATAAAATATAAGTAAGAAATAATAAATAACTAATATTTTTTTAACAAGAAACGTGAATAATAATATAATTAAAATACAAGCAAAAAAATTTAAAACGTGCATTATTGTTTTTCGTGCAGAGCATTTAAGGGAGGAAAGAGGATATACAGCATTATAGAAGAAAACTAGGGGCATTTAACTAAGATGGCGGGGACTGTAATTACAGATTACTGCACGGAGTAAAATTTTACTGCATTTAGCAATAATGTTAACAAAAATGAGACATAATTTAGAGCTTTAAAAATCAAAATAAATACTCCCCTTCCACCCATTTTTCCCTCTTTTCCTTTAAACTTTCCCAAATAAAACCACTAAACCACACACACTAACACACATCCCAAAATGCTAAGATTCTTCAACCGAGGCGCCACCGACTCGCCGGCGCCGGAATCTCCGGAGCCACCGCCGTACCCACCGTACACCGCGACGCCTCCGGTCGCTTCAGGCCCTCCAAGACCGATACGCCTGGTGTATTGCGACGAGAATGGCAAGTTCAAGATGGATCCAGAGGCGGTTGCGGTGCTTCAACTGTTGAAAGAGCCTGTTGGTGTTGTTTCGGTCTGCGGTCGGGCTCGACAAGGCAAAAGCTTCATTTTAAATCAGGTTTTTTCGAGTTTTGAGTTTTCGTAAATTGTTGTCACTGAATTCTAGGGTTTTAGAAATTGAATTGATGCTGGTTTTGTTAGTGGTTGAATTAGGTGATGTTTTTGTGTTCGGTATAGGGATTGTTCCGATGTTAGGGTTTTACGGAATATTATTTGAGGTTTTATTTAGGCATTGTAGTAACTAATTTCGAGTTTTCGTGGAATTTATTTCTGTTAATTTATGAGTTATAACAAACAATTTAATTGATAATGTATATGTTATGAGTTGATATTACGTTTGTGGAATTAATTTATGAACTTAAATAAGGTTTATGATTGATACTTCTTGAGAAACAAATTGTACTCGTAGTTATTGTCTTTATATTACTGGAAGTTGATCTCATTGAGGGTTAGTAAGGTGATAAAATTGATAAAGGCATTAATTCGAAGATGATATAGAAGATATGAGTTTATTGTGTGTTCTATGTAACTTTTCCACGGTTTTGATGGAACTTTATAATTTTATAAGTAAAAATCATATACTCACTCGGGAGATGTAAAGTTCCCTAAGTTAAAATGATATACTCACTTAGAAGATGTAAAATCAATATAAGTGATAAGTAATTTTTATCGAAACATCAACGTGGATTTCTAGACTGTTTGCTTATGGAAAGATATAGTATGTACGTCTCAAGCAAGGTCGAGGTGTATGTTAAGCTTGTCAACATGATTGTTAACCGAAATTTTTTATTTAGGGAATTCTTTAAATGTTGTACTCTTAAATTTTATTTTTTCCTAAGTTTGAAGTGTTACATGGAGACGTTAGATGATTGAAATGTTCATGTAAAACAGATACTTAAAACATTTATGGCATGTTTGGAACTTCTGATACTGGAATTTCATTTTCAATGATGGAATTTGGTCTAAGTAATATGATTTGATTTTCAAAATAATCTGGATTTAGATTAATTCAATTCCTAGTATTCAAATAATTCCGTTCATTTCCTTGTATTTTAAGAATGCCCAAGGCCCCAAGCTTGAGAATTTGAGATGTTAACACAATCATGTCATTTGAAATAATTGTCTACTATCAAGACACAATCTAGTGTCATCTATTAAATGGCCTGATTATGGTGTATTGGGAGATTAAAGTTTGTTATTATTTTTACTTGAGTACAATTCTTTTTTAGAATCTGTAGTGAAATATTAGTTGCGAAATGATAAGTATGTATTATATCTATCAAGTCGGAGGGTTATAGTGAAATTATTGTGGGTTTTATAGATTATCTGGCTTTAGAATGTTGCGATCTTATAAATAAAGATGAACCTGTGGCATAAGTTGCTTAACCCGAAACAAAAGCTTTTGTTTTTTAATAGTACTAACTATCAACATCTTACTTGTGAAAAATTTGATTGATGGGTTTAATTGCATAAGAAGTTTTAATTTTATTGAAACAGGACATTGTTTTTGAGATATTAATAATGGGTACATTAATGATAAGTTTTAGATGTAGATTTGGCATAGGTTTTATAATGAGGTCTTGATATCTCTGCGAAAGCCTCGTTTGGATAACCAATGTATATATTTGTTGAAATATGTGGCTGTAGATAAATAGAAGCTATTTCACTAAGAGTCACCACTAAAGCTTGACTTGTATTTTGAGTCTCCGACTTCCCAATATCTAATAACTGAAGGCCAAAATAATTTTCTGTCCTCATATTTGTGCAAACATGTCTAGGAAAGAAATGTGACTCACAGGTAGGATTACATCTGCATTATTTTTCGTTGCTGTTTATCGGTCTTAGGCCCAATTCAGTGATTAGTAGTAGTTTAGATTTGTATGGACAGCTCTAGATATTACAAGTTACTTGGTTACAGATATAACTACTCTATCAGCATATCTTGTTCCACTAGAACTCATAAAAAAATAAATAAATTTATCTTTTTATTATTTTGAGACATGGAATATCCTAGAGTATTCTGAAATCTTTCACTCGACTGTGCTGCTGCAATTTGCTTGTTGTAGCTTCTTGGACAGAGCAGTGGATTTCAGGTGGCGGCAACTCATCGACCATGTACAAAAGGCCTTTGGCTGTGGAGTACTCCTATTAGGAGGACTGCTCTTGATGGCACCGTATACAACCTCCTATTGCTAGATAGTGAAGGGATTGATGCTTACGATCAAACGGTTAGCTTTTATATCATCCGATTCTGATGTTTACATATTGCTTATGTTTGGTACCAGTATTGATTGTTGAGCTTTCTTTTATCCTCAAGAATCTATTGGACATTTCTTATTTCAGTATTCTCAAAATAGTTTGATCACTGTGTTACCCGTCTAATTATTTTTTGACGTTTTATTTTCTTTTGGTGTTCTGTTATTTAATTGCATTTCTTTTCCTTTTCCTGAGTTCTTTGGCAGGGAACTTACAGCACACAGATATTTTCATTAGCTGTCCTATTATCGAGCATGTTCATATACAACCAGGTAGATAGAATTTATTGTAAGCCTTTGCTCTATATTTGTGTTCTTTGCTTCTAAATTTTCATACCTGTGGGATCTATCTTGTAATTTCTCATACAAAGTTCATCTACTTCAGATGGGTGGAATTGATGAAGCTGCTCTTGATCGCCTTTCGCTTGTCACTGAAATGAGTAAACGTATACGTGTTAGAGCCTCGGGGGAAAAGAGCACTGCTTCTGAGATTGGCCAGTTCTCCCCAATTTTTGTCTGGCTTCTAAGGGTAAGTTTTTATCGTGTGTATATATATGTATATGTTCTGTAAATTCGTGTGCACCCGTGCCCAGCCACCCACTCACCTTATTGTTTCCGAAATTTGTTCGTATCCTTTTTTTTCTAAATTATCAACCTGCTCCTATACTTCTTGTATGTTCGTTGCTGATGATACATCTCTTTGTAGACCTAGTTTTAGCTATTCACTTGTGTTTGTAGGACTTCTATCTGGACTTGGTGGAGGACAATAGGAGAATAACACCCCGTGACTACCTAGAGATTGCTTTGAGGCCAGTTCAAGGCAGCAAGAGAGACGTGGCTGCAAAAAATGAGGTTGGTCATCAGTATAATATAATATATGCTGATAAAAATACATGCTTGGATGATTTATCCAGTTCTCTATAGTAAATGAAATGATTACTTTATGTAAATTATTTACTAAATATCAAATTAGCGATCGTGATTAGGATGACTCTCTATCTTTTATTAGAAATGTAGATATGCTGGTATAATCTCTGTGTTAACTCGAGCTTATATGTGGTTAAATGCTACCTTTTTACATGTCAAATGTTGATTGATTGATTCTCATTCCATCATAACTAGATCAGAGAATCTATTCGAGCTCTTTTTCCAGACAGAGAATGTTTTCCCCTTGTACGTCCTTTGAGCAACGAAAATGATCTCCAGAAGCTTGATCAAATTCCTGTGAGTACCTGCTCTTGTAGTATTTGAAATAAAAATTGTCTTTTGGTTAGTTTTGTCGTATTGAAAAGTGTTCCATTAACTTTTATGATAGTTTTTTTTATTGTATTGGTGAAATCTTTTCCTACTATGCAGGTTAAGAATTTAAGACCTGAATTCCGATCTGGTTTGGATGCTTTGACAAAATTTATTTTTGAAAGAACTAGGCCAAAACAGGTAGGGGGTACAGTAATGACTGGACCTATTTTTGCTCGGATAACTCAGTCCTACCTAGATGCACTTAACAAAGGTGTCGTGCCAACTATAACATCCTCATGGCAGGTTGGTCTTTATTTTTTGCTCCCCATGTGTGACGTATTATCTATTCTTATTGTATGTGTTACACATTTATGCTATTTTTTTTACATTTGTAGCATGAGTCGAAGTGAGACTTTATTGGCATTTCTTACCAAATAAAAACCATATGATATCTATATAGTTGAGAGGTTTATATAGTTAAGAGGTTTTGCTTATTATAACGGAAATTTATATGTACATTATCCAGCAAAACACACACACACACCATGTATTTGCTAGATACTTATTCATTCATTAATATTCAGAAAAATACGCACACACACACAGGTATATGTTGGAGCGTTGTCTCCTCTTATTAGCTATATGGGGATAAAATACCCAACCAAACTGGGGCATATAGTGTGCTATATTTCTCCATTAAACAACTTATGTACTATATTCTAATATGTATAACAGAAGAATGTTAAGTCTCTTGATCAGTATTAGCGTTCCAGTTACTGGATCAAAGTGCTTATGTTGAAAATTTTAAGAACTTCATGTTTTAATACTTGTCAAGTAATGAAAGCCGTGACCAACGTTCTGGCACTTAAAAGTTTGATGTTGTTCTGGTCATTATTAGTTTGATTCTAAGATCAGTTAAGAGTAGTTTTGATGCTCAAATAGATTTTCATATACACGACAAATAATTATAACAAGCTTAGCAACGCATACTATTAAACACAAATTTAAATTTGGTCATTGGATTGTCAATAAAAAGAAATTTCTTACCCTGTATGTGATGATCTAAGATAATTTTGTCACCAAAAATTAATTGTTATCTATTTTCTTACCCTCCAAGTGTTTTAGGATTACTGCCATGTTAAAAAGTTCATGTTTTTCAAAATGACTGTCATGTCATAAAGTTTGACCCCCCCCCAAATAAAATAAGAACAATAAAAATTGTTTAATATTTATAAAGATTTGTGCTTAACTGCTTAATGATTTATAGTGGTTGCCTGACCTGCTTTACTGCTGAATAAAATTGTAGACATTTAATTAGTATCCAAGACAGTTGTACATGTGAGCACGGTTCGCCGAACATTGATACAAAGCTAATATATATGTCCCTATTTTACTAATTGGTCGAGACTAAACAACTGAGTATGAAAGAAGCGTCTTTAAAGTTTATTGAACATTGTTGTTGTTGGGTACTTAGATGGTATTCATTATGTTCTTTATCTACTTCTGCAGCTTATAATTACTTGGCTAGGAGCTCAAAAAGTTTTTTTTACAACAAGGATAATAGTATGACATGGTCATTTTGTCATAAAATAGACCTGTTCACAAGTTTGACATGTTTTTATTTTCTTACCCTGTATGAGTTTTAGGATAAATCTTATGTCATAAACTTTATTGATTGCTCTGTCCATCCAAACCCCAGGAAAATAGAATAATAGAATATTAATAACAACAATTACAAACAGACAAAAAAATATTCTAAAAAGCTTTACTTGGCTGCCTAATGATTTTTGGTGGTTGCTAACCTGCTTTATGATTTGACAAAATTTGTAACCATTTATGTAGTACTTGAAATGGTTTTACACATAAAAATGGGTTTCCTAACATTGATATAAAGCCAATATCGACGTGGCTCTAATTTTTATCGGCTGGAGACCGGAAAACTGAATAGGAAAGTTGTGAAAAGGTTTCCAATATTTTTGTGTTTGTGTTTGTGTTTGTACGTGTATTCATTCAAGTAAAGTGTATCTTCTGCTGCTGCATATCAGATTTTCTTCTAGGAGCTCATATTAAGTGTTATGTTCTCCAAAATCTGTGTTTGAACTATTTAAGTTCTGCAGAGTGTAGAGGAAGCAGAGTGTCAGAGAGCGTATGATTTAGCTGCTGAAGTGTATATGTCGACCTTTGACCGCTCAAAACCTCCCGAGGAAGTACGTTCTACCTTTTCCAATCTTAATTCTTCAACTAGTGTTCAAACATCGCATTTTTTTTAAACTTTTGAATGGATGTAGGGTTCATTGAGAGAAGCACATGAAGAAGCTGTCCGCAAAGCAATGGCTGCATTCGATGCGACTGCCGTCGGGACAGGTGCTACCAGGCAGAAACATGAAATCCGTCTCCAGCACTTTTTGAAGAAGGCATTTGAGGTAAATTTTTGTTTGTACTATTAGAATTTGTTGATACACCAGAATCACTTTTTTCCTGAAATGATTTGAAACAAGTCATATGTTTAACATCACTTTTACGATCTATTTAATCTTTGGTCCAGAAGCAAATTTGTGGATTCCTTTTCAGGTTTAATGGTTACATTTATATTCTGCGTAACTGAAATTCTTGTCTTCTAATTATCATGGAGTAGGTATGTTGTCTTGTGAGTTTGACATGTTTCTGAGCTGTTTTGATACAAAATTAGCCCCTTAAATCTAAATAAGTACAAGTTTATATTATCCCACGGGTTATTTGTTCTAATATTTTAGTATTCTTATTTTTATATTTTGTAAGTATATATATACTTTTGTTTTTGAGTTTTTTTTAGAATTTGAGTTGTATGGATTTTAAATAAAATAGTTTTTAAAATAATTAGGCCTGTTATTTTTTTAAAAAAAAATAAGGTTGTTTTAAAAATGTGTTTAGGTGAAATATGTATTTATTAAAATCAGGCCTGTTAATACAGGTTTATAATAAAGAGGCCCATTTAAATACTATCTTAAAATTGGTAAGCCCTAGAGATGTGTATATATTAGAATAGTTAGATATGTTTTAATTATGATAATGTTTTACAATAATCAGGCCCATGAAATTTGGTTTTGAATACATAGGCCCGTCGACCGGCCCGTACAACCGACTAACTGACCAAAACTTTTAATGTTTTGGATTTAATAATATTGTTTAGATTTATATACAAATTCCAAGAATCTGACAGAGTCCCACAACAACTCAGCGCATAGTTCTGAGATCACTTACTGTTCCCCTCCTAAATAGTTGTCTCGCTCCTTTAAGACCTCTTGTATTTAGGTTGTGATCATTTCTACTAAGAGGGACCAAAGATCCCAACTAAAGTAGGAATAACTTTTGCCTTGCTCCTCCTTTATCATGGATTGTTTCTGCTAATATCTCTGCTAACAAAATTCCTAAAAAACTTAACTTCTCAAAACACATATCAGTATATCACACTTTCTATCGGTTAACTCTTCCTTCACTATCATATTCAAAGCAAGATATGGAAACTTTAGGTGCATCTTATCCTTATGAATAATATTTTTGTTTCATCCGTGAACAAAATCATGATTTGATAGAGTCCTGAACTTATATGAATGTCATTGGACACAAAATCTTTACCCCCATCTACTTGTAATTGGTTGATGAAATTCAGATCTGTGGCTTACAACTAATGCAGGATTACAAAAAGGACGCTTATAGGGAGGCATACTTACAATGTTCGAATGCGATACAGAGCATGGAAAAGGAACTGAGAGCAGCTTGCAATGCTTCTGATGCCAAAGTAGATAATGTCATCAAGGTAGTGATTTTCTATAGAGACATCCTTGGATTTCATTTGATATTAATCTTTTTTTACACTATTAATCAAGACAGTCATTTTTAGATTGTTAATCATAGGTTGACAACTCATTTGTTTGTCCTCTTATTGTTTTATATATACACATTTCCCCATAAATTGTGCACTCTTTTCTTAAGCACAATGCAAGCAATGGAGTATTAACAGCAATAATAATTGGTACTAGAACATATTGTCATATACCCGATAAGAAACATAATATTGCTTTCTTGAAATGCAAACACCAATTGTTCGCACCTGATGAATGTGAGCGGGTCACTAAGAAATATTTGTTAGTATGTAACTATTTAAACGTTGTGCCTTGGTCATATCTTACTCGAGAAAAAGTATCGCGTGGATGTTCAACATTATGATTAGCAAAGTAATTTTTCAGATATGACGAATTTCTGTGGCTTTTCTTGAGGTTGCATATACTTAATTTTATGTTCATCTGTCAACTATGTATCTACTTTGACAATTTCTCATTTTTTTTTAAAATTGGATTATAACATATGCATGTCAAGTCTGATAAATTTCCCATAATAACTGCATACAGGTTCTAGAAGGCCTTTTATCTAAATATGAAGCTTCCTCTCATGGTCCAGAAAAATGGCGGAAGTGGACTGTTTTCTTGCAACAAAGGTTTGTCTATTTTATTTTTCTAGTTTTCTTTAAGGTGTCAGACTAAGAGCTCATTGCTATAGTTTTGTGGATATAGCAAATTTTCTCTGCTATTGTTGTAAGACTAATATACGTACATGTGTGTGTTACCAATTATGGTAAGGAATTCTTCCATTTTCTGTTTGCGATTCAGAATGGACTATAAGTTTTATTCTTCTGTAACTCAATTCCTCAACCTTAACCAGGCCTGTAGACAAAGCTTCTCTCATACGCACATGTTTTTTTAGTTATCGGCTGTTTTTCATTTGATTTTGTTTTGGATTTCTTCAGTTTAGAAGGTCCAGTTCTTGACCTTATTAAGAAGCAAATGGATCGTATTGGAAATGAAAAGAGTTCCATTATTCTGAAGTGCCGTTCAATTGAAGATAAAATGGGATTACTTAACAAGCAACTAGAAGCTAGTGAAAAGTATAAATCCGAATACTTGAAACGGTACGAGGATGCTATAACTGACAAGAAAAGGATCTCCGATGACTATATGAACCGCATTTCCAATCTGCAGAGTAAATGTAGCTCATTGGAAGAGAGATGTTCTAGTTTATCGAAAGCTGTTGATTCAGCTCGGCATGACGGAATAGAATGGAAAAGAAAGTACGAAAACCTTCTATCGAAGCAGAAAGCAGGGGAAGACCAGGTCAGTTCTGAACTTGCGATTCTTAGGTCCAGGAGCAATGCTGCGGAGGCAAGATTGGCTGCTGCTCAAGAACAGTGTATATCTGCTCAAGACGAGGCAGGGGAGTGGAAAAGGAAATACGACATTGCTGTTAGAGAAGCAAAAAATGCTCTTGAGAAGGCAGCAGCTGTGCAAGAACGCTCAAACAAACAAACACAACTGAGGGAAGATGCTCTGAGAGATGAATTTTCTGTTGTACTTGCCGATAAGGTATATTTTTCTTCATATTAATGTCATGCAGAGTTGCAAACAGAGAACTGTGTTGTTCAATATCAATTTGTACATCGCAAGATATTAAGTGTCTCTGTTAATGTTGTTTATCAATGGAATTGCAGGAGGAGGAAATAAAAGATAAGTCAGCAAAGATAGAACGTGCTGAACAGAGAGTGACGACTTTAAGTTTAGAGATGAAGGTCAGGTTTTCATTGCTTTCTTTACAAACATAAAGCTGCAAATTTTCCATTTAGGAGAAGTAAGATTTTGGTTCATGGTATGTGAAAAACATAGAATGTTTGAAATTTTGGCCCATGAATGGGTTGTGTGCTGTCAGATGTGTAGCATACATGTTTATCAATTTTGAAGATATGGTTCGCCGAGTTCAATGACAAACACACACACTAACACACACACACACATATATATATATATATATTTTCTCTTTTTTTTTTAAACTCTGTTTAGAATTTTGAAGATAATTAAGGCAGTTATCCCTTTCCAGCTATAGATGACATCACATCTATTAGTATGTTTATTTTTCAGATGGTTGCTCATTGGTAAATATAGAATAACAAATTTATCTATATTTTACAGATTGTAGCTCATTGGTATAAAATAGAATAGCAAATTTTCTTAACCTGGCTGATCTATATTTTACAGATAGTAGCTCATTGGTATAAAATAGAATAGCAAATTTTCTTAACCTGGCTGATTTGAAATAAATTAATAGAACAAATTGCCTGGATCAGCATACATGCTCATGTTGGCATTAATTTGCTCTTTGCAGGCTGCAGAATCAAAGATTAAAAGCTATGATGTGGAGATAGCAAGTCTTAAGCATGAAATTAGGGACTTGAGTGAAAAATTGGAAAGCTTGAATGCAACGGCACAGTCATTTGAAAGGGAGGCTAGAATTATGGAACAGGAAAAAGTTTATCTGGAAGAGAAGTACCGCTCTGAATTTAATCGGTTTGAGGAGGTCCAAAAAAGATGCAAAGATGCTGAGAAAGAAGCTAAACGGGCTACTGAGTTGGCTGACAAAGCACGAGCTGAAGCGGTTACTGCTCAAAAAGAGAAAAGTGATGCTCAGAGGGCAGCAATGGAAAGACAGAATCAAATTGAGAGGGCTGAGAGGCATCTCGAAAGTTTGGAAAGGCAAAAAGCACACCTGGCTGACGAATTAGAGAGATACAGAGTTGCCGAGTTGGAAGCAGTATCTAAAGTTGCAATACTGGAAGCACGGGTTGAAGAAAGGGAAACTGAAATAGAGTCACTATTGAAATCAAACAATGAAGAGAGGGCAGATACTGTTCAAGTCCTTGAGAGTCTTCTAGAGACTGAACGTGCTGCACGTGCAGAGGCAACTAACAGGGCAGAGTCACTCTCTGTTCAGCTGCAAGCTACACAAGGTAAATTAGATTTACTTCAGCAGCAGATGACTACAGTACGTCTCAATGAAACAGCGCTGGATAGCAAGCTTAAAACTGCTTCACGTGGAAAAAGGGTGAGAGTGGATGAAAATGAAGGGGGTGTGGAGTCTGTCCATGATATGGATTTCAATGACGGAAAAATAAGAGGAAACAAGAGAACAAGAAGTACAACCAGCCCTCTAAAAGCACCAGAAGACGGTGGTTCCTTTTTTAGGGGTGAAGAAGTGAGCAATAGCCAACAAACTAGTTCCGAAGATTACACAAAGTTCACTGTCCTGAAACTTAAACAGGAGCTCACGAAACATAATTTTGGTGCTGAGGTACTTGAGCTGAAGAATCCAACCAAGAAGGACTTTGTTGCTCTCTACGAGAAATGTGTGCTTCAGAAATCATAAATTTCAGATTATGGGCTTGGTGAGGAAGGCCCCTGTACTGAGCAGTTGAGAAATAGGTAGACTATTATTACACCACGTACATTTTCATCTCATTAATCACCCAAGAGTTCTTTGGCGTTTGTGAAAATTTGGAAGTGGTTTCTTAAGTATGCAGTCTGTTGAACTTATTTTCCTTTATCTTCTGGTTGTGATGTTTTGTTGTATGAAGTTCCTTTTTCTTGTGTTAGTATTATTAGATTCTCGGTAAATCATGATGTTGCAATAGTCAACTATCTGTACTTCAATATTCTGAATGTAAATTGTGGTGGCCGAGTATGTTTAGCAGAGTACTGTTGAAAGAGATGGAATGCAGGATTTTCTATGTGCTTGATGGTGTATTATTCGAATTTTACATCTGCCCTTTTACTTCCTGGTTCAAGTGCATGATACTCGATGCCAATACAATTTCAATATCTGGACTGAAGTTTCAGCTTTTTCTAGTATTATGACATTAAAATCAAAGTCCATTGGGGCTTTGATGAGAAGTCGAGGACATTTGTTGCCAATCACATTTCACTGCATCATGATTCTCAAAGAAACAAAGAAAGGTAAACTCAAAGCTGATGGCATTGTTTAAGAAAGGTATCTATTTGTAAACTCGAAATGGGATCTAATGCCTATCATTGTAGTCGTATGGCTCTGTAGTAAGCTAAACACTCGTTATTGTACACGTATCAAATATCTAGTCGGATGGTCGACTTGTGCTGTGTTATTTTTTTTTAGTATTCGTATTCGTATTGGTGTAGATGGTAATGTTTCATGGTAATGTCACACTAAGTCTTTTTTCTGGCAGGCCTAAAAGTTTATTAAGAACCCGGTCCCTCCAAATGATTGTTACATCTATTTAATATAATTTTTACCGATAGATTTTTTTTGTGAATGTCCGGGAAGACGTCATCTATCCGGATTTAAATTCACCATTTTTAGAATTTATATTCTCGGTGGAATTATAGCGGATGGTTGTTTTTCAGCTATACATTGGTGTGGACGCTTTTAAAGTATAAACTATGTTCTAGAACAGAAAGGATACACAACAAATTAGTATCAGTACAAATCTAGATGTTACCAAAAGCAGTTAATTTACGTTAAACTTTTGGATATTGTTACTATTATATTACATTAGAGAACGTGGTGATGTTTCCCTTTCGTTAAACATTACTAAATGCTAAAAAGCAAGAAAATAACTTGGCCACCAAAACATAAGTTTATCTTCCAACTTGTAGTCATGCTCAACCTATTAACCCTTTTATATATGTGAAGTGTGTGTAAATAATGTACATTATTACAAGTATAATCAAGAAATACATGTGTAATTAGTGTATTAATAGTGCCCCCACCTCTCATTAACAAAATCAAGCTGTTTAACCTAACAGTTATAGTTTATTACAACAATTAAACAATCAGTAAACAAGCAGTCCTTGTTAGCTGCTACCACCTTTGTTTGCAGCTGTTGAAAGATTAATAATCAATGGACCATCAGCTTGACAAGTCAAGTTTGGTATCAAATGAGACTGAGGTTGCATCATTTCCCTATTCTGTCCTCCAACATTGTTGTAAGGGATAAAACTAGGGTTATAAAACTGAATCAAACCCGAATTTTTGATCGAAGGATTAGTATCATGCCTACTGAAACTGCTTGATGATGCTAATTTGTTAGGCTGCAACGACTCGTTATCATTAATGGCCTTAACACTTGAGCCTGCACATTGTCTAGGTTGTGTTTGGTAAAAAACTTTTGAAACAACTAACTCTCCATCTTTCTCCTCCTCATTATTACCAAGATGATATTGATGCATAACCCAATTAGTCTTCTCTGGCTTCTTTTGTCTTCCGTAGTTTGTATAAAGTACTAATATTTTCTTAAAACCTTTTAAAACTCCATCTATGAAAACTGGCCTTGTCTTTCCTGTTTTGTGCCACCTTGTCTCACCACCAACTTCGTCTGTGTGCACTTTTCTTCGTTTTCTTGTTCCCGTGGTGTATGCTTTCGATGGCCGGTGAAAGAAGTGTCGAATTTGGCCATCCTTGTTCACTCCTGCATGCATCAACCGAAAAGCTTTTTGGAAGTTCTCATTTAAGTATGTATAATGAAGATAGAAGTTATACTATAGATGTAATAAGATGGGAGTATGTATAATATATATAGATGGAAGTTACACTAATATAATATTTCAATAATTCAATAATTCAGAAACACATGAATGATTTGATTGTAATAGTTGAGAAAAAGAAAAGCAAACAAAAGAAAAGAAGTGACTTGAACATATCCTAGACAGGGAAAAAGAAGAAAAGAAAGATGATTCTTATAAATGTATATATCATCACCTGGTAATTTATCAGGATGGGTATAACAAATTCCATTTTCTCCTTCAAGGGTTGGTATAAACTTATCAATGAGAGGATGAAGCTTCTGACTCTCATGTAACACCTTTGCTTCCAAGTGTTGAAGAATTACTTGATCAGATGGATCAAACTTCACTCCAGCTGGTAATCCCGGCAGATGCTGAACTCCCACCTAATCGATTTAAGCATAGAAATTACTCATAATTTACACAAAATGAATTGACAGATTGAAAAACAGTTTTATTTAGGTTATAATGAGAAAATCCAGATAGTGGCAACGGTTCCGTTCATGAGTGTTTTTTTTTATAATTAACACACTCACGCACACATCTTGTAAACAAGATGAAGATACTGTTGGAAAAAACTTAGAGCAAAAAGAAGACACCTACATTTTTGAAGAGAGAACTTGTACTGCTATATTTCTTGTTTTCTTTTCCTCCTGTAAAACTCAAGATAAACTAGCCATTATATAGGCTTTACAAACATATTAAAACTAACTACTACTAAAACTAACCACTACTAATTAATGGGTAAATTACATGTCCATAATTTACTCCATAACTCCACTAGCCCACTACTAAACAATTCTAAAATAATATTTTTCTCTAATAATTAATCTATTGCTAAATATCAAATAATTAAATAAACAAATAATTAATAACTAAATTTAAGATTATTCCAACATTCACCCCCATAATCTTAAATTTACGAAGCACTTTCTCTTCGCCTGTGATGCACTTCTCACCACCATCAATTTTGATGCACTATCTCATCAAAAACACTTTGGAGCACTTTCTCTCCAAAAACACTTTGGAGCACTTTCTCTCCACAACTCTAAAGGAGTGGTTCTCCCTCGATCAATTGTGCCATCCTTTCTTCATCATTCTGAAATCTACAATTCTTTGCCAGATGCCCATATTTTTTGCATTTGTAGCATTGTGGCTTTCCTTTGTACCAGCAGTCTTTTTCTTCATGTCCCATCTTATGACAATGGTTGCATTGAACTTTGTTACCTGTGCCTTTTGAGGATGAACCTTTAGCTAATAGCAGTCCCTCATTTTTTCCTCCAATTTCTTCCTCCCTCATTGATCTCTTGCTTTTCTTTTCTTTTCCACCTATCATCAATTTTGATGCACTATCTCATCAAAAACACTTTGGAGCACTTTCTCTCCAAAAACACTTTGGAGCACTTTCCTCCTATCATTTCATCTTGATACTTCACTAAATATATATGGAGAAATTTTTAATGCCATTTGAAATCACACATAAATACTTAATATATATATATATATATATAAATATATGTATTTTTATAAAAGTCTCACAAGCCCTAGAACATATAGCTCTGATACCAATGTTGGAAAAAACTTAGAGCAAAAAGAAGACACCTACATTTTTGAAGAGAGAACTTGTACTGCTATATTTCTTGTTTTCTTTTCCTCCTGTAAAACTCAAGATAAACTAGCCATTATATAGGCTTTACAAACATATTAAAACTAACTACTACTAAAACTAACCACTACTAATTAATGGGTAAATTACATGTCCATAATTTACTCCATAACTCCACTAGCCCACTACTAAACAATTCTAAAATAATATTTTTCTCTAATAATTAATCTATTGCTAAATATCAAATAATTAAATAAACAAATAATTAATAACTAAATTTAAGATTATTCCAACAGATACTAGCAGACCAAGAGGCCACCGTTTATATCAACTTAAAGAAAAGTTTATGTTAATTGCCTCAGAATGAGAAGGTATTTTCATATCTGTCTTACAGAAAGTAGTTGATCAAACAAAATAAAGAAAATTACCTGATCATCTTGAAGTTGTAAGCTATGGCTACAAGAAGGACATGTCAATGTTTGAATTCTTTCCATTGTTACGATAGCCTGTTCGTCCCTGCCCGGAGATTCATTGCCCCATGCCATCTCCATTATCTGTATCTTTGGCCCATCAGAAATTATAGCTTCTCCTTAAACACCTCTGCACACGAAGCAGTATATAGATAACAAGAGTTGCAGAAAAAACAGTTAAGGAGAGTTGTTGCAATTGTTACCTACTATAAATATAGATCAGTTTTAAGCTAAGGAATGGTTATGAATATGTTGTCATTGATCAACATATTGAGAAAGTGAGGGACAGAGTTTATTCATAGGGTTAGAAATGGAGAAAAGGGAAAGGGATATTTCTAAATAAACAAACTGATTGCTTGGACGTCAAGTTTAATAAGAGTTTGTTAAAGTGTATACACATAAAATTAGAAGGTGTTGCATGAATATGTCTTCCTTCCCTGCTTTTTTCTACTTGGGTAAATAATTTAAACAGACCAGTTGTTGTGTATTTGACCCATTTAATTTAAGATCTTCCTGTTTCGAGTAAATTTTAACTACAAAAAATTGTCAACAAAATGTAAAACCTTTTACTTACTAACTTTATGTATTAATGAAGAAATGCAAATTTGCGACTAAAATCTAAATTTTATATTTAAGCACAAGTAACGAAAATTTTCGACGATTTCAATGTAAAAAAAACCTTTGTAAATACCCTATTTTGTTACCGTGTATATAATATAATATATGTTTAACAGTCTTTTTGGTCCAAGATAATATGCTGATGACATGAAACCGTTTTATTCCCAATTATTAATATTATTACGAGTTATATATACTTCGTGTCACTACGATTTTTTTAAATTTAAAGATTAATGTTTAGATTAGGGTGTTCTAATTGTCTTAGTTTTGTTATAATATCAATTAATACCTGGCTATATGCAGTTGTAAATTAACTGAACTTACAAAAAAAAATTGCATGTTACAAATATTATGTTCTTTTTCAGTTATATGTCAAGTACAAAAGTGCATAATAATAATTAAAAAGGCAATGTATTATTTAAACTAAATAGTTTAGACAAACGGGAGAGGTAGAGTGGAGATGAGGCAAGCTGAGCTGAATTCATTGGGACGTTTCACCTTGAGGAAGAGAGAGCAACCTAGAGTCTCCTTAAAGACATGCTCATTTGTACATGGATTAATGCAGGTGCGTGTATATACATGAAACAATGTAATATATACATATTAACAATATGTGAAAGTAACAAACACTCACTAGTTATACCTGCTCTCTCTCTGACTCTATCTGTAACCCTTTCCTTCACGTAGACTACTCTCCTGTACTAGACCGCGCACACGATACATGTAGCTGCTATCTCATTCTAATTCACATAGATTAGGATGGGTCATGGCTGATTATATAATCTGGTTAAAAGATTAATGATTTGCATGAGCTTCCCATGCTTTTTGACCAGCACTACAACAAATATGGTATTTTAGTTTTTTTCTTATGCTAGATCGCCCCAGAGGATGGTTGTCTTATTTGTCACTTTTGTGTAAATAATGGTCCAGATTGTCATCTCATAACATAAGTTCGTCTAGCATTTTGTTTTTTTTTTAAACATAAAACGGAACTTCGTGTACCGTTACGAGTACAGTATAAACCTCTAAAACCTAGTATCGTAAACCGTTTCATTTTTAAAAGAAATGAAAGTTAGTAAAATGGCACTTAATGAACCGTTATACTGACAATTTTATTAAAATAAAATAAAAAAACATAAACGATATATTTAAGCTAAAACATAAGTTAAAAAGCCGTTTTTCTTTTTTTTTTTAAAAAAATTTAAACGGAAGTTAAAGAATCGTTTAGAGGGTAAATGCTGATTATTATTTAAATAAAATAAATAAAATAAACGGCACACTAAGAAATATTTTTCTGTTTTTTGAAATAATAAAAAAAGTAAAACGGAAGTTGAAGAAACGTTTATGACCAAAACGTAAGACGATCCGACGTTTTACTTTAAACGCGATTTAAAGACCCGTTTTGCACAGTGAACATCAGAAACTACTGTTCTTTTCACTAGACACCGGAAATTTTTAATTTTATACAAAAATACATAAAAACACTATAATTTTTTTCCTATTTCACGGAATTAAAGCATTCGATTATATTAACAATAACAAAACACACAAATAAATTAAAATAATCAATAAAAAATCTCCCAATCCAATACATTTTTTTAGCAAACATTATTACTAAACAAATCACTAAAACAACTCATTTTTCCCCCTGGGTGCTTGAAAATCCATCGCATTTTGATACCTCGTCGACTTCCTTCTTCCTTTCTTTTTCTCAACATCTTTATCATGAATCGCGTTTGGAAAGTTAATACCCGTCGGCCAACGAAAATATCCTTTGCTCGGAATGGGTTCGAAAACACCATTGTAAACCATCGATACATTCTCTAACCTATAGATTTCTTCAACCAACGATTCATGGCTCAATTTCAAATGCGCGCAACATGCTATAACATGAGAACAAGGAATATGATACGTTTACCATTTCTCACAAGAACATAAGTACTCGGGAATCCTAACGGTATGCTTATTCCCCCCCTTTTGGTCAACTTTCCTAGTGACTACTTCAAACAACAAAGAATTTCGATCATAAACTTTAATACTATGACCCCTAGCACGCACAATGGACCGACTCAACCTCTTGCTTGCATGATTAGTAAATAATGGACCTTTAGATAATTCAGTTGCAATTTCCAAACGCCTTTCATTAAAATACTCAACCGTCTTCAAAAATAGTGTTATAACCAATGAACTAATCGGGAGCTTTCTGGCATCAAGGATTGAATTGTTCCAACTTTCCGCATGATTGGTGGTCATCATGCCAAAACGTTTCCCTCCATCATATGCTAAAGACCATTTACTTTATGGTTTATCCTCAAACCATTCCGCCGTCCTAGGCTCCACAATCTACAATTGTTTCCATAAAAAAATCAAACTTCTTCTCTTGCACCTGAGAAGCCAACTCAACTAACCTATTTTTCAATCCCTTTCTCCTATGTGCAGTAGAAAAATTTGGAGCGAGGTGTCTAATGCAAAATCTATGATGGTCAAGGGGCTCGCACCATCCTGTCTGTTGCATAGCAACAATAATCCCAGCATGTCTATCAGAAATGACACAAATCCCATGTCTCCTACCTTCCACAAATCTCCTCAATCTATCCATGAACCACCCCCAACTAGAAACATTCTCGGATTCGACAATAGCAAATGCAAGTGGAAGAGTATGATTAAACCCATCCACTGCCACAACACTCAATAGTATACCCGGATATTGACCGTATAGGTGAGTCCCATCTATATGTATGACATGCATACACTGCTCAAATCCATCAGTGCATGGTTTAAAAGCCCAGAAGAGTCTCTTGAATGTCACTTCATGTTCCAAATGTAGACATGATATACTCGTTAACTACAAAATATTACATAAATATGGAAAAACATTTAATAATAAATACGATACTAGTATAAAAAGATAGAATACCTCTAAGCTCCCACGATCTTCCATCTCATCCTCCTTAAAAACCCAATCAACCTTGATTCCCACATTAAAACATTGCAACGCTTCCATCAAAAAAGGGAGGTCTTCATATGATCCTTCCCAAGATCCATGTTCTTTGACATCTCTAATCTTTTTTCTTCCCGGTTGGTAACCAAAAATACTTTTCACCGTGGCTGTTACGTGCTAATTTTCAATGATCAGATGAAGCTCATGATCTGACTGTGTTTAGATGTCATCAATATTTAATGTGTCGTCAGAATTTGATGCATCATCAGTATTTACATATCATCAGCATCTGAAGGCAGTCTATTATGAAGATTAATTTTGTTCCTTATTTTGAGGGATGGATATCTGTTACGTTCTGAGTGATAGGAATTTATGTATTCAATTAAAGATATGTATCATTTTCTGTTAGTATTTGATAATGCATATCTTAGATTGATTTGTAGAAGCTGTGTATTATATAAACACAGTTTAGGTCATCACATAGTGATTAACTCGAGTATTGTATGACCTAGCAGCTCTCAAGAACATCAGTATTTCTTGAGAGAGTTTGTAACTGTTTTTATCAAAAATATAAAGAACTGTTATATTTTTATACTTGTTAGAAACATCTATACAATTGTATCCAACCCCCTTCAATAATTGTATTATTACTGGGCAACAATTGGTATCAGAGCGGACTGATAATTTACTATCAGAAATGATCTAAATATGTCTCTAAACAAGTATGAAAGTATCAAAATCCCCATTCTGAAAAAGACTGAATATCCAACATGGAAGGTGAAGATGCTCATGCACTTCGAAGCTACAGATCCAGACTATCTCGATGTAATTAATGATGGACCCTATAAGCCAACAAAACTGGTGCCTGCAACTCCCACTGTTGCTGAACATCTTCAGTTGAAAGAGAAGAGTGAGTGGACACCAGAAGAAAAAGTTGTTGTGCTGAAGGATGCAAAAGTAAGAAACATTTTGCATAACAGTCTTGACTATGTGATGTCAAACAGGGTTATAGCCTACAAGACTGCCAAGGAGATCTGGGATGCACTTGAGACTCAATGTCAAGGAACCATGGCCATCAAGAAGAACAGAAGGGCTATTCTAATTCAAAAATATTAATATTTTGAGGCCAAGTCTGATGAAAGTCTCACTGACATCTATGATAGGTTTCTCACTGTGCTAAACAACCTATCTTTGGTGGGAAAGGTGTACGATCTGGAAGATTCAAACACCAAGTTTCTGAGAGCTTTGAATGAAGAATGAGAGACTCAGACTTCAATCATATGACATCAATATGATTTGGAAATAGTCACTCTGGATGAAATCTATGGCATGCTGAGAACTCATGATTTGGAAGTTCAGCAAGGGAAAAAGAGGAAAAACAACAAGGGAAAATCAGTTACTCTGAAAGTGAATGCTAAAGCTTCAAAAGACAGGTCTGTTGAAGCTGCAAGGAAAAAGAACAATCTGCCAGAATCAGATACTGATGATTCATCATCAAATCCTAATGATGATACTGATTCTGAAATTGATGAGAACGTGACAGATTATGATGTCATGCAAATGGCTGCATTTCTAGTTAAGGGCTTCAAGAGGATGCAATTCAGGAAGTCTCATTAGAAAAGAAGCTTCAGGAAGAAGTTTACTGGAGGAGAAAGGAAGTCATTTGGAAGAAGAGAAGGAAATGACTCTAAAGTTGGAAAAGTCGACAGGTCAAAAATCAAGTGCTACAACTGTGATGAATGTTAGTCGCTAAACATGCGCTAATATTGCACACAAGTATACGAGTTCGCAAGTAGTATAAGATATAAATCAGATTCGATCCCACAGATACTGTATTGGTTAACTATCTAAATTACGCACCTAAGCAATAATGTATGGTTATTATTCAATGCTAAGACTATACAAATTAAGGTTGGTTAACTAATATTAACTACGAGAATTAAACACTTGAATTAATCAATATTAAACACACATGAGATCCTAACTTCATTACTACTTCATTCAATAGTTAATGTTATTAACCTTAGCATGTAATGGTGATGATATTAATCGAACAACACAAAACTGATAGTCGCCAACTTTCATTGTACGAATACCATTCTACCAAACATCCACAATTTAGATAGAAGTTGAATAGGCATCAATTATGTTGAGACCCTATATGTCTACAGAATTTGACAACATAACGATTTAAGCACAAGTTATTCATGATGATTACACAGGGCAAGTAAAACGGTTAGAGTTACCCACTAATCATGCATACAACACATGAACCTATGCTAGCATGGCAAGTTCTAAATCTCAAGATCCACTGTCGCTTCACAAGAGATTAACAGGCTATCTTACATGTTCGCAACACATATAAGACGAATAAGCACAACCTATACCAGATATCATACAATCACCACATACCAAGGTATTAAACAATTAACTAAGGAATTCCATAGTAAATCCGCTAGAATCCCATGATCACGATTAGCCCATAATAGAACTCATCGTCACCATGGGTTCATATGAAAGCATGATAATAACACAACGATATAAGGCTAAAAAATACTTAATAAATAATGAAGTACGTCACAAGAGTATTAAGGTTCAAAGCATAAAAAAAACTAGCATCCACTGTTACAACAAATTAAAAGAATCATAAGATAAACTAATGCTTCCTCTTCTTCATTGTTGTATGCTAAAACGGTCTTCTCAATCTTCTTGCTTTCGCTCTGGTTTAAGAAAACGTCTTCCCATAAGGTTTATATAAGAGTCCAGGAGTCACCGCACCAATAGAAGCCCAAACATAATTGAAAACAAATAAAACCAGAATCTGAAATTCCACACGCACGCGGCCGCTTACTCCCTCCACGCGGTAGCGTGCTATCACGCGGTCGCCTTCTCCTAGCGCGCGGTCGCGTGCTACCCTTCTGTAAAATTCTCTATTTTGCTCCTGTTTGTGTTGATTTCTCTGCTCATCACCCCTAGACTGATTCCAAGCACTTCCTTAAGCTTTATTTGATGAAAACCACCTATCTAAGCAAGTTATACCCTGAAATGCAAAAACACTAGAAAACGCGTCAAATACACAAAATACTTGAGTCCAAGATACCAATTCAAGATGTTATGAGACGCTCTAAGTGGTATAAAATGCCACTTATCACACCCCAAACTTGAATCGATGCTTGTCCTCAAGCATCACAGACTCATAGAATAAAACATGCATAAATGCAACTATATGAATGTGGTGATCCCCTCGCGATGACTAAACCAAGCAACACATGACATATCAATAAATGCAATTAGGCGACTAAGGATCAATCGAATCACGCAAGCTAACATACAACTAGAAATATGGTGTGTGCGAATGCTTAACAGATATGCTTCGAAACTAGATCAATCATCATAACTTAATTATCCTCAAGGCAATCACACGCTTATACGAAGAATATATTCTAGAAACAAAATGACTTATAACACTACAAGTTTATTGGAGTTTATTACAGATTCATGCTTTTATTCAACACATAAAACAAATGCTTATTTGATCGTGCAATGAGTGAGGTCCACAAAAGACTCATGCAATGGTACCCATTTAGCGAGCGTTAGGTTAGCGGATCCCAGACTATAAAAGCCATAGGTCACTAGGCACAAAGTCCCCTACGAACTTAATAACTCGAATACCAAAGAGCCCACTCGTGATCAATTGTGCATTAAACCATATTTTTTTTTCTTTTTTTTTCTTTTTTTTTCACACATATATTGTTTTTTAATTTCTGAGCAAGTGCGTTTCGCCCCATCTTGCTCAACCCTAGACTACTCGTGTACAATACGAGCCGGCTACTAGCCAATTGACGCCTAGCCACAACTAGCAATGAATTCTAATTTTTTATCTCCAATTTTTATCTTTTCATGTCTTTTATCATTAAGAACCTATCATGTATTCTAATTATAAGCAATAGATTAACCTCAAAAACCATCAAACCATGAAAACGATCTAGTCCTTAAGCATACTCTAAGACTTAGTGAAATTACAAGTGTTTCTAGCATGCATATCAACCTAACAAGATTCAACATCACTCTAACGCTATTACTACACTCGCATCAATATCACATATTAATCGGTAAAGCAACACAAAGGGATCATGGTAAACTCATGATTTGGAAGTTCAGCAAGGGAAAAAGAGGAAAAGCAACAAGGGAAAATCAGTTACTCTGAAAGTGAATGCTAAAGCTTCAAAAGACAGGTCTGTTGAAGCTGCAAGGAAAAAGAACAATCTGCCAGAATCAGATACTGATGATTCATCATCAAATCCTAATGATGATACTGATTCTGAAATTGATGAGAACGTGACAGATTATGATGTCATGCAAATGGCTGCATTTCTAGTTAAGGGCTTCAAGAGGATGCAATTCAGGAAGTCTCATTAGAAAAGAAGCTTCAGGAAGAAGTTTACTGGAGGAGAAAGGAAGTCATTTGGAAGAAGAGAAGGAAATGACTCTAAAGTTGGAAAAGTCGACAGGTCAAAAATCAAGTGCTACAACTGTGATGAATGTTAGTCGCTAAACATGCGCTAATATTGCACACAAGTATACGAGTTCGCAAGTAGTATAAGATATAAATCAGATTCGATCCCACAGATACTGTATTGGTTAACTATCTAAATTACGCACCTAAGCAATAATGTATGGTTATTATTCAATGCTAAGACTATACAAATTAAGGTTGGTTAACTAATATTAACTACGAGAATTAAACACTTGAATTAATCAATATTAAACACACATGAGATCCTAACTTCATTACTACTTCATTCAATAGTTAATGTTATTAACCTTAGCATGTAATGGTGATGATATTAATCGAACAACACAAAACTGATAGTCGCCAACTTTCATTGTACGAATACCATTCTACCAAACATCCACAATTTAGATAGAAGTTGAATAGGCATCAATTATGTTGAGACCCTATATGTCTACAGAATTTGACAACATAACGATTTAAGCACAAGTTATTCATGATGATTACACAGGGCAAGTAAAACGGTTAGAGTTACCCACTAATCATGCATACAACACATGAACCTATGCTAGCATGGCAAGTTCTAAATCTCAAGATCCACTGTCGCTTCACAAGAGATTAACAGGCTATCTTACATGTTCGCAACACATATAAGACGAATAAGCACAACCTATACCAGATATCATACAATCACCACATACCAAGGTATTAAACAATTAACTAAGGAATTCCATAGTAAATCCGCTAGAATCCCATGATCACGATTAGCCCATAATAGAACTCATCGTCACCATGGGTTCATATGAAAGCATGATAATAACACAACGATATAAGGCTAAAAAATACTTAATAAATAATGAAGTACGTCACAAGAGTATTAAGGTTCAAAGCATAAAAAAAACTAGCATCCACTGTTACAACAAATTAAAAGAATCATAAGATAAACTAATGCTTCCTCTTCTTCATTGTTGTATGCTAAAACGGTCTTCTCAATCTTCTTGCTTTCGCTCTGGTTTAAGAAAACGTCTTCCCATAAGGTTTATATAAGAGTCCAGGAGTCACCGCACCAATAGAAGCCCAAACATAATTGAAAACAAATAAAACCAGAATCTGAAATTCCACACGCACGCGGCCGCTTACTCCCTCCACGCGGTAGCGTGCTATCACGCGGTCGCCTTCTCCTAGCGCGCGGTCGCGTGCTACCCTTCTGTAAAATTCTCTATTTTGCTCCTGTTTGTGTTGATTTCTCTGCTCATCACCCCTAGACTGATTCCAAGCACTTCCTTAAGCTTTATTTGATGAAAACCACCTATCTAAGCAAGTTATACCCTGAAATGCAAAAACACTAGAAAACGCGTCAAATACACAAAATACTTGAGTCCAAGATACCAATTCAAGATGTTATGAGACGCTCTAAGTGGTATAAAATGCCACTTATCACACCCCAAACTTGAATCGATGCTTGTCCTCAAGCATCACAGACTCATAGAATAAAACATGCATAAATGCAACTATATGAATGTGGTGATCCCCTCGCGATGACTAAACCAAGCAACACATGACATATCAATAAATGCAATTAGGCGACTAAGGATCAATCGAATCACGCAAGCTAACATACAACTAGAAATATGGTGTGTGCGAATGCTTAACAGATATGCTTCGAAACTAGATCAATCATCATAACTTAATTATCCTCAAGGCAATCACACGCTTATACGAAGAATATATTCTAGAAACAAAATGACTTATAACACTACAAGTTTATTGGAGTTTATTACAGATTCATGCTTTTATTCAACACATAAAACAAATGCTTATTTGATCGTGCAATGAGTGAGGTCCACAAAAGACTCATGCAATGGTACCCATTTAGCGAGCGTTAGGTTAGCGGATCCCAGACTATAAAAGCCATAGGTCACTAGGCACAAAGTCCCCTACGAACTTAATAACTCGAATACCAAAGAGCCCACTCGTGATCAATTGTGCATTAAACCATATTTTTTTTTCTTTTTTTTTCTTTTTTTTTCACACATATATTGTTTTTTAATTTCTGAGCAAGTGCGTTTCGCCCCATCTTGCTCAACCCTAGACTACTCGTGTACAATACGAGCCGGCTACTAGCCAATTGACGCCTAGCCACAACTAGCAATGAATTCTAATTTTTTATCTCCAATTTTTATCTTTTCATGTCTTTTATCATTAAGAACCTATCATGTATTCTAATTATAAGCAATAGATTAACCTCAAAAACCATCAAACCATGAAAACGATCTAGTCCTTAAGCATACTCTAAGACTTAGTGAAATTACAAGTGTTTCTAGCATTGTTATTCCTAGAAGACTAACAATGAGATTTACAGAAGGGGGGTTGAATGTAAATCTCAAAACTTTTTCAAGTTTTGAGCAGTTTATAAAGTTGTGTGTTCAAGAAGAACAAGTGTGTGAATTGCTTTAAGCTAATACAGACAGATATATATTCAAGCACAAATGTAAAGAACACAACAGACCTTAAAAACTTTTCTGGTGGATTTGTTGTTCCACCAGAGATGGTATATTAGAAAATCTGTGTTCAACAATGTTGATCACAGCTGCATCCTAGTACAAACTAGATGAATTTTCTCTCAAGATATTTCTTAACAGCTCTGGAAAAATCTCTCTAATTACTAGCTTCTTCTTGGTTCATATATATTACCAAGTGTACAAGTGAAAAACAATATAAAATTACAATAGTAAAATAAGTTCTTCACTTGCTTCTTTTCCTGTTCACTCAAGTACTTTGTTGACTATTGCAACTTTTGTACAAAAGAAGAACGGCTGCTTTTTCTGTTGATCCTGAAATTCGGCTACCACATCTCAGTTTTCTCTGTCAACCCACGTGCCTCTGCTTGTAGGTACAACTACCACTTATCAACGGCTGATTAGCAGAACATCCGTTGAAGCTTTCATCCGTTGATGACTTCATCCGTTGAAGGATGTTATCCGTTGAAGCTTTCATCCGTTGATGCTCTCATCCGTTGAAGGATGTTATCCGTTGAAGCTTTCATCCGTTGATGCTCTCATCCGTTGAAGGATGTTATCCGTTGAAGCTTTAGAGACATCCGTTGAAGCTTAGCTTCTCATCCGTTGAAGGTCTTTTAAGTCATCCGTTGATACCACTTCATTTATACAAAATTACAAGGCATGAAATATTTACAATTGGCCTTCCTATCTGCATATCATCTAGTAGTCAACATGACTCATAGTTTCTCTCAACTTCTAAGAATTACAATTTTAAATACAGAGACTGAAATATGCTACAATACTAGACTTATTTCTAAGTAAAGCTACACCATCAACGGATAGCCAAAGTGGTCTTATCCGTTGAGGCTACAGACACTAAATTTCTACTTAAGTGTTTTGTTAAACATATCATCAAACTAATGCACATATATTCCTAACAATCTCCCCCTATTTATGTCTATAAGAACTGTAGGCATAAATTCAGAGTTAACTTGATGATAACAAAACACTTAACAAATATTTGAATTGAAACTAAGTAGAAATATAAAAAGTGCTGCAAAAGTGTATGTACTAGGAGGTAATTGAAGATTTACAGTATTTCCAAGGGTGCTCCTCTAGCCTGAGCAAAACATCATTTTCTTCTTTGTTCCCTGGTTTTCTTTCCTAGCCCTTTGTCATTTCCCTCAATTTGGAGTTGGAGTTTTCTGAAGAATTCAGCTTCATCTTCATCACTGATATCCAACTTAGATTGCATTTCCTTGAGAGTTTCATTGCTGGCAATCTTGAGTTGGTCTTCAAGTCTGAAAAATCTTCTGACTCCTCTGTCATCTCTAAATTCCATCAACCAATGAGGTGATTTGTGAATTTTAGTTCCCCTTTCTTGTATGAGTAAGGTTCTGGGCAAAGCATTTGGTTCCCTCCAAGTCTTCCTTATGTTGGCAATCTTGTTGAGAATTTCAGTCTTGGCTGTTCTGGTAAAGCCAGAATCCTTTTTGATGGCTGAAAAGACTCTGATCAAGGTAGAGTAGCCTTCATTTAGAATCCTGTGGAGAGGCCATGTTCTTTCCCCAGCTCCTTTATATCTGAACACTAATCTTTCTGGTAACTGTCTGTAGGCAGCTATTCCCCTTACATCCTCCAGCTCATCCAGATAGAGTTCAATGTCTGAAATTTCTTTTATGTCACAGATGTGAACATAATCATCTTTAGAAATGGGTGACTTAGGTTTAGGTTTTTGTTTTTGAGTGAATTTCTTAGAGGTTGTGGGAGGTGTAGATTTTGGTTTTCTTTTCTGTTTCTTTGGTGGTGGAAGAGTGGTTAGAAAGGTAGGCAATGTGATGTTGTCCCAATCAATAGGTTCCTCTTTTGGAATGATTGGTTCACCATGGATATTTATAGAGGGATCAGTAACAAAAGGTTCAGGTATGGAAGGTAGTGGTTTAGATGTAGATTTGGTATCTTCAGGGTTATCTTCACTCCTTCTGTGTGCCTTGGCCTTTCTTCTGTTTCCCTTCTGCCATTCCTCTCTTTCCTCCATATTTTCACCAAATATGCTCCCAAGAACCTCATCTAAGTTAGCAATCTTTTCTTCACCCCTGACTTCAATTCCTTTCATTTCTTCAACTTGGCTTGACTTTAGCTGTTTTTCAAGCTTTGCTTGTGCTCTTTTGTCAGCCTTTAATTGCTTGGCTTCTTCTTTCTTAGCTATTGAGAATTTGGGATGTCCTTGCATCACACATATGCTCTTTCCCTCTCTAATGATAATAGCTCTATTTCTCCTTACAGCCTCATCCATGGACTTTTTGAGATAGGCAATACTCCTGCCTAAGATCTTGTTCTCATCATCTTTTGAAGGAGGAAAGTCCACTTCTTTTAAAGGATTCTTTGTTGAGTCCTTATTGGATCTTTCATTGGGCTTGAGGATTATAGCTTGTAGCTCTTTGGAAGAAGCTTCTCCATCCTTAAGACTCCCTACTGGCATGAGCTCCATGTTGATTGGTTCAATCTTTGTGCTAAATTTCACAGATGTTGATTTGTTTTGTGTAGAACCAAACACCAATTGCAACCTTTCATCAATTCTCCTCCATTGTTCTTTCATTTGTATTTCAGCTGCTGCTAGCTGAATCAAATCAATTCCATCAGATTTTCCCTTGATTTGAATGATTGGAGAGGTAGTGATGGCAGGAACTAGCACTTTAGATATCTGAATCTTTGTAGAGGGCTCTCCTTCCCCTTCCCTGTTATTCTCCCCCTTTTTGTTATCATCAAGGAGAGGGGTCAAGCCTTGTGCTTTTGCCAGCTGCATTAGGAGATTGGTTTGAGATTGTTGGTTGAGAAGAAGGGTGGCCACAGAATCTTCAATTCCTTGAACTCTGTCTTCCAACTTGGCCAGCCTTTGTTCAGTAACTGATTCCTTTTTCAATCTCGAAACCAAGTCCTGCAAAGTACCATAGGGCATGACTGAATCCAATTTTTCTGAAGTGAAGGATTTCAAGTCAGCAATATCTTTCCTGAGATCATTTAGACTCATATCTTGCTTTACTTTCTGCAACTTCATGAGATGCAGTGAGTCCAGGTGAGCTTGGAGGATAGCCTTGATATTTGCATTTGAAGTGTTCTGAATGGCCTGTTGAATAGTGATGATTTGTTTGACCAGGTGGACATTGAATTCACCTGTTCTATGCTCCTTAGTCAGGGCCCATTCAGGTAGATTAGAAATGGAACTAGGGTCTTCATCTCCCCCTATGTTCATGCTTCCATCAGAAGAAATAGAGTCATCATCATCAGAATTTACTCCAAATTCCTCAGATGGCTCACCAGCTGTAGAAGGCATCCTGTTAATAGCAGCTTTATCCCTTTGAAGAGATTCTGTTGAGTGCACTAGATGTAGTGTCCTCTCTGCCTCCTCATTGCCCTGAGCAGCCAACAGTTGATAGGCTGTCACAGGATGAGTAAAAGTGTCAGCATCCAAGGAAATGTTATCAATTACAGCTTTGTAATGTTGCTGAAATTGTCTTTCCTTTTCAGCATCATCCACAATCATTGACTCATGAGCAATGGCTGGTTCCACCCTTGTATCAACTGTACCTGCTTTTCTCTCTTTTTCTCTATGTTCTTGCATCAGGGGCTCCCCCTGGCTCACACATCTCACTCCCTCACCTTCACCTTCTAAGGTGGTACTCCACTCACTGACTTTTGCCATGCTGGAAGAAATAGCATGCATTTTTGTGCTCTCAATCTCTCCTTTTGCCTGGGAGCAACCCAGCCTCTCACTCAAATTTTCACTCCCTGCCCTCAATCCTAAAAGTGATTGCACAGTATTCATGTCTTCTACACTTGGAATCATTTCAGTTGTTTGTGTAGAGACTATCAACGGATGTGGAATATCCGTTGAAGTTGAAACTGTTGTTATCAACGGATAACTGCTGTTAAGCTTATCCGTTGAAGAGCAACCACTTGTCAACGGATGAGTGATATCCATTGAAGAAGGAAAAGAAGATGAAATTGAAAGTGATATAACTGTTGAATCTGTATAGATTGATTTGATATGTGTTGATACAGATCCTTCAATTATATCTGAAAGAATTTGCGGGTGATCCAACAAATCATCTAAAAGATGATGATCACCTGTATTTGAGTGGGGCTCCTCCCTGAGTTGTAAAGAGGGAGAATCAGGAATTGATGGGAATAGCATATCCACATCCAGAGATGGTGAAGAAGCATTTGGTGATTGATGTGTAGTTATTGTGAGAGAATGGGGCTGTGACTCCACATTTATTGGAGTCACATCAAACTGAGTTTGAGAAGGCACAGAGACAGATGGATGTTTCTGTGCAGTGTGTGCACCCTGTGTAGAAGATTGGGTTCTAGCCTTCTTTCTTCTAATAAAGGCTTTTGTAGGTGAGTGTTTGGCTTTAGTGTCCCTCCCTCTTTTGTTCTGTGTTCCTGGATGGGAACTCTTTTCAATAGTAACATCCTTTTGGGAGGATGCTACTAGGGATGTGCTAGAGACCTTTTCAACCACCACAGCTTTTTGAGAAACTGGGGCTTGGCTAGCTTGGGAAGCACTCAACTCTCCTTCCTTATCCTGGGGGTTTCTTTGATGTTCACCCCTCCCCTCACCACTCACACCCTGATCACTTCCCTCAGGGTTAATGGTTGTTGTTACAACTGTTGTCTTTTGAGAAACAACAGAGGTGGTTTTCTTTGTCTTGGATTTTGAAAGTTTGGATTTGGTGACTTTGGTAGAAATCTGTTGGGGCATTGACACAGATTTCATGGCCACACTAGAAGATAAAGAAATAGAGGGGTTGGAAGAAGTAGGAGTTGTAGAAGCAATTACCTCACCTACCTGGGGTGCATTCATGATTGGTAAATATACCAATTGCACACTGCTGTTAAGATCCATTCTCTTCAAGTCTGCAAGAACTCTTTTCTCTTGTGCCCAGCACTTGAGTTTATTATTCTCATTGATTATGACTAAACCTTCAGCAACATGGTTAGCCAATAACATAAAGAATCTAGCATAATAGATGTTATTAGGTCTATTAGCTTTGTTACCTAATCTAGTACCTAATTCTAGCATCACATAGTTGCTAAAGTTAAAGTACCTATCAGAAACAAGCATATAGAACATGTTAACAAGAGATGAAGTTATGGCATCAAAATTACTAATTTTCCCAGAGAAAACCTTTATGAAGGCATCCCCAAGAAAACTCCATTCTTTCCTAAGGCCTTTTCGTCTAATACCCCCTAAATTAGCAGAGTTAAGAGAGTAACCTATGGAATCTAACATGCTGGATACATCACTATCAGTGTGTGGTGTCATGGCATTGTTCTCAGGTAATTTAAAACATGCTTGTAAGTCATCACAGTTTATACAGTGATTTTTACCTTTGAGAGTGAAGGAGATAGTCATATCCATGGAGTTGAACTCAGCAGTTGTCCAAATCTCCTCAACTACTTCACAGAAAATCGTTGGGGCTTCCAGCATTGCATAGCTAAGTTTACAGTTTTTGATGAAGTCCATCATTTTGTGATAATCTGAGTGGGCTTCATTCTTCTCTACCAGAGCTATGAAATTATTCTTCTCGTAGATGAACCCAGATTGAGACATAATCTTCACGACTGGTGCCATTGTTGTGAGTAGAAATTGCAGAGAATAACTTGAGGGTTTTGCAGAGAGAAAATGGTAAATGCTTGAAATTCTAAGAAAGCGTAAAGTAATAATGAACAATCAGAAGGGCTTATATGCTTTCAAAAAAAAAAATAAATAAAGGATTAATCAATAAATAGGTGTTAGTGAATTTCAGCCGTTTAAGAATAAACTGTAAGTATTCTAATAACTACCTTTAAAACCAATACATACAGATGTATGTATGGTATCAACGGTTAAGAAAATAGAATCAACGGCTGTGAAACACCTCAAACGTCTGATGTGACATTTCAACGGATAATGTAAATTGTCATCCGTTGAAAGGTACTTCAGCTTTATCCGTTGACGGATAAAAGTTCCAGAGATATACTTGTCTTTCAACGGATAATGAATATCCGTTGATAGAGCAATTTTGACTTTCAACGGATAGGGAACATCCGTTGATGGAATAAACTTTGTTAAAAGTCAAATTTGTTCTAGCAACTAATATATTTCAGGCTCCACATCAAATTGCAAAGAAGACATGAATTTTAAGAGTAATTAAGCATACCTAGCTCACTTACCAATCTTGTGAATGTTGATTCATCAAGTGGCTTGGTAAATATGTCAGCAATTTGTTGTTCACTTGGAACAAAATGTAGTTCTACTGTACCATTCATGACATGCTCCCTGATGAAGTGGTACTTAATATCAATGTGCTTGGTCCTTGAGTGCTGCACAGGATTCTCTGTTATGGCTATGGCACTTGTGTTGTCACAAAAGATAGGTATTCTATCAACATGAAGTCCATAATCAAGGAGTTGATTCCTCATCCATAACATTTGAGAACAGCAACTTCCAGCAGCAATGTATTCAGCCTCAGCTGTAGAAGTAGAGACTGAATTTTGCTTTTTGCTAAACCATGATACAAGCTTGTTTCCCAGGAATTGACAGGAGCCTGTTGTACTTTTCCTGTCTATTTTGCAACCTGCATAGTCTGCATCTGAATAACCAATTAGATCAAAGCCAGATTCTCTAGGATACCAAATTCCTAAATTTGGTGTACCCTTGAGATATCTGAAAATTCTCTTGATAGCAATTAAGTGAGACTCCCTAGGATCAGCTTGAAATCTCGCACACAGACATGTAGCAAACATTATATCTGGTCTGCTAGTAGTTAAATATAAAAGTGAACCAACCATGCCTCTATAACTTGTAATGTCCACAGACCTTTCAGTCTTATTTAATTCAAGTTTGGTGGCAGTGGCCATGGGAGTTTTTGCAGATGAACATTCCATTAAGTCAAACTTCTTTAAAAGATCATGAATATATTTAGTTTGACTAATGAAAATTCCATTACTAACTTGTTTAATTTGTAAACCAAGAAAATAGGTTAGTTCTCCCATTAGGCTCATTTCATAATTGCTTTGCATTAGCTTAGCAAACTTCTTACAAAGATTATTATCTTTAGAACCAAATATTATGTCATCTACATAAATTTGAACAAGTATACTAGAGCCATTAACATTTCTAAAGAAGAGAGTTTTATCAACAGTACCTCTAGTGAAGTGATTCTCCAAAAGAAATTTTGATAATGTTTCATACCAGGCTCTAGGTGCTTGCTTCAGTCCATAGAGTGCTTTCAACAGATAATACACATAGTCTGGAAAATTTGGATCTTCAAATCCTGGAGGTTGACTTACATAGACTTCTTCCTCTAATTTCCCATTTAGAAATGCACTCTTGACATCCATTTGATAGACTTTGAAATTGGCATGGGCTGCATAGACTAGAAAGATTCTGATAGCTTCAAGTCTTGCAACAGGAGCATATGTCTCATCAAAATCTATTCCCTCTTGCTGAGAATAGCCTTTAGCAACCAATCTGGCTTTATTCCTTATGATAATGCCATTTTCATCCATCTTATTTCTGAATACCCATTTTGTATCAATAGGACTCTTGTTCTTTGGTTTGGGTACCAGCTTCCAAACTTGGTTTCTCTCAAATTGGTTTAGCTCTTCCTGCATAGCTAATATCCAATCTGGATCCAATAAGGCTTCTTCCACTTTCTTAGGTTCCTCCTGAGATAGAAAACTACTATACAGACATTCATCTTGAGTAGCTCTTCTTGTTTGCACTTTAGATGATGCATCACCAATGATCAGTTCAAAGGGATGATTCTTGGTCCATTTCCTTTGAGGTGGAAGATGAGCTCTAGATGAGGTGATCTCAGTATTGTCATGATGTGAGATAGAGTTTTGATTAGTTGAAACTCCCCCTGAGTTGTTGGTCCTTTGCAGGGAACTTGGAGTTCCATCAATTAATGATGTAAATTGATTATCAGTTGATGAGCTATGATCAACGGATGTTTCATTAAGTACTTCAACGGATGATGCACAATGTCTTTCAACGGATGCTGAATTTTGTGCATTATCCAGGAGCAAATTTTGTATTCCTTTTGAAGTGTCGTCTCCATCAATCTCTTCTTCACTATCATCACAATATATTTCAATATTGTCAAATTTGAGTCTCTCATAATGTTCCTCATCTGTTAGTCCATCAATCTTTTTATCATCAAACACAACATGCACAGATTCCATAACAATGTTGGTTCTTAGATTGTAGACCCTATAAGATTTTCCAGCTGAATAACCAACAAATATTCCTTCATCAGCCTTTGCATCAAACTTCCCTTTATGGTCAGATTGATTCCTTAGTATAAAACATTTACATCCAAAGACATGAAGAAAGTTTAGAGTTGGTTTTCTTTTCTTGAACAACTGATAAGGAGTCATGCCTTTAGCTTGATTGATCAGAGAAATATTTTGAGTGAAACAGGCACAATTAACAGCTTCAGCCCAAAAATATGTTGGTAACTTTGATTCTTCAAGCATTGTTCTGGCAGCCTCAATTAAAGATCTGTTCTTTCTTTCAACTACCCCATTTTGCTGAGGTGTTCTTGGAGCTGAGAACTCATGCATGATTCCATTTTCTTCACAGAACAGCCTTAATGTCAAATTCTTGAATTCAGTTCCATTGTCACTCCTGATGTTTCTTACTTTTAAGTCAGGATGATTATTGACTTGCCTGATGTGATTGATAATGATTTCACTTGCTTCATCCTTTGATCCAAGAAAATAGACCCATGTGAACTTTGAGAAATCATCTACAATCACTAAACAATATCTTTTTCTTGCTATTGACAATACATTGACTGGTCCAAACAAATCCATATGTAACAGCTGTAATGGTTCATCAATTGTTGTTTCAAGCTTCTTCTGAAATGATGCTTTCCTTTGTTTGCCTTTCTGACAAGCATCACACAGACCATCCCTTGAGAATTCAACAAGAGGAATTCCTCTTACTAAGTCCTTTTTGACTAGATCATTCATTGTCTTGAAATTCAAATGGGATAGCTTCTTGTGCCATAGCCAACTCTCAACTGAACTTGCTTTGCTGAAAAGACAAGTAATAGATTCTGCATCTGTAGAGTTGAAGTCAGCTAAGTACACATTTCCTTTTCTAACTCCAGTTAGAACCACTTTGTTGTCTTTCTTACTAGTGACAACACAGGCTTCAGAATTGAAGGAAACTGTATTCCCTCTATCACATAGTTGACTGATACTCAGTAAGTTGTGCTTGAGACCATCAACTAATGCAACTTCTTCAATGATGACATTCCTTGTTGAAATCAAGCCATATCCCATAGTAAACCCTTTGCTGTCATCTCCAAAGGTTATGCTGGGGCCAGCTCTCTCTTTAAACTCTGTGAGCAGGGAGAAATCTCCAGTCATGTGTCTTGAACAGCCACTGTCCAAGTACCATAGATTTCTTCTATTTTCCTGCACACCACAAAATCAATCAATTTGATTTTGGTACCCAAGTTTCCTTGGGTCCATTCTTGTTAGCCTTTCTCCTAGACTTCATTCCTCCTGCATCTTTAGACTTAGGTGAGTTTGAGTCAACCTTGGTCTTAGATGTGGTTGGTTGAGGTGTAGGGTTAGTCACAACATTATCCAGCACATTTATAGTATTATTAGGCATGGATTGTGCATACATGTTATTCCACATTGGCATATTGTATGGAAATTGAGGCATACTGAATGCAGCAAGATAAGAATTGTTAAAATATGGCATGTTTGCAAAATGTGCATAAGGATTTTGTTGAGACATAACAGGCAGAGCATGTAGAGGTGATACAGACATGTTAGGCATGGAAGAGGGTACAGTTATGGGAGATTTCTTAATAGATTTACAGTTAGCAGATAGATGATTAACACTACTACAATGCACACAGCTTTTTCTAGGAGCATACTTGTCAGGTGTGTAATTGTTATGTTTGTTAACTCCTACCTTCCCATTTCTGTTGGATTTCCTTTTGGATTCCTTTTTATCCTCAACCATCTTGAGCCTATTGTTTAACTGTTCTAAGGTCATGTGCCCTACATTCACCTTTCTGACATCTTTGGATGTGCTTGCTCCTTCTTTGACAAAGTTCTTTGAAGTTGAACCAAACTTTTTGTTGAGTTTCTTTAGATTTTCTCTTTTAGAAACATCTGCCTGTTTTAATTGAGGAACCTTCAACGGATGTTCCTTTTCTTCCTTCAACGGATAACTTTCATCATCCGTTGATTCCACATCCGTTGACAGTCCATCAATTAATTCCAGTTTCTTTTTATTTTTATCCCAGGCAGTTTCACAGAATGATTCAATTCCTTGGACTTTGGCAATTTGAGCACTTACATCCCTAGATGTTTTCCAGGCTTTAATCACCTCTTGCTCTTTCTCTAATTGATTGGAAAGTATTTCTACTTTCTTAATAGATTCAGCTAGTTCATTTTCAACAGATACACAATGCAGCTTAGTCTTTTCTAGGTCAATTAACTTATCTTCTAACACAGCATTTCTATTACTTAAAAACAGATTGTTCTCTTTAATCCTACTATTTTCTTTAGCAAGAGATTTAAGAGATACACGCAAATGATACAGTTCAGTAGACATGTCATTAAAAGCATCATTGCACTCTTCTTTAGTAAGCTGTGTTATATCAGTAGTAATTACCTGGTTGCTTGATGAACTAACTTCATTCTCCTCAGAATCAGCCATGAGAGCCAAGTTAACATATTCCATGTCTTCATCCTCTTCTTCTCCATCAGCTGCCCAGTCTCTTTCTTGAGTAATGAAAGCCCTTTCCTTCTGTTTGAGCAGATCAAAATATTTCTTTTTGTAATCTACTTGTTCAAATTTCTTCTTTTCAGAGGTTGGCTTTCTGCACTCACTTGCAAAGTGTCCACTCATACCACAATTAAAACACTTGAACTTGGATTTGTCCACCATGTTCTTATGGGGTTTAGTGGCTCTAGTGTTTTTCCTGAACTTCATCTTTGCAAATCTCCTGGACAGAAATGCAAGATGCTCATCAATACCATCAGAGTCATCTTGACTGGAGTTGTCTTCATTTTCAGCAACTTGCCCTTTACCCTTGTCTGATTCTGGATTTCTTACACCATCTTTGGAGCTTGATGTAGATCTCACAGTTTCTTTTCTGCATTCTTTCTCATTTTCAGCTACCAATGCAACTGAACCTCCTTTCTTTCTCCCCCTCTCCAATACCTCATCCTGTTCCAACTCTAGTTCATAAGTCTTCAAGATTCCATATAATCTTTCAAGAGTAAAGTCCTTATAATCTTGAGAGTTTCTTAAGGAAACAGTCATGGGTTTCCATTCCTTTGGTAAGGATCTCAAAAATTTAAGATTTGAATCCTTCACCTGGTACACTCTACCATACAGCTTCAGTCCATTCAACAGTTTTTGGAATCTATTGAATGTGTCATTTAAAGATTCATTTTCTTCAAAATGAAAGTGCTCATACTGTTGAATGAGAAGCTGCATTTTGTTCTCTCTTACTTGTTCTGTACCTTCACACAGCAGCTGAACTGTGTCCCAAACCTCTTTGGCAGTTGAACAATTTATCACATTATCAAACATATCCTTGTCAAGACCATTAAACAAAATGTTCATAGCCTTCTTATCCTTGTGGACTTCTTCTGTGTCTTCCATTGTCCATTCTGCTCTGGGTTTTGGAATGGATTGACCAACAGCAATTGTGGCCGTAGCAACTGTGGCTACTTTGTGGGGAATGTGAGGACCATTCTCAATGCAGTTTACATAACCTTCATCTTGGGAGAGTAGATGAAGGTGCATTTTCACCTTCCAGTGGTGATAACTGTCTTTGTCAAGAACTGGGATCTTTACTCCAATATCCTTCTTACTCATCTTTGTTAGATTCCAAGATCTTTAAACTCTTTGTGTGTCAAGAGCCTGCTCTGATACCAATTGTTATTCCTAGAAGACTAACAATGAGATTTACAGAAGGGGGGTTGAATGTAAATCTCAAAACTTTTTCAAGTTTTGAGCAGTTTATAAAGTTGTGTGTTCAAGAAGAACAAGTGTGTGAATTGCTTTAAGCTAATACAGACAGATATATATTCAAGCACAAATGTAAAGAACACAACAGACCTTAAAAACTTTTCTGGTGGATTTGTTGTTCCACCAGAGATGGTATATTAGAAAATCTGTGTTCAACAATGTTGATCACAGCTGCATCCTAGTACAAACTAGATGAATTTTCTCTCAAGATATTTCTTAACAGCTCTGGAAAAATCTCTCTAATTACTAGCTTCTTCTTGGTTCATATATATTACCAAGTGTACAAGTGAAAAACAATATAAAATTACAATAGTAAAATAAGTTCTTCACTTGCTTCTTTTCCTGTTCACTCAAGTACTTTGTTGACTATTGCAACTTTTGTACAAAAGAAGAACGGCTGCTTTTTCTGTTGATCCTGAAATTCGGCTACCACATCTCAGTTTTCTCTGTCAACCCACGTGCCTCTGCTTGTAGGTACAACTACCACTTATCAACGGCTGATTAGCAGAACATCCGTTGAAGCTTTCATCCGTTGATGACTTCATCCGTTGAAGGATGTTATCCGTTGAAGCTTTCATCCGTTGATGCTCTCATCCGTTGAAGGATGTTATCCGTTGAAGCTTTCATCCGTTGATGCTCTCATCCGTTGAAGGATGTTATCCGTTGAAGCTTTAGAGACATCCGTTGAAGCTTAGCTTCTCATCCGTTGAAGGTCTTTTAAGTCATCCGTTGATACCACTTCATTTATACAAAATTACAAGGCATGAAATATTTACAATTGGCCTTCCTATCTGCATATCATCTAGTAGTCAACATGACTCATAGTTTCTCTCAACTTCTAAGAATTACAATTTTAAATACAGAGACTGAAATATGCTACAATACTAGACTTATTTCTAAGTAAAGCTACACCATCAACGGATAGCCAAAGTGGTCTTATCCGTTGAGGCTACAGACACTAAATTTCTACTTAAGTGTTTTGTTAAACATATCATCAAACTAATGCACATATATTCCTAACAAGCATGCATATCAACCTAACAAGATTCAACATCACTCTAACGCTATTACTACACTCGCATCAATATCACATATTAATCGGTAAAGCAACACAAAGGGATCATGGTATATACATGAGCTATATGACATGATAAATAAAGTTATAAATAAAAAAACCTATATGGCAAAAATATGCAACTATATGAACTAAACTATCATGAATATGCAACTACATGACACACACACAAATATGCTCCTTAACTACTACCCCCAAACTTAAAATCTTCACTTTCCCCAGTGAAGATAATAGAAAGGACACAGGGCATACTTACTCAGACGAATCATCATCATCACCCTCAGAGGGTGGAGTGTTAAGAGGTGGATAAGCAGAATCCTCACAAAAAATGGGCCACTGGATGTTAGCTCCAAGGCCTCTAAATGCAGTCCCAAGTGCCTGGGTGAGCACATGCACAAACCGACTCTACGACTCATACATCGCATCTATCTTCCTCGAAAGCCTCCTGTACTGGACATCAGCCAATCCCGAACCATCTCCTCCCTGGGCTCTCGAAGAGCCTGCCTCTCCCTGAGCCTGACTGGGCCTAGCCATGGTAGCATCAGCTGCTGGAACTCCTCCTGGAAGGTGATACCCCAAACCATGTGGCTCGGGCTCTCCACCCGTCCACTCCTGCATCGCACGCAAAGTCGATGAATCAATAGGAGCGGCCGACATCTGCAGCTGCTCATTAGAAGGCCACTGGACTCCAATTGCCTTGCAAAGCTTCATGACAATAGAGGCATACAGGATAGAGTATTCCGATTTCCCCCTCAAAAACTTCAAAATCCCTTGGTAGATGTACTCGCCAAGGTCCATATAGTCATTATTCAGAATTCCCCACAACAACCTCGCCCTCTCCACAGTAACCTCATGTGCATGTGAAGAAGGAAGAATATTAGCACATATAAACGCATTCTAAGCACGAGCATACCTGTTCATTGTGGCAGCAGGGAAAGTATGATAATCGTTGGATCCCTTTTTGAACTTCCACACTGTGCCCGGCTGACAGAGCGTAGCAACAATCAAGTCCGAATCAAAGTCCTCAGGGGCCTTTAAATTCCAGTGCTCCTCATGTGGTTCCCTTTGTCGCTGTCCAATCACACGGCGAATCGCCTCGAGCTGATAATCAACAGTAAGCCCACGAACAACAGAAAACCCATTCTTGTCGGCCTTGGCATTCGCATAGAACTCGCAAATAATACTCATCGGAACCGCCTCAGATGACTCGCATAATGTATTCCATCCCTTCCCAGCAATCATCGGCAGCAACTCACCATCCCTCCCCGATGGAGAGAACCCCCTCTCCCTCATAATAGGCTTAGTTAGAAGCTTGGCGTACTCTTCTTCAGCAGTCCTATCAAACCATCGGGGCCTCGCAGCAGTATTCCTCGAAGAATTAGTAGCAGTCGAATTGGTGTTGCTGCTACCACAGTTCGTGATCTCTTTGGGGCCATGCGAACTGAGAATAAGAGTTGAAGAGTTTGTGTTTAGTGTGTAGGAGAGATTTTGTAGAGTTAAAAGTGTGTGGGATGTGTATGGAGAGGTTGTATGTATTTATAGGGCAAGATTAGGGTTAGAATTTGATTAGGAGTGGGGATTGTGGCTAAGTAGGGGAAGAAATCGTGGTTTAATGGGTGATATAGCTTCTGGAACACTCTTGATAAAAACTTGATTTTTTTTTATAAATTTGTTTTTTACATTAAAAATGATTTTTCAAAAGTCAGGGTCCCATGCAGTCACGTGATACCTGCACGCGGTCGCCTGCTGGCACGCTGTCGTGTGCTCCTAGCGCGCGGTCGCGTGCTAGGCTACTGAAAAAAAAATTCTGCAACTTTTTTCGGTTTTTTTTTGGGTTTTTGGATAAAGTGCTATATTCTAAGGTGTCCTATGGTCTCATATCTTGGGTTGCCTCCCAATAAGCGTTTCTTTTACATTATTAGCTTGACGTGGTGTTATGCGATCAAGTTGACAATAAAACGGCATTAACCACTTCACGGTTTGCCGTATCCCCATAATAGTGCTTCAATCTCTGAGCATTTACTTTGAATGCTTGGCCCGAATCATTCTCAAAAATCTCCACCGCTCCATGTGGAAACATAGTTTTGATGATAAATGGTCCAGACCACCTTGACTTCCACTTTCCAGGAAAAAGTCGGAGACGAGAGTTGAATAAAAGAACTTGTTACCCCGACACGAATGACTTAAGCAATAGCTTCTTGTCATGCCACCTTTTTACCTTTTCCTTGTATATTTTGTTGTTTTTGTACGCTTGAAGTCAAAATTCATCAAGTTCATTTAACTGAAGAATTCGCTTCTTCCCAGCTGCATCTAGATCAAGGTTTAACTTCTTCAATGCCCAATAAGCCTTATGCTCAAGCTCCGCAGGTAAATAACATCCCTTACCATAGACAAGTTGAAACGGGGACATCCCAAGCAAAGTCTTGTATGCTGTTCTATAAGCCTAAAAAGCTTCATCGAGCTTCAAAGACCAATCTTTCCTTGACAGACAAACTACTTTCTCTAGAATGCGCTTGATCTCTCTATTAGACACTTCAGCTTGACCATTAGTTTGCGGATGATAGGCAGTGGCAATGCGATGATTCACATTGTAGCGTTACATCATAGAAGTGAACTTACGATTGTAGAAATGCGACCCTTCGTCACTTATGATAACTCGTGGCGTACCAAACCTTGTGAATATCTGCTTATGAAGAAAACTCAACACTACCTTTGCATCATTAGTCGGTAGAGCTTTGACTTCTACCCATTTTGAGATATAATCGACTGCCAGCAAGATGTACTGATTATTGCAGGACGAGATAAATGGTCCCATGAAATCGATTCCCCAAATATCGAAGACCTCAACTTCAAGTAGCACATTTAAAGGCATCTCATCCTTTCTGGAAAGATTCCCCAATCTTTGGCAACGATCATACCTTAAAACGAACTGATGTGCATCCTTAAACAACGTAGGCCTGAAAAAACCTACTTGAAGAAAACGAACTGCTATCTTTTCACCACCATAATGTCCACCATAAGCTGTGGAATGAAAGTCTCGTAATATCCCCTCCGTCTCACAAAATGGGATACCTCTCCTGATGATCTGGTCAGCTCCCTGTCTAAACAAATATGGTTCATCCCACATATACCACTTCACCTCATGCAAAAACTTCTTCTTTTGAGCCACATTCATATTAGGAGGTATTATATTGCTAACAAGATAGTTCACAATGTCTGCGAACCATAGCTCTTCCTCCTGAATTGCGAACAACTGCTCATCAGGAAAAGATTCGTTGATCAATGTCTTATCATGTGAAGTAGAATCAGGATTCTCCAATCTAGAGAGATGGTTAGCTACTTGATTTTCAGTACCTTTACGATCCTTGATCTCTAACTCGAATTCATGTAGTAAGATAGCGGATGACAGCGTGATCCTGGGATACTCGAATTCTCTAGGCTTCGAATCCTTCTTTGAGACCAGGCAGCGTGATTAGTGAACACTGTCACCTTTGTCCCAAGTAGATACGATCGAAATTTCTCAAAACTGTAGACAATAGCTAAAAGTTCCTTTTCTGTAGTAGTATAATTCAGTTGAGCACCATTTAGAGTCTTACTAGCATAGTAGACCTGTAACGCCCCCAAATCCGGGGTCAGAGGATTTGGTCGTCACTATAAAACCTCCATCCAAATTAACCTGTTTAATCAATAAATAATTGCCAGCGGAAGATATTTATCATTTATGACCCCAAACTACCAAGATCTTTTAAGGTTACAGTTCTAGAAACAAGAAATCCAAATTCCACAAATAAATTTTTCACTTTCTTTTGAAACTCTTTTCAATAAATTCCAACTCAAAACTAAACCCACTAGTATAACTTCAAAATGAAGTATACTAGGCCCAAATATAATACACAACTATAATATAATATAATATAAACAACTTTACACAATAAAACTTACACTAGCCCGCAAACCCTGGATCAACCACTTTCCAAGAGCTTCTTCTTTGCTTCCTCGAATTACGCAGCTAAACAACACAAGCTAATCCTCATTGGACGTTAAATTTGAAAACAGGCAAGTATGAGCGGAAGAAATGCTCAGTAAGTTTATTATAGTAAATATCGGGTCATTTTGATATAAAACTGACATCTGCAATAGCGCAGAACATTTAAAATCATAATTGCTGAATCATAAAATTTTAGTTGAGGAACCCCATAATTGATTCCTTAATTAAATTCAAAACCATTTTGATATTTTTGAGCGAAAGGCTTCAGCAATCCTTTGAATTTTGACGAGAATAAAACTCGTAAAACGATGTTTACGGAAATATCGTGAACAACAATAACCAGAAGCAATGATTATGGAATGATTTATAAACTTTACTCAAAATCGAACTCTTGATATTAATACTTATTTTGTTGTCATATCAAATTAGATATCAATATGAACTTTGATGCTCACAACATTCCATACTGAAGTCAACATCAATCATCTATACTAATACCACATTTGATATTTAACAACAAACTAAGTATCCACATGAATCAGAACTGAATCAAAACCGCAATTCACTTTAATCCAAACAGAAACAGTTGATAAATCGTTTATTCTATGATTATCAAAACAATTTAGAAAACCCTATTTTAGATTGGAACCAATAATATTTCATGTTGTTCCCGATGATCAGTCGCGAAAGAACACCGGTATCCCGCAGCCATACCGTAAATATAGGTACTACCCGTATCCCGAAGACATACGGTACCTATAGGGCGCCAGAAAAGGCATAACTAGCCTTGAAAGATATTACAGCTGGACCGATATCTCGATCACCTATGTTGTAACCAATAACCAGTAACCAGTAACCATTCCAATTTAAAAAACCTTTTTATTGAAAAAGGAGCCGAATTCTTCGTCATCCTAAATAATTTTTATTCCCCCATTCACTTGGGCAGGAATACTCGCAACAAAATCATCTTTCTCAAAATCCAAAACATTTATAAATCCAGTAATTTGATAAGTAAAATCACTTGACTATTTTGAATATAGAATAGCAGAAGAATACTTGCATAACAGAATCATTTAATTCAGCAATATGTAAAACATTTATCTATTCCGAACTGAATAGGGAAAGAAATACTTGCATGATAAGATTTAAAATAAATATCACTTGAACGATAAGTGGTGATAGGGATACTTGCCTTTGGGTTTTAGCAGTTAGTCACACTCGCAAAGACGCATCTATTCTGACATTCTGTCTTAAAATATCACCGTCTTTCCTTTCCGCACTTCACCGATATGCTGCTCCTGCGATTGCTAGGAGCCAGATACCCCAATACCATTCCATTCCATTCTTTATTCAACACCTTGTCCTAATCACTCGAACGATCCGCATCTATAATTAAAAGATAGAACTTTAATCGTCTAAACGATAATAACTCGGCGAACTGCGCGTCAAAACCCTATCGTCTACCCATACGATAACTCATACATAAGTATAACAGTCAAATGCAGGATTCTTGACCCACGTATACACGTAATACACATAGCATGTAAACACATAACTCACATATCACAGAATTCATATAACACATTACTCGGTTCCTCATAACATTCGACTCGGTACGTTTAACACTGAAATCAGGTTAAAAATATGATTTATCGATCAAAAATTGACTCAGAATAATATAAAAATCAAATGGTCTTTCAATACAAAAGAAATTAGGTCTCAAAAGTACTTTTATTAAAATCGGAATATTTTTCTGAGTCTGTACGCGTTCGTTTCATATTAAACGGACGAACGGTTATTTATAAAATATCTTGTCCCAACACATAATTAAGTTTTGTAAAAATTTAATTACATATCCTCGTTCGACGTCTCCGATAATTATAGGTTACATTTCGGAATTAATTTTCCGAAAGTCGGGCAGCGTCTCCTTTGTTTATCGGCCTACCCGTCGAACATCCCGACGTCAAATCAATCACAACACAGTCAATCACAATCCAAAATCCAATCACCAACTTCAGTCAACAACGTCAATTCGTAATTTCATCAATACCAATTAAATGCAATTATTAATCGTTATCATCCGTATTTTTTTTATGTTTTAATCCGTATTTTACAATTTTTATTCATATTTTGTGTTTTAAATCGTAGGACTTAGATCGAATCATCATAGTCCACCGTCGGCTCGCCTATGCTCATTGCCAACGGCGATAACATTTACGGGTTCCCGTTTATACCGGTCATCCTACATAAATTTCATCGATTAATCTAACATTTTTTTTCGTACAAAAATTTATTATTATTTTCACAAAAATTCATCAAATAACTCCCTGCAGAAACCGAAATAAATCATTAAAATTCAGTACAGGGAATAATCAAATTAAGCAGTTAACACAATCACACGCGCCTACGCGCAACCAAAGCAAGAACAGGGCACTGCCCAGAAAATAACAGAGAAATCGACCCGGTCACATGCCACGCGCGTCGCACGCGTTGCCAAACGCACACGCACAGGAACTCAACGCGGAACACACACACACAATTACAACGAATACACACACATAAACGAATACACACACACACAACCCGGTCGCCTGGCCGGAATCAAAGCGGCGGCAACCGGAAAAAGAGGAACAACCAGCACAACACAAACTCCCACGCCACGGATTGATACACATATAAACATGTATGTATATACATATACAGCAATGAACAAGCATGACTGAACTAATTAATCGAAAAGGAACCAGGAAACAGCCGGATTAACTCACCACAGAGAAGGGGAAATCGGAAAGAAAGAAGGAGATATAAGGGAAAGTGAAGAAAATATAAAAGAGATTGAAGTGAGATTGAGAGAGAGGGGAATGATAAATTAGGGATTGAACTGAAACCGGAAGAAGAAAACGGGCTGAACCGATTAAATCTGCCCCTCTTTTTCGTTTATTATCTAACAAATTACTGCGTAAACCCGAAACTAATGTACGTCTAACTCGCATTTTAATTTTTTTAACGAACAACTCACGGGTAATTAAAACCCGGACATGAATAAAATATTTTGTAAAATATCACAAATAATTAAAAGTTAATAAAAATAGAATTTTCAAAATAATAAAATAATTTTTGAAACATAATTTATATCCGTTTTTAACGAATAAACGAAACAACGCGTAGGTGAAATTAATCCCAAAAATTCCCAAAATAATTTTAAAATTCTCGGAATATTACAAACTTATATAAATACAATTTCCATAATTTTTGAGGAACTTTGGAATTAAATATGGATTTAATAAATAATTGCAATCAGAAAATCATATATGGCTAAATAATTGGTGAAATGCTGATTTCTTAATTTTAAAAACTCCTAAAAATAATTAATAAAATTATGAAGCCATAAAAATGATTTTAGAGATAATCCCCATATTTATGAAAATAAATCTTGAATAGATTTATCAAAATAACCCAGCTTCACAACTAATTACACGAATCATCCTCGAACACCAATAATCACATATGATTAATAATAAAATAATATCCAACTAACTGAACCCATACACATATTTTATTTAATAATTCAGAATCACATTTACACATTGGATCGGAAAATAGATTACTTAGTCGCTAAGTAACTATATAACGATACAATTTAATACCCGATATGGATAATTATCAAAACTGGACTTTCTATAAAATACTTTATAAAGAAATAAAGTAATTATCTCACCTTTCGAGAATTCGGATTTTTATCGATCTATAAAATGATTAGTGTATCAAAATTTTTACGCCGGGACTCGTACAGGTCAAACCGTAATCCGGATTGAAAAAGTTAAAACACGGAAAATGTCTAGAATTACCATATTAGGTTATGAAGGAGTTTTCGGAAGAGTTTCGGGTTGTAAAAACGCAACAACAGTTGAAGTTGGACGATTCCCGTCTTTATAAAATAATTTTATAATTACTCAGAAAATAATTAATAAATACCAAAATTATTATAAAATCATATAACAGTCCAAAAATTACCAGAAAAATATCACAATTATCTATATTTTATTCTGGACATATAAAAATTCAAATACTCAGATAATATCACATATAAACACCCAAACATCAATTCCAATTACCATATAATTCACCAAAATTCACATAAAATCACCTAACAATTCCAAATAATTAGAATAATAATATTTGAAAATATGGGATATCACAAGACCACATGAAATATGTTGTTCTTCCTTTGCCCAAGAACTGCTCCAACTGCATAATCACTTGCATCACATATCATCTCAAAAGGTTCATTCCAATCGGGTGCAGTTATTATAGGTGCCGAGAATAAAATCTTCTTCAATGTCTCAAACGCTGCAAGGCACTCGTCATCGAATTTGTAAGGAACATCTTTCTCTAGTAAACTGCACAATGGCTTTGAAATTTTCGAGAAGTCTTTTATGAAATGCCTGTAGAAACCTGCGTGACCAAGAAAACTGTGAATTCCCTTAACAGAAATAGGTAAAGGAAGATTCTCAATGACCCCCACCTTAGCCTTGTCCACTTCAAGACCCTTATTAGAAACCTTATGCCCGAGAATTATGCCTTGACACACCATAAAGTGACATTTCTCCCAATTGAGAACCAGATTGGTCTCAACGCACCTTTTGAGGACGTGTCCAAGATTTTGTAAGTATTCATCAAAAGAATCGCCAAATACTGAAGAGTCGTCCATGAACACTTCCACATTCTGGCCAATCATGTCAAAAAAATGGCCATCATACATCGCTGAAACGTGGCTGGTTGTAACACCCCCAAATCCGGGGTCGGGGATCCGGGTTATCACGAGTTCCATTTCCCTTAATAACACTTAATTTTAATAAACAACCAACTACTGTGTACTGTGACCCCATAATATACACACACACCACAAGTTATAGTCTCAGAGATGAATACCAAAAATAACACAAGTCGTTTTATTCCACAATTATAAGCCATTACACCTCAAAAGGGTTTCTGAATAAATTTACATTTCTTTGCCATTATTACAATTCATATAGATACATAAGTCTGGTGCATCAGAAGTTGAAAGCCTAGCCTATTGGTAATTTCTACCTCAGCTACAGCGGCATCAACGCTTACAGGAAACTACGGAACGTTTCCTATCCGCTCGCAAATTGGGAGCTTGGTCCTGTTCATCTTGTCTATCTGTTGTTGTGTGATGAAAGAAGAAAGCAAGGGTGAGCAACAAGCCCACCGAAATAATATGTAAAATAATTAACAATATATGAGCATTCTCATAGTACTCATGAAAGTCTTGGTCAAAAAGAAATGAACCAAGTTTGATCTCTTAATGCGACCAAGTCACAAAATATTTAGTATATATGTATATATACTTTTCAAAATCTTTGAAATCCTCTGCCATGTATAATATACACAGAGTTCCAGTCTATAGCTGTATAAAAATATCGTTGTAAGGTGATCTCATATATCTAACCTTGTCTCAACGTTTTTCTGAAAATCTTTGTCATGCATAAGATAATCATTAACCAGATATAAGTTAAAAAGGTGAAGTTACGAGATACTCCAATATACTTATATCTTTTCCGAATACTACTTGAACTACCACCGTTCAAGGTATAAATAGTTCATCCGATAGATGAAGCTACAAGACAAACTTGTAGAGAATCAATCTTTGAAATATCATCAAAATGAAATGAAGTTACGAGATACTTTATTTGATGAAAACATTATTTTGAAAACTCGACCCTGCTAACACTCAACAATCGCCCAACCGTAGCCTTTCTATCGAAGTGCTTTGGGTAGTGTTGCAGAAATATCCAACTGGATGATGAACTCATTACGGAAGTTTGCCGCGCCAGGAAGACCACTCACGATGATAAGTCGCAGTAGTGCAACCCCACCATTTTCTACATGTAGAGGATAACAGTCAGATTTACTTGTCAACCGAACACTGGACTCCTAAGGAATGGACCGTCTTAGCGGAACTTCCGGGCCATTTGGGCCAATATAATAAGGCTGGGACGGCTCCACTCGACCACTTACGCCACTCCTAGTTCAGATGAAATCCATGACTCTGAAACGTAAAGCTCGTCCCCTCTTTCCCCAAGTAGAAACTTGTTGATACGGCTCCACCAAGAAGTCGTATCTAGTTGGAAAGGAAAACTCACCGATATATCCCAGGCGATGCCTGTTAATGGATTAACTTATTACAAGAATTTTACTTCCCGAGTGTTGGGTAAGTAATCAAAAACTCTTTTATCAAAACAGCAACCTTGTTGCGAATATAAAATACATCACGGAGCCAGATCCCTCAGATTTTTGAGCGAGTATTTAAATCCCCTTCGAAAGGAAGATCTTAAATTTGAAAAAGAGTTTTGGGATCCGCTCTAACCTTCCAAAAATAGTTTTGATAAAGTTTGAAAATAATATCTGAAAATATTTAAAGTAAGAATGATTTGATAGTATCAATTACTTTCCGAATACTTGGCAATTATCTAAACATTATTCTTTAATAAAATAAAGAATATTATTTAATAAAATAAGCGGAATCATAAGTCCTCGAATGAATATTCAAAATAATATTCATTAAATAAAATAATGGAGTCATAAGTCCTCGAATGAATTTTCAAAATAATATTCATTAAATAAAATAAAGTTATCAAATAAACCTTATTCGATTAATAGTTTTGAAAACTATATCTATATATATAAATATATATATATATATATATATATATATATTATACTCGGGAACATTGACTCCCGGTTTAGAAAATGTTCACCTTTGGGTCCCCTATACTAAGGGTATACGCATCTAGTGCTTATCTCTAGCATAGGTATTATGCAACTTATAAGCATTTGAATCAACAATTAGATATCAAGATTTCGAAACAGGCATGCATATAAATATCATATCACATGCTCCAATATATCGCAAGAATTTGCTAATAATAACCATGCACTTATCACAAGATAATGCATATACATATATACATCACAACAACAGTATAACGGGTAGAAAACTTGCCTGAGTGCTCCCGGATAGACTTAAGCTTAGAGTGAGTCCGATAACCTATGAACAACAACATAAGTCAGAATTGAACCCCGATCACTTAAGAAACTAGACTTTAACCAATTAAACCCTAACGTTCGCTTATGGTCACTCCTACGCTTAACGAAACACATAAGTCATTCGAGTACCCTCGGCTCCACCATTTTTAATAAATTAACCATTAAGAATTTTAAGGCGATTCTTTCACGAGTACTCTACCAATTTCCTAATACACTTTACATAATTGTTTCATATTCCAATTAGTCATTTAAGGGCCTTAACCAAGGTTTCAAAGTAAGGCAAGGGGTAATGATTCGTTCGCGAAACGCCGTTACTTAAAACGGTCGTTTCTCCTAAACCGTACATCGGATTCAAGCGAACCATATATCAAAATGAAGCTCGTAACATGAACTATCTAAACATGGCAATGGTCAGAATGTTACATTGAGTTCACGGGTCCTGAAGTTAAGAACTAAGACAGTCTAAGGTAAATTGGGCATTACGATGACTATGTTTACGCGATTACCAAAGTTTTAAACCATTCCAAACAACCACAATCCAACTCACAATCAACAATACAACCAACCATCATTAAAAACTTACCACATCAGTCCTAACATCTCAAGATTTTCCTATTCATTCAACCCTAAACATGAACTACTAACTATACTTAAGTTTCATTAACTATAAACAAGATTCAATCATCCAAATCACTACAAACCCAACCAAACTTGAAACACACAAGCATCATGCTTCTCATATACTATAACAATCAAAACCACTCCTAAACATTCAAAGTAAAGCTTAGGGTTTGAAGTTTTTTATACCTTCTTGAAGCTTTTAATCAATGAAAGATCCTTGGAATGTCCATGTAAGCCTTGATCTATGCTTAAGCTACCTTGACCTTACAAATAAAATCAAGAATCAAAAGTTTGTTCTTGAAAGTTACTATTCACCCTAAACTAAAATGATTTATTTGAGCTAGCAAACCTTGGATTCAAGCACTCAAACTACTTGCTCTTCTTAGTTATGAAAAATAGGAGCTATAGAGACTAACCTCTTGATTTATGATGGAGTGAAACTTGAGTTTTGAAATTTTCCTTCTTGTTTAAAGAAGAAAAGCCGAGGCAATGAAGGAGAAGAAGAAGAAATAGCTTCTTGATTTATGTTTTGATGATTTATGTGGTGTTTAGCTTGGTTACATGGAATTTACCATGGTGAAAAATGTGTGGCTCACAATCAACCAACCAATCCTTCCCACTTGTCATGCTTATGTCATCAAGCTTAGGTCATCTTGTTACACTTGTCTTCTTCTTGTTGGTGTGATGACATCATCATCCACTAACCTCTTCCTGCCTCCATCTTCGAAAGCTTGGTCTTTCGTGTAGAAGTAAAAGAATTTATTGAGAGATCACTATGATCATGAACAGTTGTTCTATTGCATAGTTAGTACTGAAGGTGACCAGCCTTTAGTACTTGACAAGCAATTAAACAATAGATGGTATCCTACTAGGCTTCTATCACACAGATAGATAGTCATTCGGCAATACCTCCCCTTCTTGAAGGGTTGTTCTTCTCAGCTTATACAAAATGAAAAGGAGAGAAAATAATTAATTTAAGAGCATTAAATAAAAAATATATACAACCATAAAATATCTGGCTTAGAATCTACCTCTGAACTATAGAGGTTTATCAAAGGAGAATGAAACATAAGTATCTATATCAATATCCAGTATCATCGCATCGCAATTCACGTGCCTGAATATTTTTGCTATTCCGTCCATCATTCTATGAACCCATGCTCTTGCTCGAGCTTATAAACAATCACCGTTGAAACTCCCTCGACAGCGCAAATCGAATCTGGGATTTCATTCTAGAAATTATCGTTACTAGAATTCTATGCTTGCACTGCAACCTTCCTCGTATAGTAATACGGCTCTCTATTCATAAGAAGGAATAAATATTCAATAGGTAGATAATCGACTTAATTAGTCTATCAATGATAACTTATACATCACCACGACCCGATTAGTGGTACTCAATCTCAACATCCATTCTAATACAACTCTTACGGTTGTAATAGGCTCATTACTCACAGAATCATTGGTGCATTACTATGGTCCATTGCTAACCTACTGTAGTTATTTGTTTTCCTCGGAATCTTAATATCTAATCATTTGGAGTCCATATCTTCCGTATCAAAATCTTTTAAGGAGTTAACATAATCACCATTCATGATTCATGAAGAACACTCCAGACCCTGACGTACATTTATGACATGAAGCAGATAAAATTGCAGAAGAGTTTCAATCAAAGCAACGATAGCAGGTTAATACCATTCTTAATCATATGCCTTCAATAGAAGACTTAACTCAAAGGTTTGTTTAGTCCTTTTTGAAACATGGTCCTGGCTTATTCTCAAGATAGGACCTTCTAAGATATGCAGCCCGCTCACAGCGATAACGTGAATTAAATCTTTACCAAACTACTATTATGGTTGAGTATCGCACAATCATCAGAAGGAATGTCAATATTTCACACCATAATACTACCTTCACGGCTTTAACCATCATTACTGTATTCCTCTGGCACGAGCGCTTATAATTGTCCTCTTACACTTAGAGTGTCGGCCACCTCTGTGGCCTTTCCTGATAGTAAAATTTCCTTACAATCAATGGTATTTTAACCACCTCCAACTAAATTTTCTACCTCATTTCAATCACTGCTTATGTGAAAATGCTTTTCTTAAGTCCTGGTGAGCAAAAAAAATCACCATTTTTCCATAAGTCATTGCCTTAGTCTTTAGATGTGAACATTGTCACGACTAACTCTCAATCGTACTTAGGACGTCTCTTATCTTGGGTCCTTCTTGTTTTCACCAATCTCACCCTCATTGGGTCAATCTATACTTGCTTATGGTTCAACACGTGCTCCACCTGGCATTATTATAATTACGTCATATTTCCTTTATCAAAATTTCTATGCTTGAGAACTTTGAATACTACCTTTCTCCTTATAAGACCTCTAAGGTTATCCTTGAATCGTTCCTCCTGTATTCCCTAGATACAGAGCATATCAAAATACCATTTACTAATGCTAGAACCATTGTCTATATACTTCTGAAAAATTTCTCCACTGATCCTTAAAGGTTGTTGTTACCTTAATCCTTTCCAATTCATACTGTCAAAACTCATACTATCTCTATAAAGGGTGAAATGCCAACCTTTATGCATTCCCCTAGGATTCATTTTAAGTTACCGAGGTTCTATCCTTAATTCCACCTTTAAAAAGGTACATGCATCCTTACATGGATAAATGAAGTCATATATCCCTGATAAGGCTATCTTATTCAATCATTTCCACCTCGATAGTCTATACCAAATTTCACAATATCATCCTTATTCAAGTTGAGGTCAATCCATATGGCCTCCAAAAGATAAAAAATGGTTATCCGCTTTTTTTCCTGATTTGGTAATGATCACATGGATGTTCTGGAAGATATTGGTCGTGTTCAACGTGAACTTCTTCTTAATAAATCCCTATTTACTTTTGTTGTTTATCTCAACAGTCATCTCAATGTTGGGATATCTTTCATATATGGCGTCTCCCTTTCTGGGTATCATGCCCCCCGTCTTACACTTCACTTTCTTGAAGGTCACTTCCTTCATCCAATTTTCCAAATTTCTTACTTTCTTGTCTCCTCAGTCTATCCGCGTCTCCTTGTTTATCCTTCGAACTATCTCAAGGTTTCCTCGAATCCTCCCAACTTAAAGGGGATAAAATATATGTATCTTTTATGCCTTCATCCATCAACTTTAACTCATGGTGAATCACTCTCATCCTGACGATTACATACTTTCTTATTTCTATTGCTACGAGTCTTTAGGGTTTCCTCATATCTAACTCCCTTATCATTCCTCCAACTCTATTGCCTTTATATTCCTTTCCACTTCAGTTTCTTTTTATCTACATCTCTCTTGCAATCATTTCACGAACTCACTAATCATTGACTTCAAATATCACGTCGTTTTGGGATTCTAGTCCTCAGAACAAATCTTGACAACTTTTACAATCTTAGATTCATAATTTATCATACTCGTCCGCCTTTGTTTCGGCTCTAAAGCTTCTACACTATCTCCATAACCTTGGGAAGTACTTTCCCGAAACAATTGACTGAACTTTAATCAGTTTATTATAACCTCTGGCTCCGTGCCTTTCTTGGTCTTTCACCAGCGGGTGGCCTCTCTCTTAGGAAGGTAAGTGACAAAAATAGTCTTTTGCGCTTCGTCAATCATTTAGAATCTCAAAAGATTCCTATATTTCCTTTAGCCAGGCTCTTGCCTCGACTGGGTCAGCTTGTTCCTTGGAACTCTGAGAGCTTAGCGACTTAAAGGTCCTGAAAGAATTTCTCACCGCATTGTTTCCTCAGGGTGGTGGTTGGGGATAATAGTCTAAGTTCTGTCTAGAAAGGTCCATGAATTGTCGTATAGGAGTACTGTCTCGGGTCTCCTTTCCTTACTCGACTTCTGTTTCCTTAGTCTAAATGTTCCCTCCTCCTCCCCATAATCGGGGTCATCCTACATGTTTTAAATCCCCATTTTCCACTTCATTATGTTTTGGGTTCCTTCTATCTTGATGGCGACCTCCCTGACTATCACGTTCAGGGTTTGCTCTAAATCTTATTCCTCAAACTAGCTTTCATCTAAGATTTCATCTTTAAGCTCTTGAACATTTGGAACCCAAATTATGTAGGAACACCTCATTATTCCCTTATCATCTTTCTCGATATTAATCTCTTCTCCAGTCATTGGTTCTCTGCCTTCATTCATCAATTTTTCTTGGCACAATATGATCTTTTTCAATAATTCGGGCTGTATTACAATCTCAAACACCTTTTCGGTACCGACTCCGGTTACCTTCACTTTTATTTCCATTTTCTCGAAATCTTTTATCTACTCTTCCGAGGACATTATCATCTTGAGTCTTTCCTTTCTACTAAGGGCGTTAGCCACCATATTGTTTTCCCTGGATGATAAAGAATCTCATAATCGTATTCCTTGATTAGCTCTAACCACCTCCTCTGGCGCATCTTGAGCTCTTTCTGCGTGGAAATGTACTAGAACTCTTATGGTTTGTGTAAATCTCGCACTTCTCTCCATACAAGTAGTGCCTTCAATCTTTAGGGAAAAACTGTTGCCACGAGCCCAAGCTTATGGGTGTGGATATTGAATTTTATATTCCCTTAATTATCTTGACGCATACGCGATTACCTTGTTGTGCTGTATAAGAAGCACCCTAATTCCTTATGCGAAGCGTCACTATACATCATAAAATCTCCTTTTCCATCCGGCAACGCCATCATAGGGGCCGTCACCAACCTTTGCTTCAGTTCTTAAAAGCTGCTCTCGCATTTCTCTGTCCATTCGAACTTCTCAGTCTTACGAGTAAGCTGCGTTAGAGGGGCTACTACCTTTACAAACTTGAACGAACCTCCGATAGTGACCGGCCAATCCTACCTCTGGTAGTCGCCCTAACCATGGTCATCAATTCCTCAGTGGTCCTTTATTCATTCTTGTCAGGATCCTCCACGACAACAATCTCTTTTAGAAAAACATCCTCAACCGCTACATCCTCAATATGAACATCATCCGGTCCCTCGTTAGGATGCTCTATTGGATCCACAATCTAATCCCCAATATATAGAAAAAACATCATCGTATTATTGCTATTGAACTTCAGGGTTCGGAGTCCCACTACCATACACGATAACGAACTACGCTTCTTTCACGATATTTATAAGGGTTCCCATAAGGGTCTTAACTGTCAGTACTACGTTAGGTAGTCCGACTATGAACTTGGCAAGAGTTCTTATTTATCTTAGTGAACTTATTAATTTAACGTCACTTCGTCTCTGAGGTTTATAACGCTTAGCTCTGATACCATTTCTGTAACACCCCCAAATCCGGGGTCGGGGATCCGGGTTGTCACGAGTTCCATTTCCCTTAATAACACTTACTCTTAATAAACAACCAACTACTGCGTACTGTGACCCCACAATATACACACACACCACAAGTTATAGTCTCAGAGATGAATACCAAAAATAACACAAGTCATTTTACTCCACAATTATAAGCCATTACACTTCAAAAGGGTTTCTGAATAAATTTACATTTCTTTTCCATTATTACAATTCATATAGATACATAAGTCTTGTACATCAGAAGTTGAAAGCCTAGCCTATTGGTAATTCCTACCTCATCTACAGCGGCATCAACGCCTACAGGAAACTGCGGAACGTTTCCTATCCGCTCACAAATTGGGAGCTTGGTCATGTTCATCATGTCTATTTGTTGTTGTGTGATGAAAAAAGAAAGCAAGGGTGAGCAACAAGCCCACCAAAATAATATGTATAATAATTAACAATATATGAGCATTCTCATAGTACTCATGAAAGTCTTGGTCAAAAAGAAATGAACCAAGTTTGATCTCTTAATGCGACCAAGTCGCAAAATATTTAGTATATATGTATATATACTTTTCAAAATCTTTAAAATCCTCTGCCATGTATAATATACACAGAGTTCCAGTCTATAGCTGTATAAAAATATCATTGTAAGGTGATCTCATATATCTAACCTTGTCTCAACATTTTTCTGAAAATCTTTATCATGCATAAGATAATCATTAACCAGATATAAGTTAAAAAGGTGAAGTTACGAGATACTCCAATATACTTATATCTTTTCCGAATACTACTTGAACTACCACCGTTCAAGGTATAAATAGTTCATCCCATAGATGAAGCTACAAGACAAACTTGTAGAGAATCAATCTTTGAAATATCATCAAAATGAAATGAAGTTACGAGATACTTCATTTGATGAAAACATCATTTTGAAAACTCGATCCTGCCAACACTCAACAATCACCCAGCCGTAGCCTTTCTATCGAAGTACTTTGGGTAGTGTTGCAGAAATATCCAACTGGATGATGAACTCATTACGGGAGTTTTCCGCGCCAGGAAGACCACTCACGATGATCAGTCGCAGTAATGCAACCCCACCATTTTCTATATGTAGAGGAGAACAGTCGGATTTACTTGTCAACCGAACACTGGACTCTTAAGGAATAGACCGTCTTAGCGGAACTTCCGGGCCATTTGGGCCAATATAATAAGGCTGGGCCGGCGCCACTCGACCACTTACACCACTCCTAGCCTTTCATACTCCAATTAGTCATTTAAGGGCCTTAACCAAGGTTTCAAAGTAAGGTGAGGGGTAATGGTTCGTTCGCGACACGCCGTTACTTAAAACGGTCGTTTCTCCTAAACCGTACATCGGATTCAAGCGAACCATATATCAAAATGAAGCTCGTAACATGAAATATCTAAACATGGCAATTGTCAGAATCTTACAGTGAGTTCACAGGTCCTGAAGTTAAGAACTAAAACAGTCTAAGGTAAATTGGGCATTACGACAACTATGTTTACGCGATTACCAAAGTTTTAAACCATTCCAAACAACCACAATCCAACTCACAATCAACAATACAACCAACCCTCATTAAAACCTTACCACATCAGTCCCAACATCTCAAGATTTTCCAATTCATTCAACCCTAAACATGAACTACTAACTATACTTAAGTTTCATTAACTATAAACAAGATTCAATCATCCAAATCACTACAAACCCAACCAAACTTGAAACACACAAGCATCATGCTTCTCATAAACTATAACAATCAAAACCACTCCTAAACATTCAAAATAAAGCTTAGGGTTTGAAGTTTTTTATACCTTCTTGAAGCTTTTAATCAATGAAAGATCCTTGGAATGTCCATGGAAGCCTTGATCTATGCTTAAGCTACCTTGATCTTACAAATAAAATCAAGAATCAAAAGTTTGTTCTTGAAAGTTACTATTCACCCTAAACTAAAATGATTTATTTGAGCTAGAAAACCTTGGATTCAAGCACTCAAACTACTTGCTCTTCTTAGTTATGAGATATAGGAGCTATAGAGACTAACCTCTTGATTTATGATGGAGTGAAGCTTGAGTTTTGAAATTTTCCTTCTTTTTTAAAGAAGAAAAGCCGAGGCAATAATGGAGAAGAAGAAGAAATAGCTTCTTGATTTGTGTTTTGATGATTTGTGTGGTATTTAGCTTGGTTACATGGAATTTACCATGGTGAAAAATGTGTGGCTCACAATCAACCAACCAATCCTTCCCACTTGTCATGCTTATGTCATCAAGCTTAGGTCATCTTGTTACACTTGTCTTCTTCTTGTTGGTGTGATGACATCATCATCCACTAACCTCTTTGATTAACCCTTAATTACTTGGCTAATGACCGCTTATCTGTTATACAGTTCGCTTAACTTTCGTTCGCGTTTATCGTTCGAGGGATCATATCCGGGATCTTATTACTTGGGTTTCCCTAAACCTTTCTCAATATTTTATATTCCTTTTATGATCCTCTCTTATAATCCTTGAATTTAAATCCTTTTAATCATGTTACCTTATACTCAATTCTTTCGATATTTGGTGGATTTTCGGGAAAAATCACAGTGTTCGAATTTGGATTCTGATGATCTTTACATACACTTATTTACTTTATGGAATACTAATACGATCTTAGAATTTCCATAACAGTAACCCTATATAGTGTGGTCTGATAATTTTCCTTAATCAGCATCATCAGCAAAAGTTACTATTCATCAGGGTTTCAAAAATTCCAAAAATTGGGGTTATTACACTGGTGCTCCGCACAGACCGAAAGAAACTCGTCTAAAGGCGAATGTACCGAATGGACAAGTGAAGGTAGTTTTGTCCTGATCCTCTGGAGCGATACAAATCTGATTATAACCTGAATACCCATCCAAAAGACAATAGTACTCATGACCAGCCAACCTGTCAAGCATCTGATCAATAAAGGGCAGGGAAAAATGATCCTTTCTAGTGGCTTTGTTCAGCTTCCTATAGTCCATGCAGACTCTCCACCCCGTGACTGTCCGTGTAGGAATAAGCTCATTCTTCTGATTTGCTACCACAGTGATGCCACCTTTCTTTGGCACACATTGAACCGGGCTTACCCATGAACTGTCAGAGATAGGATAAATGATCCCTGCATCTAGCCACTTTAGAATTTCCTTCTTCACTACTTCCTTCATGATTGGATTCAGTCTTCTTTGCTGCTCGACTGTAGGCTTACTACCTTCTTCTAGCAGAATTTTATGCATGCAGTAAGAAGGGCTGATTCCCTTGATATCTGCTATAGTCCATCCAATTGCCGATTTGAACTCTCTCAGAATTCTCAAAAGCTTTTCCTCATCACTACCTGAAAGGTCAGATGCAATAATAACAGGCAGAGTAGATGCATCACCTAAAAAAACATACCTTAAATGTTCAGGTAAGGGCTTAAGCTCAAGAGTAGGAGCTTCCTCAATAGAAGGCTTGAGGCGTTTAGGAGCTTGCTCAATCTTTCCATTCGAAGAGATTCAAAAGGCATATCAATCTTCCTTTTCCAGGGAGATGCATTCAAATATTGCAATTGCTCATCTCCTTTATCATCTTCACTGTCTGAATTTCCCAACAAGGCTTTTTCTAAGGCATCCAACCTTAGCATTTGATCAAGTTCCGATGTGACCACCGAATCGACCAACTCAACTTTTAAGCACTCCTCATTATCAATAGGAAATTTCATAGCATTAAACACATTGAAAGTCACATCCTGATCCAACACTGGCATTGTAAGCTCACCCTTCTACACATCAATCAAGGTTCGGCCGGTTGCCAAGAAAGGCCTTCCCAAGATTATGGGAATCTTCATATCCTCCTCGAAATCAAGAATGATGAAATCAGCAGGGAAGATGAGTTTATCCACCTTGACCAAGACATCCTCCACAATACCTCCCGGATATGTAATAGAACGGTCAGCCAACTGCAAGGTCATGTAAGTTGGTTTGGGATCAGGTAAGTCCAACTGCTTGAAGATTGACAAAGGCATCAGATTGATGCTAGCTCCCAAGTCACATAGGCATATGTCAAAAGACACCTTCCCAATAGTACATGGAATAGTGAAGCTTCCTGGATCTTTAAGCTTCAGAGGCAACTTCTACTGTAGCACAACACTGCATTCCTCCGTGAGAGCGACAATCTCTAAATCATCTAGCTTCACTTTTCGAGAGAGAATACCTTCCATAAACTTTGCATAACTAGGCATCTGCTCGAGAGCCTCAGCGAAAGGTATGTTGATGTGAAGTTTCTTGAACACCTCTAGAAACTTCTCGAATTGCTTATCCATCTTTTTCTTCTGCAGCCTTTTAGGAAAAGGTGGTGGAGGATAGATCTATTTCTCCCCTGTATTACCCTCAGGCAGAGTGTGCTTAATAGTAGTCTTCCTTCGTTCCACTTCTTCATCCTGCCGCTCTACTTCTTTCTTAGCTCCAGCTTCCTCAGCCAACTCTTGAGTTTGTTCGGGATTAGAAACCTTCCCAGACCTCAAAGTGATTGCATTTACCTGCTCCTTAGCTTCCTTCTTCCCTAGCACTTTAGTATCACTAGGTAGAGTACCAGGTTGACGATTTAGAAAGGCATTGGCAATTTGCCCAATTTGATTTTCCAAGGTCTTGATAGAAACAGCTTGGCTCTTGCACATAAGCTTCAACTCCTCTAATCAGATTTTTCATTAGCTTGCTGCAGCTGGAGTTGTTGTTTTGGCGCATACTGCGGTTGCTGAAAACTAGGGGAGTTGTACTGCTTAGCTGAATACTGCTGATAAGGCCGTTGAACCGCATTCTGAGCATTTCTCCAACTGAAATTAGGATGATTGCGGTTGTTTGGATGATAGGTGGCTGGCACAGGTTGCTGCGATCGCTGGTAGTTGCTCACGAACTAAGCCGATTCATTAGAAATTGCACAATGATCACTTTCATGGGCACCAACACAAAGTTCATAGACACTAGTGATTTGATTTACTCCATAATCATCCAAAGTGTCCACCTTCATTGTCAAAGCCTTAAGTGGGTCATTGATAGTAGTTGCTGCATCCAACTCCAGAATTCCTGCAACTTTTCCCTGTGTCAACCTCTGGGTAGGATTCTGGTACTCATTAGCCGCCATCAGTTCAATAAGTTCATAAGCTTCATCGTAGCTCTTAGCCCATAAGGCTCCTCCTGATGCTGCGTCAAGCATGGGCCTAGAAGTAGGACCCAATCCATTGTAAAAATAGTTGATAATCATCCAGTCAGGCATACCATGGTGTGGGCACTTCCTTAGCATCTCCTTATATCGATCCCAAGCCTCACACAGAGATTCTCCAGTTTGCTGCGCAAACTGGGTAAGAGCATTCCTGATTATTGTTGTCTTCGCCATGGGAAAGAATTTAGTGAGAAACTTTTGAGCAATATTTTCCCAAGTTTCTATTGACCCTGTTGGTAGAGAGTGTAACCAGCACTTAGCTTTGCCCCTCAGAGAGAATGGAAAGAGTCGTAGCTTGATAGCATCTTCAGTCACACCATTGAACTTGAAAGTGTCGCATATCTCGATGAAATCCCTGATATGCATGTTGGGATCTTCGGTAGGAGAACCCCCAAACTGAACTGAGTTCTGTATCATCTGGATCGTGCTTGACTTGATCTCAAAAGTGTTAGCCGCGATGGTTGGCCTAATGATGCTAGACTGAATGTCATTAATCATAGGCTTATAATAGTCCATCAAAGCCTTCGGATTTGCTGCTTGATCACCCATAGCTGCTATAATTGGCTCTTTAACTTTATCTTCTTCTTCTACCTTCTTTTCTTCCTCAGAAACTTCCCTGCGAATTACCACAAGTTCTTCCCCGGCTTTATCCAGTGTTCTCTTACGAGTACGCGAACGCGTATGCATACACCCTCGCTAGATCACCTGAAACAAGACAAGGAAACAAAGAAGTAATAATCTCCGAGTCAATAAACTTTAATGACCACTGATGGAAAACACATAAACTAGTAATTAACACTGCAGTCCTCGGCATCAGCGCCAAAAACTTGTTAGTCGCTAAACACGCGCTAATATTACACGCAAGTATACGAGTTCGCAAGTAGTATAAGATATAAATCAGATTCGATCCCACAGAGACTGTATTGGTTAACTATCTAAATTACGCACCTAAGCAACAATGTATGGTTATTATTCAATGCTAAGACTATAACAAATTAAGGTTGGTTAACTAATATTAACTACGATAATTAAGCACTTGAATTAATCAATATTAAACACACATGAGATCCTAACTTCATTACTACTTCATTCAATAGTTATTGTTATTAACCTTAGCATGTAATGGTGATGATATTAATCGAACAACACGAAACTGATAATTGCCAACTTTCGTTGTACGAATACCATTCTACCAAACATCCACAATTTAGATAGAAGTTGAATAGGCATCAATTATGTTGAGACCCTATATGTCTACAAAATTTGACAACATAACGATTTAAGCACAAGTTATTCATGATGATTACACAGGGCAAGTAAAACGGTTAGAGTTACCCACTAATCATGCATACTACACATGAACCTATGCTAGCATGGCAAGTTCTAAATCTCAAGATCCACTGTCGCTTCACAAGAGATTAACAGGCTATCTTACATGTTCGTGAAGCATATAAGACGTATAAGCACAACCTATACTAGATATCATACAATCACTACATACCAAGGTATTAAACAATTAACTAAGAAATTCCATAGTAAATCCGCTAGAATCCCATGATCACGATTAGCCCATAATAGAACTCATCGTCACCATGGGTTCATATGAAAGCATGATAATAACACAATGATATAAGGCTGAAAAATACTTAATAAATAATGAAGTACGTCACAAGAGTATTAAGGTTCATCGAGAAAAAGAAAAAAAATGAAAAAACAAAAAAATTCTGATTTTCCATGAGCACGGCACGCCCGCGCCTTTTGGCGCGCCTGCGCGGTTGGCAGAAACATGACGCGGCCGCACAGATATGCGGGGCGGCCGCGCGGCAGGTCTGGAGAAAAGAAAAAAAAATAGAAAACTGAAAAAAAAAACAAAACAAAAATAACCCCAGCCCGTTTTTACCCTTTTTCTACCCTAATCCAACCCTAATTCTTATTCCTACACACTCCTAACCCAAACCCATATATATCTTGTATATACATACATCCTATATACATCTCTATCATATTTTTAATTCCAAAACCCTAGCTTCTCCTATACACTATATACACACAAAATCTCTATTACTCTTGCTATGACACCCAAAAGATCGAGAGTCGTGGTGAGTAGCAGCTCTAGTGATTCGAGTGTTGGTGGAGCGGAAAAAAAAAATTCTTCTCTGGATGCTCAGGTTGAGTTTACGAGATTGTTGTCCAAATCAATTGCTAAGGAGAGGGGTTTCTAACCCACTGCGAGAGATGGAAATCTCTTGGTGATGATTATTGAGATGGGATGGCAAACTTTGTGCGAGGTACCTGCTGCTGTCCCGATGAGCATTATTCGGGAGTTTTATGCGAATGCAAGGGCGGACATGAATGGGTTTTTTGTAGTTCATGGATTGACGATGGATTACACACCGATGACTATTCGTAGGGTTATCAATCAACCCGCGAGAAAGCCGACGCAGGAGGATTGGCTCCACAAGTCAAGGGAGGATTTTGATCTTGATCATACTGTGGCTGAGTTGTGTGTTCTGGGAACACAATGGAAGTTCAAGAGGGGCACGAATGAGTTGCTCACCTTTCCGGCTGCATGCATGAACAGGTTTGCTCGGGTATGGAATGCTTTTATGTGTGCCAATATTATGCCTTCTTCGCATCAACATGATGTTACTGTTGATCGTGCTATTTTACTTTGGGGGATCTTGAGTGAGGAGTATGTAGATCTCGGCCAGGTGATATATCAGAATATGTTGCGGTTTCTGCCGAGCAGGACATCGGGGGCGATTCCTTATGCCTTTATTGTGACAAAGCTTTGTGTTTAGGTGGGTGTTTGTTGGCCTGAGTTGGAGCAATTGCAGATGCCAAGCGCTCCTGTTGATAGCTCCACGATCGCAGTGATGCAAGAATGGTATGATGGAAAAGCTGATGAGAAGGCCTGGGTTACACTTATGACCATTTGCCCGGTGGCCAGCCAGCTGATCAGTCTTATGCTAGTGGATCTTCTACGGCTAGGCATGCAGCTTGGAGAGCCGAGCGTGAAGATTCTAGTTCTTCGCGTGCTCAGCATGAGGAAGGGGATGGTTCTGGGCTTGGTGATGCGCAGTTTCGGAGATTAGCCAGACGCATGGATGCGATGCATGACATGCACAGTCATTTTACGGCCGACTTGACACATGCTTTGGGTATTGCTTTCCGAGCCACTGGTGTTGAGGTTGATTGGCCGGTGTTTGGTGCTAATTTTCTGTATCTGCCACCTGATACTCCACTCGAAGAGGGTGATCTATATGATAACTAGGTATGCCTGAAATCCTTATTATTAACTTCAATAAGGACATTGAAAATTTTAAGTTTGGGAGTGATAATGTAAGGATTAGTTTGTGTTGTATCCATATAGATTTAAATAGATTTATGTTGCATGTTTAGTTATATTTCATTCATATTTTTGCATGATTGATTAATATAGGACATATTTGTTTGTGTTTTTTTATGTGAGTTCATATAGTTGTATTTGCATGCATATAACATAATTCCTTAGGTTGAGCTATTTCTGATTGATTGGTTGATGTTGATGTGAGTGTAGTGATGACGAATAGAGGGATGCTTAAGTCTTAATGAATTGATTTGCATGCCAGGAAAAAAAAATTCATAAAGTCTTATAGGATTGCTTTTGAGCTAGATCATGATCATATTTGTTTATTTGTTGAGATTTAATCACTTATTTATATCTAGAATTTTTGGTATTCTCCTAATGGTAAAAGAACACTGAATTTTAATCTGGAGAAAAACTTGGATTTCATTTCTAGTTATGAATAAGGCTAGGCGTCAATTGGGTAGTAGCCGGCTCATATTTTTTTATGAGTAGTCTAGGATTGAATGAGATGGAAAGAAACACACTCATTCAAAAATTATTGGAAAAAAAAGAAAATAAAAGTCTTTATGCATAATTGATCAAGAGTGAGCTCTTTAATACTCGAGTTATTAAGTTTTAGGGGACTTTGTGCCTAGTGACCTAAGACTTTGATAGTCTGGGATCCGTTAACCTAACACTCGCTACATGGGTATTATAGTATAAGTCTTTTGGGACCTCACTCATTGCACGGTCAAATAAGCATCTTTGTTATGTGTTCAATAATAGCATGAATCCTTGTATAACTCTAGTAGGAGAAGGTGTTGTGAGTCATTAACATTTATTCTATTTATAAACTTGTGATTGTTTAGATGAAAGATAAGTTATGGTTATTGATCTAGTATCTAGAGTAAATCTGTTAAACATCCACACACGCGTGTTTCTGGTTTGTGAGTTGGTTTGTGGGATTTATTCGAACTCTGTTTAGAGTCATTGCATTCTTAGATGCATTTTCTTGTTGGTTGGTTATGGTTTTTCTGAGGGGATCGATTGAATTATCATTTAGTTGCATTCACGTAGTTGCATTCATGTATTAGGTTTCTTTTGTAGTTTTTGAGTCTGTTTATGCTTGAGGACAAGTATCGATTCAAGTTTGGGGGTGTGATAAGTGGATTTTATATCTACTTGGAATGCTTCATTACAAGCTTAAGTTGGTATTTTGGACTTAAGTTATTGGTATTCTTGATGTGTTTTTGTGTTATTACATTACATGCATTAGTTGGATGAATAAATGAGCTTCTTAAAGAAATATGCTGAAAATAGATCAGAATTGGTAGCCTAGTCCATGTTCATATTTAAGAGCATCTCGATAGCTTCGCGTGGACTATTAAATCGCCAAATTCTGACAAACGGAACTCAAGTTACAGCAGAAACAAGAAATTGCTGAAAATCCAGAAGTTTGGCGCGCCCGCGCGGGGATGCGGGATGGCCGTGCCAGATATGCAGAAGTGCGCGCGCCCGCATGGAGACTGGGGCAGCCGCGCGGGGTCCCTGTGCCAGAATCCTTAATTGAGTTGAATTCGAAGAATTTGAGAGCCTGGGTCGTCCAGAAGCCTATATAAACTAATAAAAAGTCATTTTTAATAACGAGAAGCGAAGGGAGAGCATTGAGAAGACCTAGAGAGCACAAGACGGATACGGAGGAGAAGACTTTTGTATTTTTCAATATAGTTGATACTTGGATGCTTGTTTTCGATTTGACTTTAAACCCTAATACTCTATTATTGTTGATTATCATGTTTTCATTGGAACCCATGGTGACGATGAGTTCGATTATGAACTAATATTTGTTATGGCGTTCTAACGGATTTATCTATGGATTTCAATAGTTAATTATTTTATAATCTTTAGTGTGTGATGATTTATGATTTCCTAGTTTGGTTGTGCTTATTCGTCTTTGATGCGTAGCTAACATCTAAGATTGTTTGTTAATCTCTATTGAAGCGATAATGAATATAGAGGTTTAGAACTTGCCATGCTAGCATAGGTTTATGTATGAATTGACATGCATAATTCGTGGGTAATTTTAACCATCTTATTCACCCTATGTAATCAAGATAGATAACTTGCTCTTAAACCATTATGTTTTCAATCTTTATAGACATATAGGGACTAATCATAATTGGTATCTATTCAAATTCTATCTTAATTGTGGATGTTTGATAGTAGGGTGTACGTATAACGAAAGTTAGCATATACTAGTTTCGTGTTATCTGATTAGTTGTCATCACCATCACATGCTAGGGTTAAAGACATAAACTTTGAATGAAGTATTTAATGAAGTTAGAATCCCATGTTTATTCTCATATAAGTAATTCAATCATAATTCTCTTAGTTAATATTATTTAGTATAATCTCTTAGTTAAATCAAAACTCAATTTGTTACTTGTCTTAGCATTGAACGATAATCATACATTGTTGCATAGGTGCATAATCTGAACTTAACCTAAACCAGTCTCTGTGAGAACGAACTTGACTTATATCTTATACTACTTGTGATCGCGTATGCTTGCGTGTATTTTCGCGTTAGAATTACAGCGAACACTATATATATAGTTAAATTCTATGTATACCACTTTTTTGAAGATCTTGTAGACCACTATTTGTAAAATGTATTATTTTACGAATCATGCTCTACAAAGATTATTATTTTATTCAAAATCTTGAATATCATATATGTACTGTGCCTGGAATATTAAAAAAAAAATATTTTACGAAACAAGTATAGTTTGCATAATATTTGTTCAAATTGCAGAACATACACATTCTATTTACTAAACTTAAACGATCTTAAACAATTTTAATGAATTGTGATATTCATGAACATACTTCACAAAATAATATATTTTATAGTGTTTTGATTGTTGAACATACGTGGTCTCCTTAATATATATATATATATTTACATAAAAAAATTAATCTCACCATTTGTTATATATTGTCGATCAATAACAATGAGATTTGTAGAGGGGGGATTGAATACAAATCCAACTTTTCCCAAGCTTAAACTTTAAGATTTGCTGAACAAAAATAAAATTACCAAATATAAAAATTTCAGGTGGTTTGTTATATAACTTACCACCTGAGCTATATATTATAGAAGAAATAATTTGTGTAAATTACAAAGTAATTTCACAACTTCTTTTACAGTATTTCTCTCAGAAATATTGCTCTCAGCTAAACTTTATGAAAAATTCTATAAAATTATTTCTTAATTTAAATACTGCTTCTACTTGATTTACATATCACCAAGTTACAATTCTACTAGATAACAAAATAGTACATGTCTAAATGTCCAGATAGATTGCTTCTGCATTCCATCTCATGATCCTTGACTAAATTGGCTTTCTTGGTCTTGATTTTTGAATCTTGAATTTCTTTCCAATTTATCATGCATGGAAATAAAATGTTTCTTCTTTTTTCAGATTTTAAGATAATATATAATTTTTATCTTTAGCTTCCATTTTTAAACTGAGATCTTCATCAACCCATGTACTTTGTCAGATTGGATATATGTGCTCTGTTAAGTCACTATCAGTTGCTATTTTCTACTCTAGCCAATAGCTATTGATAGTGTATTCCTCTAGCAGTTGATGAGTTGATTCCCTTAGCCATTGATAAACTCTAGCAGTTGATAGACTCTAGCAGTTGATGACTCTTAGTCATTGATGATATATTCTCCTTAGCCGTTGGTGACTCACTTCACTTAGATAAAATTACATGGCATTTTATATTTATAATTAACCATCCTATTCTATTTATCCATTAAGTCAACATGACTACAAAAAGAATATTTACATCAATGAATAATATTAAGATCTGAATGAAAATGTTGCTAAACTTTATAAATTGATAAGTTATTTTGTCAACGGCTACTAGACAATGATAGTTATCAATTGACAGCTACATGTACTTAATGAATAATTATACTATATGTTTTGTTTATCATAAAAATTAAATGTGATTCTTAAAAATTTCCCCCAATTTATGACGGATAGAATAAAAGCCATAAATTAGAGTCTTGATGTTTACAAAATATATTAAAAACAGAATTCTTTGAAGATAGCACAAACAAATGATCATTAAGCTACAAAGTTCAAAATGAATAGAAAATACAAACAAAATTAAAAAAAAATACTTTAAGTTGTTGCTCCTCTATACAAAGCTGATCATTTTTCTTTTCTCTGCCATTCCTGGTTGTAACCAATTTTCCTTTGAAAATGCCATAAAATACTCCTTCATCTTCAACCTTTGGATTTAGCATTCTCATAAGATATTCCAAGTCAGCATTGCTAGCTATTTTCAGTTGGTGTTTGAGTCTTAAAAATCTTCTACAACCATCCCGATCCCTGAACTTCATCATGCGATCTAGTTGATGATAAATTCTTCTGCCATTGTAAGGAATAGCCAGCTTTCTAGGGAGTGCATCCTTAGCATTCCAGCTATTCTTCATTTCATTAGTTTTTTTGAGCACTTCCTTCTTGGAAGTTGGAGTAAATCCACCAGTGCTTTTCATATGAGTGTAGACCTTAGACAAGGTCTTGTACCCTTTCCTGAGAATGTGCCGAAGAGGCCACTATTTATTGTTGCCTCCTTTATAGTCAAACACAAGTATTTTAGGCATCTTGGGAGTAGCATCCAATCCCCTGACTTCATAAATTTCATTTAGATATAGATTGGAATTTGTCTTTTCTTCAATATCTATAATGTATATGAATGAGTCTTTGTCTTAAGTTTTCTTCGCTTGTTTGTGAGCTGGTAGTTTTGGCAATGGTTTCTTCAATTCTTTCTTCTTTTGAGCTTCCTTTTCCACAAGAAATATAGGCAACTTGAGATTGTCAAGCTCAATTATTTCTTCCTTGGGCATATGGTTCACCATGAAAATTAATTCCAAGTATCACTACTATATGTTCAGGAAGAGAAACTGTAGGTTGTTGAGTAGAAACAGTAGTAGAGATAACTGGTTCATCTAGCGATAATTGCCTTTTTGGACCTTTTTTGTTCTCATCTTTTTAGGCTTTTTGGTCACTTTTGGTTCAGCTTTAGCTTTTATTTCTGGTCATTTTTTTCTTTAGCCCACTGGCTAGATGCATTTGATAATCTATGGAAACATCCTCTATTTCATTTTGCTTTCCTCCTTCCGCTTGCTCAAAAGCATTTCTTACTAGTTCTTCAGCTTTGGCATCTCCATAGCTTGCATGACCAGGAAAGACATAAAAGGTTTCTCCCTCTCTGTATATGCATGCTCTCATTTGTTTCAAAAATAAATTTGTAGCAATTTTGTTTTTCTTGATTTGAGCAACCAATAAATTTCATCAATCTTTGTCAAGCCTAGGACTTGTAAAGTGCACATCCTCTGATGGCTTCTTTCCTTTAAGATCATTACTACTAGCAAGTGATCTAGCTTCAAAAGACTTGAATTCTGAGATGAACTTATTCTTGGATGAAGTAGAACCCTTTTTCCTAATGCTACTAAATAAGATATCAGAAGTTATTATCTTCATGATATTGGTTGTGGTTGGGACGCTTGCTAGCTTTTTTTTGAAGGTTTCTGCAAAGTTTCGTTACTTTATTGCTGGAGAAGACTACTAGTTCCTTCAAATATCTAATGACTATATAGTGATGTGACTTAAATGTTAGGAGCAATTGATGATATCAAGCAAAAACTATCAGAAGTTCGCATCAGAACTTAAGTATCAACGGATGATGATGATGTCAACGGATGATGATGTCAACGGATGATGTAATCAGTATTTATCACATCAATTAATCTTTGATAAGGAAAAGGAAACAGGAACTTAAGGCGGTGAAAGACTTTATCTCAGAAGCATTGTATAGGTTTCCTTGTTGTTAATAGAATATGATTCCTTATACATTATGTAGATGTGCTCTATATAAAGCATAACTTAGATTCATGCTATAAGCATTGCGACATTGTTATATCTTTCACATAACCTAGCAGCTCTCAAGGATATTTGTTCATCCTTCGAGAGAGTACGTTTGTAATCAATTTTAATCTGTTAATATAAAAATTATTCGTTATGTTGAAGCTTTATCGAATTGATTGTATTAAATGTATTCGCCCCCCCTCTACAGTTGATTAAGGACCTAACAATTGGTATCGGAGCCTGCTGTTAATGTACAAACAATTTAAGATTTGAAAATCAATCTATAACGGGAGATAAAGAAGAATAAACACAGAATTCAAAGCCACCACCCCCAGCCACATCACAGATAAGCAGCAACATGAGTAGGTATGAAGCAATCAAGGTGCCTATCATAAAGATACATGAATATCCAATCTGGAAAGTCAGGATGACCATATGTTTGGAAGCCACAGATCCTGAATATCTAAACATGATCTATGATAGTCCTCGTAAACCAATGAAGGTAGCTGTTTCTCTTGCAAGAGAACCAGAAAAGATGATAGACAAAGAAAGGAAGGACTATACTCCTGAAGATCTCTCATCTATCATGAAGGATGCTAAGGTCAGACACATCATGCACATCAGTCTTGATATTGTTATGTCCAATAAAGTTATTGGATGTAAGACAGCAGAAGAGATATGGGATGATTTAGAAGTAAAGTGTCAAGGTACAACCGATATCAAGAAGAATAAGAGGATAATAATTACTCAAGAATATGAGCATTTTGACTCAAGAGACAATGAGTCCTTAATTGAGATATATGATAGATTTCAGAAGTTGCTGAATGACTTATCCCTTGTCGACAAAGAATATGATTTGGAGGATTCAAACTTGAAGTTCCTACTTGCTCTCCCTGAAAAGTGGGACTATAAAGTCACATCAATAAGGGATAACTATGAACTTGATAACACACCTCTAGATGAGATCTATGGAGTTCTGAAAACTCGTGAACTAGAGATGGAGCAAAGAAGCAAGAGGAAAGGATCTAAATCTTGACCAGTTGCACTCAAGGTTGAAGAGAAGCCAAAGGAGAAAGCTAGGAGGAAATGCTACTCCAAAGGGAAATCCATGATAGAAATGTCAGATACTGAATCATCAAATTTTGATGATGACTCAAATACTGATACTAAATCAGATACCGACAGTGATTATAACAACAATGAAAACATGGATCAAATGGCTGCCCTACTGGTTAAAAGCTTCAAGAAGATGGTCTACAAGAACTTTAAGAAATGGAAAAGATTTTCCAAAAAAGGTTTCAGTTCCTCAAACTCTGATAAGAGGAACAACAGAAGAAATATTGATCGGAAGGAATCGAAATCTGGAAAACTTGACAAGTCAAAAGAGATATGTTTCAACTGTCATGGAATTGGACACTTTGCAGCTGGCTACAGAAAACTCAGAGATGAGAAGAAACAAGCTTTGATATCAAAGAAGAGAAACTGGGATGATTCATCAGATTCAGATGATGGAGTCAATTATGCTATCATGGCAAAAGCTGATGTTGAGACTGACAATGCTGAATTAAAGGTACCTCAAACTATTCTTGCTTTTGATACTGATGATATCTATTAATTAAGATTATTTCTTAAGACTCTGCATGTTAGTTATAGGGATCAAACCTTAGAGAATAATAGAATCAAGAGTGAAAACTATGTGTTAAAGAAAAGGAATGATCACCTAGAAATTGAGTTGCTTTCCATGCTAGAAATTTAAAAAGAAAGAGATAATGTTGTTTATGTTAAAGAAATATTGTTAGAAAAGCATGCTTATCTAGAGAAAGAGTTAGCTAAAGAGCGAGAAGTTATTAAACTTTGGACTAACTCAGGAAAGACAACTTAGGAAATTTTAGAGAATGGTTGTTGGGGATCAGGATTATGATATTCTACTAGATCTAATTCTGATAAGAAAAGTGGAAAAGAAACTGAGAAAACAGATGCAATAAAAACTAATAGCAAGGTCAAACTGAATAAGGTTTAGATAAAGACCATTAAGTTTAATCCAAATGCTAATACTGTTAAGTCAATCAATGAGGATGGTATAACCTCAGCACCTTGATCAAACTTTATTATTGATAAGAGTGAACAAGTTCACAAAAAATCAGTAAATATTGGTTCAATGACTCAGAAACAGCTTAAGCAAAAGATGAAGGATCTTTACATGAAAGACAAGAGGAAAAGGTCTAGGAAAAATAGGAATGACAAGGTAAGTGTTAATAAGAATGGAAATTATGTAACCCCTCCTAATGCACCTAGAAAGACCTGTTCAAACTATGGAAACACTAATCATTTTGCTAATTTTTGCAAGAAGAATAAAAAAATAAATGTTGTTCCTTCCAAATCAGAGTTTAGGAATAGAACAATTAGATATAAACCACAGAATCCTTGTTTTCATTGTGGTAGTGTTTTACATTCTATTTGTACATGTAAAGAGTATCACAGTTTGTATAATGATTATTATAAACTGAAACCCTCTTTAATTAAAGCAAAATCTGTTTCTGCATGTATAAATACTGATAGTAAGGATGTTAACATAAACTATGATAAAAAGTCTTCTGCTACATATGTTAACAAACTTAAAGAGGCCAAAGGATCCAAGCAAGTCTGGGTCCTTAAAAACACTAACTGATTCAAATTACTGATTGTAGGGTGACATGAAGAATGCTCTAGTCTTGGACAGTGGATGCTCAGGACATATGACTGGTTATAAATCCTTGCTATCAGAATTTGAGGAGAAGGCTGGCCAAACGTTTCTTATGGAGATGGCAACTTAGGAAAAATCTTGGGATATGGCAAAATCAAAATTGGAAATGTCATCATTGAAAATGTAGCTCTAGTTGCAGGACTTAAGCATAATTTGATCAGTGTAAGTCAAATCTGTGACAGAGGTTACCATGTCAACTTCTATGAGGAGTATTGTGAAATTGTCAGTAAGTTTGATCGCAAAATTGCATTAACTGGTGTAAGATATGGTAGTTTATATGAAGCCAGTGTCTCCACAAGTACTGATGAATGAGAAGTTTGTCTACTGAGTAGTGCATCTGTGGAAGACAGTTAGAACTGGCATAAAAGACTTTCTCAACTCAACTTCAACAATATCAATGAACTTGTGAGGAAAGATCTTGTGAGAGGATTTCCCAATGCAGTTTTTACTCCTGATGTCTTATGTGACTCATGCCAGAAAGCCAAGAAAAGGAAAACTTATTTCTAGAGTAAAACTGAATCTACAATTTTTGAACCATATCATCTACTTCATATTGATCTCTTTGGTCCAGTGAATGTTATGTCAATTGCCAAGAAGAGGTATGCAATCGTAATTATTGATGAATATACAAGATACACATAGGTGTATTTTCTGCACACCAAGGATGAATCTTCATCCATTCTTCTTGATCATGTGAGGGAGATGGAAAAAGGATCAACATACAAAGTGAAGATCATCAGATTTGATAATGGAGCTGAATTCAAGATAGCTCTATAGAAGAGTTCTGCAAACTCAAGGGGATAAAACAAGAGTTTTCTGCTGCTGGAAATCCATAACAAAATTGAGTTGTTGAAAGAAAGAATAGAACTCTGATAGAAGCTGCAAGAACCATGCTAGAAGAAGCAAGATTGCCTACCTACTTCTGGGCTGAGGTTGTGCAAACTGCTTGCTTTACACAAAATGCAACATTGATCAACAAGCATGGAAAACACTATTTGAGATGGTGAAGGGAAAGAATCCAAATTTGAAATACTTTCACTTTTTTGGTTATAAGTGTTTTGTTCTCAAAACTCATCCGGAGCAGCTGGCCAAGTTTGATATAAAATCTGATGAAGGAATTTTTGTGGGATATTCATTGTCCACAAAAGCCTTCAGAGTTTACAATCTGAGAATAAGAACAGTCATGGAATCCATACATGTATCTTTTGATGACAAGATGATAACAGGTCTAGAAGATGCAGATGACCATGAAAAATTGAGATTGGAAAATGAAGTACCTTACGCAAAACTTTTAAATCCTGACTCTGATACAGTAAATCCTGATATCACTCAAAGCTCTGAGGTTCCATAGAACAGTGGAAATACTTCTAACACCGAAGCATATATTGAGGGAGAGCAACATGACTCAAATCCAGAGACTAATACAAGTAATTAAACTCAAGGAACATCAGTAGAAAGATCATCAGACTCATCTTCCTCAAACTCTGATGAGTCAAATACTAATGATAATGGGAACACTGATTCAGGGGGAGCATCAGGAAATAATTGTGGTACTAATCAAAGAAATAACATAGAGTTCATGGATCAAGGGGGAGGTTCGTCTTCTAGGAGTCAACTTTCATCTGTAAAAAAATGGTCTAAGTCACACACACCTGACTTAATCATTTGAAACCCTGACATTGGTGTAAGAACAGGAAAAGCCACTCAGAATGAATATCTCTACCATTCTTTTATATCTCAAACTGAACCTAAGAAGGTTAAAGAAGCTCTGCAAGATGCTGATTGTGTCACATCAATGCAAGAGGAGCTCAATGAATTTGAAAGGAAAAAAGTCTGGACTCTTGTATCAAGACCAAAGAACAGATCTGTAGTTGGCACAAAATGGGTGTTCAGAAACAAAACTGACGGTGAGGGCATTATTACAAGGAATAAAGCAAGACTGGTTGCAAAGGGTTACTCACAACAGGAAGGCATTGATTATGATCAGACATTTGCTCCAGTTGCACGGCTTGAGGCAATTAGAATCTTTCTTGCCTATGCTGCTCACAAGAAGTTTAAGGTGTTCCAAATGGATGTGAAGAGTGCATTATTAAATGGAGAACTCGAAGAGGAAGTTTATGTTGAACAGCCTCCAGCGTTCATTAATCCAAAGTATCCAAATCATGTCTACTTACTGGATAAAGTACTCTATGGACTGAAACAAGCTCCAAGGGCCTGGTATGAAACACTTGCTCTATTTCTGCTAGATAGTGGTTTCACAAGAGGTACAATTGACAAAACTCTCTTTTATATATACCATGGTAAGGACTTGTTATTGGTACATATTGATAAGTGGCATTTTATACCACTTAGAACGTCTTGTAATAGCTTAAATTGATGTCTTGAAATCAAGTATTTTGTGTATTTGATGTGTTTTTCTAGTGTTTGTGCATTTCAGGGTATTATTTGCATTTCTGGAGAGATTTCATCAAGAATAAGCCTTGGCATGTGTTTGGCATTGCAAGTGAGAAGATGGGATCAGAATGCAGCAAGAAACGGGAGCAAAAATAGAGCATTTTCCAGAAGGGGTCTGAGCGCCCGCTCACCTCTGCTGAGCGACCGCTCAGGAAGCTGAGCGCCCGCTCAGGAATGCTGAGCGCCCGCTCAGGAATGCTGAGCGGCCGCTCAGGGATGGAAATTTAAAATAATTATTTTAGACTCATGATTCTGTTAAGCTTCCAACTTCTGAGTTAGCTGAGTTTTATGGGACTCCTATATAAGTAGTTTTCAAAGACATTTCACATAGTGTTGAATCATAGTATTAATCAAAGAGCGAAGAGATAAGGAAGAAGGCCGTTTTAGCACACCGCAACGAAGAGGAAGCATATTTTCTTGTGATTCTTTATTTCGTTGTAACGTTGGATGCTAGTTTTCTTTACCTTGAACCTATTTGCTTTTGTGACGTACTTTGGTTTAATATAAGTAGTTTTAATTATTCTCGTGTGTTATTATCATGTTTTCTTATGAACCCATGATGACGATGAGTTCTATCATGGGCTAATCGTGATCATGGGGTCGTAACGGATTTACTATGGAATTCTTTAGTTAGTTGTTTAATACCTTAGTGTGTGATGAGTGTATGATATCTAGTATTGGTTGTGCTTATTCGTCTTATGTGCGTCGCGAACATATAAGATAGGGTGTTAATCTCTTGTGAAGCGACGGTGGATCTTGAGGTTTAGAACTTGCCATGCTAGCATAGGTTCATGTATGAGTATGCATGATTAGTGGGTAACTCTAACCGTTTTACTTGCCCTGTGTAATCAAAAGGAATAACTTGTGCTTAAATCGTTATATTGTCAAATTCTGTAGACATATAGGGTCTCAACATAATTGATGCCTATTCAACTTTTGTCTTAATTGTGGATGTTTGGTAGAATGGTATTAGTACAATGAAAGTTAGCTTTTATCAGTTTCGTGTTATTCGATTAATATCATCAATGTTGCATGCTAAGGGTAATAACAATGACTATTGAAGGAAGTAGTAATGAAGTTGTGATCTCATGTGTATTTTAATATTGTTAATTTAAGTGTTAATTAAGTGCTTAATTCTTGTAGTTAATAATTAGTTAATCAAATCTAAGTGTTATTGTCTTTACATTGAGAAGTAATTATACATTGGTGAGTGAGTGTAAATTGAACATAATTAGTCTGAGTCTCTGTGGGAACGAACTAGGATGTATTCTATATTACTTGCGAACGCGTATACTTGCATGTATTATTAGCTCGTGTTTCCGTCCTAACAAGTTTTTGGCGCCGCTGCCGGGGACTCAGCGTATTTGTTTAGTTTATGTAATTACCATCAGTGGTCATTAGGACTCATTGATTAAGACGTGTTACGTATTATTTCTGGTTGTGTTTCAGGTACTTTAGCGAGTGTTTATGCAAACACGTTCTCGTTCTTGCAAGAGGACTTTAGATACGGCTGAGGAGACAGACAAAGTTCTTGATATTCCGGAGAAGATAGATTTTGAAGATTCGGATTCAGGAAGTGAGCAGAAAGAGCCAGTAATCATGGGTGATCGTATAGTGCCGGCAGATCCAGCTCTTATGGACTTTTCTCGGCCTAAAATTGATGATATTCAGTCTAGCATCATGCACCCGGCTATTGAGGCCAATAACTTTGAAATCAAGCCGGGCACTATTCAGATGGTGCAGAATTCCGTTTCTTTCGCAGGTGCTGCGACTGAAGACCCCAACATGCACATAAGAAATTTTATCGAGATCTGTAGTACTTTCAAATATAATGGTATGACTGATGAGGCTATCAAGCTGAGGCTTTTCCCATTCTCACTGAGGGATAAAGCTAAGGACTGGTTACATTCTGAACCAGCTGGGTCCATCACTACTTGGCAAGATCTTGCGCAAAAGTTTCTGGTGAAGTTTTATCCAATGGCGAAGACTGCAGCAGCTAGAGGCGCCTTGTGGGCCAAAAGCTATATTGAGGCTTATAATCTGATTGAGACGATGGCTGCAAATGAGCATCAAAACCCAACTCAAAGGATGATGCATAGGAAGGTAGCAAGTATTTTGGAAGTTGATGCAGCTACAGCTATTGCTGCGCAGCTCCAAGCGCTGTCTATGAAGGTCGATTCTCTAGCCACCTATGGAGTCAATCAGATATCTATGGTCTGTGAGCTTTGTGCAGGTTCTCATGCTACGGATCAATGTTCTCTTGTTAATAAATCTGTTCAGTATGTGAATAATTATCAGTGACCGCAGCAGCCTGTGCCAGCTACTTATTATCCTAACAACAGAAATCATCCAAATTTCAGCTGGAGTAATAATCAGAATGCTATTCAGCAACCATATCAGCAAGGCGTAAGTAAATAGTTTAATCCACCTGGATTCCAGCAACCACAGCAGTATGCTCAAAGGCAATCATATCCTCAACAAGGAGGTGCAGCTCCACCCTCTAGTGCTGATTTTGAGGAACTTAAGTTGTTGTGTAAAAGTCAGGCGGTTTCTATCAAGACCTTGGAAAATCAAATCGGTCAAATAGCCAATGCAGTGCTCAATCATCAACCTGGCACACTTCCCAGTGATACTGAAGTGCCAGACAGGAAGGAAGCTAAAGAGCAAGTCAAGGCTATTACCTTAAGGTCTGGAAAAGTTGCTGATGCTGAAAAAGCAAAAGACGGAGAAGCTGAAGTTGGTGATGAAGAAGCTAAGCAAAGGGAGAAAGAGGCGGAACCAAGGAAGACTACTGTTGAACACACTCTTCCTGAGGGTGATACAGGGGAGAAACAGCTCTATCCTCCACCACCTTTCCCTAAGAGATTGCAACAACAAAAGCTGGATAAGTAGTTTGGTAAGTTTCTGGAGGTGTTCAAGAAACTTCACATCAATATATCTTTCGCTGAGGCTCTGGAGAAAATGCCTAGTTATGCGAAATTTATGAAGAGTATTCTTTCAAGGAAGGTGAAACTGGATGACCTTGAGACCGTTGCTCTAATGGAAGAATGCAGTGCTGTGCTGCAACAAAAGTTACCTCCAAAGCTTAAAGATCCAGGTAGCTTCACCATTCCTTGCACCATCGGTAAGTTATCTTTTGACAAGTGCCTGTGTGATTTGGGAGCAAGCATCAATCTAATGTCGTTATCGATCTTCAAAAAGTTAAATGTGCCTGATCCAAAGCCCACCTACATGTCTCTACAATTGGCTGATCGTTCTATTACATACCCACGAGGCATAGTGGAGGATATGCTAGTAAAGGTGGATAAGCTCTTCTTTCCTGCAGACTTTGTTATTCTGGATTTCGAGGAAGATAAGAAGATTCTCATAATCTTGGGGAGACCTTTCTTGGCTACAGGACATACCTTGATAGATGTGCAGAAAGGTGAACTTACTATGCGGGTGCAGGATCAGGATGTGACATTCAATGTATTCAAAGCGATGAAATTCCCTACAGAAGATGAGTGCTTAAAAGTGGATTTGATTGATTCTGCGGTTACTTCAGAACTTGAACATATACTAATGTCTGATGCATTAGAGAAAGCCTTAGTGGGGGATTTTGACAGTGATGATGAAGATGGCAATAAGCAACTACAATATCTAAATGCTTCTCCTTGGAGGCGAAAGCTAGACATGCCATTTGAATCTCTCGGTACTTCTGACCTCAAAAATGCTGAAGGAAAGCTCAAACCATCTATTGAGGAAGCACCTACCTTGGAGCTTAAACCATTGCCTGAACACTTGAGGTATGCTTTTTTAGGTGATGCATCTACTTTACCTGTTATTATTGCATCTGACCTTTCAGAAAGTGAGGAGGACAAGCTCCTGAGGATCTTGAGAAAATTCAAATCGGCTATCAGATGGACTATAGCAGACATCAAGGGGATCAGCCCTTCATACTGCATGCATAAAATTTTGCTAGAGGAAGGTAGTAAGCCAACTGTTGAGCAACAACGAAGACTTAATCCCATCATGAAAGAAGTTTGAAGAAAGAAATTCTGAAGTGGCTGGATGCAGGAATCATTTATCCTATTTCTGACAGTTCTTGGGTGATCCTCGTGCAATGTGTACCTAAGAAAGGAGGTATCACTGTGGTAGCAAATGAGAAGAACGAGCTCATCCCTACTCGAACAGTCACAGGATGGAGGGTATACATGGACTACAGAAAGTTGAACAAGGCCACATGGAAGGATCACTTCCCTCTTCCATTTATTGATCAGATGCTTGACAGGTTGGCCGGTTATGAGTATTATTGTCTTCTGGATGGTTATTCGGGGTATAATCAGATATGTATTGCACCAGAGGATCAATAAAAGACTACCTTCACTTGTCCATTTGGCACGTTTGCTTTTCGCAGAGTTTCGTTTGGCTTATGTGGCGCACCGGCCACTTTTCAGAGATGTATGATGGCTATATTCTCTGATATGATTGGAAATAATGTCGAGGTGTTCATGGACGACTTCTCCGTCTTTGGACATTCGTATGATGAATGTTTGAATAATCTTTGTGGTGCTCAAAAGGTGTGTGGAAACTAATTTGGTGCTCAATTGGGAAAAATGTCACTTTATGGTGCGTGAAGGCATTATTCTTAGGCATAAGGTTTCTAGCAAGGGTCTTGAGGTGGACAAAGCCAAGGTGGGAGTCATTGAAAATCTTCTACCACCTATTTCTGTGAACGTAGTTTTCTTGGTCATGTGGGTTTTTATCAGCGTTTCATCAAGGACTTTTCGAAGATATCTAAGCCGTTGTGCAACTTGCTCGAGAAGGATGTGCCTTTCAAATTTGATGATGAATGTTTGACAACTTTCGAAACTCTCAAGAAGAGTTTGATAACTGCACCTGTCATAACGACACCTGATTGGACAGAGCCTTTTGAGATGATGTATGATGCGAGTGATTATGCGGTGGGCGCAGTTCTTGGGCAGCGCAAGAATAATCTCTTTCATGTGGTCTACTATGCCAGTAAGACTTTAAATGGAGCTCAAATGAACTACACCACTACTGAGAAGGAGCTCTTGGCTATAGTCTTTGGTTTTAAAAAAATTTGATCTTATTTGCTTGGGACAAAGGTGACAGTGTTCACTGATCATGCGGCCATCCGCTATTTGGTTTCCAAGAAGGATTCGAAGTCAAGACTCATTCGTTGGGTGCTCTTGCTACAGGAATCTGAGTTAGAGATCAAGGATCGAAAAGGTACTGAGAATCAAGTAGCTGACCATCTCTCTAGATTGGAGAATCCCGAGTCTACTTCACATGATAATATATTGATCAATGAATCTTTTCCGGATGAGCAGTTGTTCACAGTTCAGGAGAAAAAGCCATGGTTCGCAGATATTGTGAATTATCTTGTCAGCAATATAATGCCTCCTAATATGAATACAGCTCAAAAGAAGAAGTTTATGCATGAGGTGAAGTGGTATATGTGGGATGAACCGTATTTGTTTAGACAGGGAGCTGACCAAATCATCAGGAGATGTATCCCATTCTGTGAGACGGAGGGGATATTACAAGACTGCCACTCCACAGTTTATGGTGGACATTATGGTGGTGAGAAGACGGCAGCTCATATTCTGCAAACAGGTTTTTTCTGGCCTACTTTGTTTAAGGATGCTCATCAGTTCGTTTTAAGATGTGATCGTTGCCAAAGAGTGGGAAATCTTATGAGGAAGGATGAGATGCCGTTAAATGTAATGCTTGAAGTCGAGGTCTTTGATGTTTGGGAAATCGATTTCATGGGGCCATTTGTCTCATCCTGCAATAATCAGTACATCTTGCTGGCAGTCAATTATGTCTCAAAATGGGTAGAAATCAAATCTCTGATGACGAATGATGCAAAGGTAGTGTTGAATTTTCTTCATAAACAGATTTTCACAAGGTCTGGAACGCCACGAGTAATCATAAGTGATGAAGGGTCGCATTTCTGCAACCGTAAGTTCACTTTTATGATGCAGCGCTACAATGTGAATCATCATGTTACTACTGCCTATCATCCGCAAATGAATGGTCAAGCGGAAGTGTCTAATAGAGAGATCAAGCGCATTTTAGAGAAGGTTGTTTGTCCGTCAAGGAAGGATTGGTCTTTAAAGCTCGATGAAGCTGTTTGGGCTTACGAAACAGCATACAAGACTCCACTTGGGATGTCCCCGTTTCAATTTGTGTACGGTAAGGGATGTCATTTACCTGCGGAGCTTGAGCATAAGGCCTATTGGGCATTGAAGAAGTTGAACCTGGATCTAGATGCAGCTGGAAAGAAGTGAATGATTCAGCTAAATGAACTTCATAAATTTCGACTCCAAGCGTACGAGAATAACAAAATGTACAAGGAAAAAGTGAAAAGGTGGCACGATAGGAAGCTATATCCTAAGTCATTTATGCCAGGGCAGCAAGTTCTTTTATTCAACTCTCATCTCCGACTTTTTCCTGGAAAGTTGAAATCAAGGTGGTCTGGACCTTTTATCGTCAAAACTGTGTTTCCACATGGAGCGGTGGAGATTTTTGAGAATGATCCGGACCAAGCATTCAAGGTTAATGGTCAACGTTCGAAGCATTACTATGGGAACACGGCAAACCGGGAAGTGGTTAGTGCCGTTTTATTGTCAACTTGATTAAGGTACGCTACGTCAAGCTAATGACGAAAAAGAAGCGCTTCTTGGGAGGCAACCCATGATTTGTTGTTACAGGAACCCTTAGAAGTTAGTAACCTATCCAAAACCACAAAAAAAGTCAGAAAAACAGGGCGAGAAAATTATTTTTCCAGAAGACCCCTGAGCGCCCGCTCAGCTTAGCTGAGCGACCGCTCAGGGCCCGAATGACAGAATTTTTTTTAAGCCTTATAAAAATCCAAAAAATCAGAAAAATCAAAAATCAAAACACAGCCCCACTACCCACGAATTATCTTCCCATTACCCACATTTTTAACCCTCAAAACCCACTCCTAATCAAATTTAAACCCTAATCTCTACCCTATATATACATACAACTATTCCATATACTCCCCATACACTTTCAAACCTTAAACTCTCTCCCATATTCAAAAATACCAATCTTAAACACATTTTTTAGTTTCGATGGCACCCAAGAGATCCAGGACTATTGATAGCAGCAACACTGTTCCTACTGCAGATTCTTCAAGGGGTACTGCTGCGAGGCCTCGTTTGTTTGATAGGGCTGTTGAGGAGGAGTATACTAGGCTTCTGGGTAAGCCGATTTTGAAGGAGAGTGGATTTTTACCATCGGGAAGGGATGGTGAGTTGTTACCAATGATTGTTTAGAAGGGTTGGATTGCTTTTTGTGAGTCATTAGAGGCAGTTCCGATGAGTGTTGTTCATGAGTTCTATGTGAATGCGAAGGCTGAAAAGAATGGGTTTTCTGTTGTGCAGGGGATGACGGTCGATTATCACCCTGAGGTGATTCGCCGTGTGATTGGGCAGCGAGAGAGGAAGCCCACGGAGGAGAATTGGAACGAGAAGACTGCTGAAGATTTTGACTTGGATTTAATTTGTGCTACTCTCTGTAGGTCGGGCATGGTTTGGACTTTCAAGACTGGGACTAACGAGTATCACCATTTTTAGGCGATTGCGATGAATAGGTATGCCCATGCATGGAATGCCTTTATGTGTGCTAATATTCTGCCTACTTCACATGCACATGAGGTTACAGTTGAACGCTCACAGTTGTTATGGGTATTTTGAATGAGGAGTACTATGTGGACCTTGGTGAGTTCATCTACCAAGGAATTCTGAAGTTTTTGAGGGGAGCTAAGCACATGAACATCCCTTATGCATCCACGGTTACAAAGCTTTGCCGAGCAGTGGGAGTTCAGTGGCCGTCTCACGAGCAGTTGCAGCTGTCGGCCGCTTCGATTGATTTCGGGACTCTGAATGCGATGCAGGAGTGGACTGGTGGAGAGCCTGAGGAGCATGGGCTGGGTTATCGTCTTCCAGGAGGGCGTCCAGCACGCGGTGCTACCATGGCGAGACCAGGGCGTGACGAGGCAGGCTCTTCTAGAACTCAGGAGGGTGCTGGGATGGCGGATGCCCAGTATAGGAGGCTGTCGAGGAGGATGGATGCTATGTACGAGACGCAGAGCAGGTTTGTTCAGGAGCTCACCCTTGCGCTTGGGACTGCTTTTAGAGGCCTTGAAGCTGACATCCAGTGGCCAGTTTTTGGTGAGGACTCTGCATATCCGCCTCCTGATACTCCACCCTCTGAGGGTGATGATGATGATCTCTCCGAGTAGGTATACCCTGCATTCCTTTCTACTACCTTCACTGGGGACAGTGAAGATTTTAAGTTTGGGGGTGGTAGTTAAGGAATATTTTGTGTGTGTGTCATATAGTTGCATATTCATGATAGTTTAGTTCATATAATTGCATATTTTTGTCATATAGTTTTTTTTATTATTTTATTTTATAGCTTTATTTATCATGTCATGTAGCTCATGCATATACCATGATCCCTTTTGCATTGCTTTGCCAATTGATTTGTGATGTTGATGCGAGTGTAGTGATATCGTTAAAGTGATGTTGAGTCTTGTAGGTTGACGTGCATGCTAGAAACACTTGTAATTTCACTAAGTCTTAGAGAATGCTTAAGGACTAGATTGTTGTTATGTTTTGATGGTTTTCAAGGTTAATCTACTGATTATGCTTAGAATTTATAATAGGTTCTTAGTGGTTAAAGACGTGAAAAGAAAAATTGGAGTAAAAAGTGGAATTCATTGCTAATTATGCTAGGCGTCAAATGGCTAGTAGTCGGCTCATATTTTTATGCAAGTAGTCTAGGGTTGAGCAAGACGGAGCGAAACGCACTTACTCAGAAATTTGGAAAAAAAAAGTATTGAAAAAAATATATGAAAAAAAGGAAAAAATATAGAAAAAAAGAAAAGAAAAAAATAGAGAGTTAATGCATAATTGATCACAAGTGGGCTCTTTGGTATTCGAGTTATTAAGTTCTTAGGGGACTTTGTGCCTAGTGACCTAAGGCTTTTACAGTCTGGGATCCGCTAACCTAACGCTCGCTATATGGATGTCATTGCATAAGTCTTTTGTGGACCTCACTCATTGCACGGTCAAATAAGCATTTGTGTGTTGTGTTAAATAATAAGCATGATTCCGTAGTAAGCTCCAATAATCTTGATGTGTTATAAGTCATTTTGTGCCTAGAATTTTATTCTTCGTATAATCATGTGATTACCTTGAGGATAGTTGAGTTATGATAATTGATCTAGTTTCGAAGCATATCTGTTAAGCATCCGCACACACCACGTTTCCGGCTGTATGTTAGTTTGCATGATTTGATTGATCTTTATTCGCCTAATTGCATTTGTTAAGATGTCGTAAGTTGGTTGGTTTGGTCGTAGTAAGAGGGATCGCTGCATTTCATATAGATTGCATTCATGCATGTTTTTGTTTTGTTTTTGAGTCTGTGACGCTTGAGGACAAGCATCGATTTAAGTTTGGGGGTGTGATAAGTGGCATTTTATACCACTTAGAACGTCTTATAATAGCTTAAATTGATGTCTTGAAATCAAGTATTTTGTGTATTTGATGCTTTTTCTAGTGTTTGTGCATTTCAGGGTATTATTTGCATTTCTGGAGAGATTTCATCAAGAATAAGCCTTGGCATGTGTTTGGCCTTGCAAGTGGGAAGATGGGAGCAGAATACAGAAATAAACGGGAGCAAAAATAGAGCATTTTCCAGAAGGGGTTTGAGCGCCTGCTCTCCTCTGCTGAGCGACCGCTCAGGAAGCTGAGCGCCCGCTCAGGAATGCTAAGCGGCCGCTCAGGGATGGAAATTTAAAATAATTATTTTAGACTCCTGATTCTGTTAAGATTCCAACTTCTGAGTTAGTTGGGTTTTATGGGACTCCTATATAAGTAGTTTTTAGAGACGTTTCACATAGTATTGAATCGTAGTATTAATCAAGGAGCGAGGAGATAAGGAAGAAGACTGTTTTAGCACACCGCAACGAAGAGGAAGCATGTTTTCTTGTGATTCTTTATTTCGTTGTAACATTGGATGCTAGTTTTCTTTACCTTGAACCTATTTACTCTTGTGACATACTCTGGTTTAATATAAGTAGTTTTAATTATTCTCGTGTGTTATTATCATGTTTTCTTATGAACCCATGATGACGATGAGTTCTATCATGGGCTAATCGTGATCATGGGGTCGTAACGGATTTACTATGGAATTCTTTAGTTAGTTGTTTAATACCTTAGTGTGTGATGAGTGTATGATATCTAGTATTGGTTGTGCTTATTCGTCTTATGTGCGTCGCGAACATATAAGATAGGGTGTTAATCTCTTGTGAAGCGACGGTGGATCTTGAGGTTTAGAACTTGCCATGCTAGCATAGGTTCATGTATGAGTATGCATGATTAGTGGGTAACTCTAACTGTTTTACTTGCCCTGTGTAATCAAAAGGAATAACTTGTACTTAAATCGTTATGTTGTCAAATTCTGTAGACATATAGGGTCTCAACATAATTGATGCATATTCAACTTTTGTCTTAATTATGGATGCTTGGTAGGATGGTATTAGTACAATGAAAGTTGGCATTTATCAGTTTCGTGTTGTTCGATTAATATCATCACTGTTGCATGCTAAGGGTAATAACAATGACTATTGAAGGAAGTAGTAATGAAGTTGTGATCTCATGTGTGTTTTAATATTGTTAATCCAAGTGTTAATTAAGTGCTTAATTCTCGTAGTTAATTGTAGTTAATAATTAGTTAATCAAATCTAATTGTTATTGTCTTGACATTGAGAAGTAATTATACATTGGTGAGTGAGTGTTAATTGAATATAATTAGTCTGAGTCTCTGTGGGAACAAACTAGAAAGTATTCTATATTACTTGCGAACGCGTATACTTGCGTGTATTATTAGCGCGTGTTTCCGTCCTAACACATATATATGTTAATGATATCATTTTTGGATCTACTAATGATAAACTCTGGGATTATAGTATCCTAGAGATTCAGACTTTAAGCTAATTGGATATTCAGATGCTGATTTTACAGGATGCAAAATAGACAGGAAAAGCACTTCTGGAAGCTGCCAACTCCTTGATGGCAGGTTGGTTTCTTGGTATATCAAGAAACAAAAGTCAATTTCCACATCAACTGCAGAAATAGAATACATTGCTGCAGGAAGCTGTTGTGCTCAAATCTATGGATGAAGAATCAACTACTGGATTATAGGTTAGACTATTCTTTTATTCATATATATTGTGATAATCAAAGTGTTATTACAATGACAGGAAATCCAGTGCAACATTCAATGATTAAACACATCAGCATCAGGTACCATTTCATAAGGGAACATGTGGAAGTAGGTACAGTGGAATTGGTCTTTGTTCCGACAGATCAGCAAGTAGCAGATATATTCACCAAGCCACTCTGTGAAGCTACTTTCATAAGGTTGGTGAATGAATTGGGAATGATAACAGGACAATTCTCAAACTCTAATAATTAAGACTGCTGATTTTTTGAGGCATGGTATTTTATTATGTGTTAGTACTTGTTAGATATTGATTATTGTGCTAAATTTTGATACCATGATAACATGAAATGATGTTAAACGATCTTATGTGAAAATTGCATGTTGAACTACTGATTATGCATACATGTTCTGTTATTAGTTAAACTTGCTTTGACTAATAGATTCTGTCAATAGTTAATAAATCCTGATACTCGTAATTTAAATACTGATAATGGTCAAACCATGATTGACTGTTATACTTCATTGATTATTTTGAACTTGTTCGAAATAAATTATTACGAAGTATTTTTAATTAATCAGTGAGTTAGTGGAATATCTTTTAATTGCTTAAATGGGTTAGCTACTGATGCAAGTATCTAGTAATACTCGAGTACTTACATTGGGAATAGGAATCTGAAGAGAAAGATTACTTTTTGTTTACCTAGATACGCATAATCGTGTATGCGTATCATGTTAATTATTACATGGTTAATCAAAGAGTCCCTTCAGTTTCTAACTGAACAATGACATTCCATCCTGACGTTCCATCATCAGTCTTTGAGGAGTTGACAGGTGATCAACGATTGGATCTCCAGTTGTTTCAGTTAGAAATTACTCTTGAGGAAGAACGCTTAGCCAAAGAGGCTGAGCAGCAAAGTCATGAAGCTCTTAAGCTGCAAGAGAACATAATCTCTCTTGCAAAGACTATCTTAGGGATTTATCACCGTCGAGCCTTGAAGAAGCAAGAAGCATTAAAGAAGTTAAAGATGGGATAGTTTCTAGGAATAACTTCTAGGTTGTGATAGGACTATTTTATGATTCTACTTTGTATTCATCTTCTTAATGATTAATGAAAATATTTTTGCCTTCTTTGATTCTTGAAGTGAATGACTATTTATTTACTTTCTTGTGTGTGCTTGAATGCTTTTAACTGTTTATATCTGTATTAGTACTGCATGCTTAATTTTAGATGTTTTTAATAGTGCATGTGAATAAACTAATCTCTGTTTAAGTTCATGTGATCATTTCGGTACATATTATGCACACTACAGGAGGTAACTATTATTAAAGAAGAAATTTATGAAAGATTTAATTCTTAGCCAATGAGGATTATTATCTTTGAGTGATCTTGACTATCTAAAATGTCTATTCAAGACATACTTTTGAGACTTTCTTTTTCTATTCAAGAAAGTTGTTCACACTCATTTCTTAAAGTAACACATCTTATATCTTAAATTTCTTCTCACAACTGAAACACTTAAATCCTTTTCTCAAACGTTTCCAAAAATCAAGTGAAATAATTCTTGAATTGTGCTCACCACTCAAAAACAACATTTTGTTGGTTAGAGACTACTTGCTGAGGTAGATCTTAATGATACTAACAGAGACATAGAGGTTTCATCAGTTTTTACTGAAGACTCTGTGATAGCTTTCAATAAATACATTCAAGTGTTAGTTCTTTGCAAGAAGAACAAGCTTTGAGATCATGGTACATGATAGTAACCTGATCAAATCCTCTCCAATTCAAATGGAGGTTCTCATTATTGATGAACAACAACTGTCATAACCACAGTATTAACTGTGAGCTTAATTGTGGATTCACAAGGTATAAATATTGTTATTACTTTATCAGCATTTATTCTAAATACTGATTTAGTCTGTTCATCATTTATTTTTTCATGATATAAATCCTGTTTGTATGATTACTTCTAGACTTTATTTAAGGACTACCTATAGTTGTATGGCCATAGATCACCCTTCTTTAGCCACCTTTAATATTTGTAGGAAAATCTTTCTGAGCCTTTTTCTGTGAGATGTGTGAAAAGATTGAGAAAAAAATAGAATTTAAGAGAGGCAAAATCCTTTCTGGAAAAAGGAGAGGTAGATGCGAGATAAGATTTAGTAATCCTTGTAAGGAAGCTCTGACTATTAAAAGTCATGAGATGTGTGGTGTGAGGATTAGTGGGACTACTTTAAAAGAATAAAGAGATTAAGTTTTATTTGCTATATGTTTGCAGGTGCTCATAGTATTAAAGAAACAGATATTGAACAACAATCTGTTGAATCTCAAGTAAACTCTGATGTACCAAGGGCTATTAATCTCCTTGTAAGTCTAAGTACTGATACTTTCTTGCAGTTAATACATTCTATTATTCCACCACATGAGACAATCCCTGTTTTTGTTGAGAAATAGTCCATTTACTCTACTTTACCATCACATGAGATAATCCATGTTGTTTCTGAAGATGTAGTAGCACAACAGTCCATTCATAAAGTTTCATTCATTTCAGAATCACCATAGCATTCTATAGGAACTGAGGTCCTGGAAGTTAATCTTGAAGCTCCAATTCATTTATCTATAATACTTGAAGATGTGGAATTAACTGCTGAAGGTGTGGAAGCTTCTGAAGCTACTGGATCACATATTGCACAAATTTCTAATCCTATTCTACATGCTGAAGCTGGTGATGAAGTTCAGCAATTAGTGCAAAATCCAGTTGCTATTGAAGAATCTAATGATGGTGAAGAAGCTAATAATGTCTAATGTTATTATAGATCCTGAGGATGATCATTTCTTCCCTGAATATATGCCTATGCATGTGAGACAACAAAAAATGAAAGAGTTAGATGTTAGGAAGAAGCGGGATTTGGAAAGATGATACATAATCTATTTACTAAACACAAGTTGTTGCACATCTGGAAATAGCAGAACAGAAGATTACAAATCCTGATATGATGAATCATATGAAAGCATCAACTTTAGTTGTCAGATCCTTACACACAGCTCAAGAAGTAACTATTACTCAAATTAATCGGATCAAGGAATCATTGATTGCTTCAAAGCTGACTACTCATCAGGAAATTCTAAAACAAATTGCACCAATAGTTGTCAGATAAACTGCAATTGAAGCCAGTAAAGCTATATTGGAAGCTAAACAAGTTCAAATGTCTGATCAACTTACAGAAGTACATAATTCAATGGAGCTGATTTTTTCTCTACTGCTTGGTGATAATGCCAAAAAGGGGGAGATTATTGTTAAATCTAAATGCAAACAGTTGACATTGACAAATACTGATGATAAAAATCCTAATGGATGTAATAAGGGGTGTTAGGAATATGTTGTGAACTTAATGATAAGTTAAACAAAACACCTTAGTAGATTTAACTTAGTGAATTTTGTAGCACTCGACGGATGATCAAATATAGTCCTGACGAATGATTCAATATAGTCCCGACGGATGATGATTTAATATCCATCGAGTGAGTAGCTTATGTAATAATAAGTATTGTAGCACATTTCTACAAACAACTTAGTGTAGATTCTGTAGTAGAATATGAGTCATGTTGACTAATAGTAGATATGCAGAATAGGTTGATTAATTGTAGATATGAGATATCTTATAATTTTGCATAAATGAAATGGAGTCAAGTGTCAAGTAGCTACCCGACGGATGATCAACAAAGCTACCCGACGGATGATCAACAAGCTACCCGACGGATAACAAGCATGTACCCGACGGATGATCAATTTAAATATCTATTGACAGTGAGGAATGTAGCAGCCTGTTTAGCAGGAAATTGAGAACAAAGAAGCATTACCATTTCTATGCAAGTTATGAAGATCTTCAAAGATGCTGGAATAAGAGTAATGAAGCAGCATGGAGTTAGACTTGATAGGTTTTGTTTTATTATCCTGTCTTATTACCATGTAAACTTGGTGATATATAAACCAAGTATAGCTAGTAGAACAAATAACTAAGCAAAGACATTTAGAAGAGAAATAGAAAAAGCTGCACTTGTCAAGAATTTCTCTGTAGTTTGTTTGTTCAACTTGTAAAGCAGTTATGAGCCAATTTGAGCTTCACAGAGTTCTCAAATTGATATATATATATAGGGTCCTACTCTATTGAGAACCTTTTTTTGGTGAGATATGAGATCTAATCTCAACCATTAAAATTTAAATGTATTTTTAATCTAGACCAATCATTTTGAAACTCATCATCTTCTCCAACCATCATCTCTTCCATCTTCTTCTTTCTACTTACCACCCACCATTACCTTCAACCACCGGCAACCACCATTTCCGGCCGCCACCACCACCTCCGGCGATCATCAGAAAATCACCACCGGCAAACATAAAATCACCACCGTCAAATCAAAGATCACCACCGGAATACAAAAAATCACTACCAGAAAATGAAAAATCACCAACGGAAAAGGAAAATCACCACATATAGCCACCAGATCCGGCAACCTGCTCTATTTATCAACTCCAAAGAACATTATCAAAACAAAAATCACCAACGGAAAATGAAAATCAACAAATTCAACTTTTGTTTCCGACCACAACAAATGCTCACAACTTCCTTTATTAACGGTGTCCACCAAAATTAAAACAAAAATCACCAAATTTAAATATAAATCATAACAATAATCACTATTCACAACCACCACATCACCACCATCTATATACCACCAACACCATTTACAAACCCATCAGATCCGAAAATAATCACCAATTACACATCAAAATTACTAAAAATGAACTGAATAACCTGCTACATGATTTGGAATCGAAACTATCCATCGAGTCAGGAGCAAAATACGGCTCAATCGCCGGAAAAACAATGGGGATAATGATGAATAGGAGATGGAGAGTTGGATCCAGAGAGAGAGATATATAGAGAGAGGAAGATCTAGTTTTTTCCGATTTCGGCAGTGGCGATTGGGGGCGATGGCAACTGGTGGTGGTGGGTGGTGGTGGTGTTGGTGGTGGTGGGTGGTTGATGGGTGTGGTGTGTAGAGAGTTGGATGAAAGAGATGAAGTGTAAAATAAAAATTAAAATGTGTGGTTGTGATTAGATTTAGGGATAAAAATGAGTGGTTAAGATTAGATCCCATTTCTCACAATAATTGGGGTTCTAATTTGAGCAACTCCCTATATATATATATATATCTGGTGGATACATTCAAATCCACCAGAAAATTTTAAAGACTTGTGTTTTTATTACTTTGTGTTTGATTTACTTAATTCTTTATTCCGCACTTTGCAAAGAAAAACACTTATATATATTGAGTTAGAACATTTTTATAAATCTCAAAAAGAGGCTAGAATTACATTACATTTTTATAAATCTCAAAAAGAGGCCAGAATTATATTCAACCCCCACCCTCTGTAATTCATGTTGTATTGTTAGGGAATAACAATTGGTATCAGAGAAATTGAATGATTTGATGCTTGTATGTTGTAGAACTTTTCTTCCTGATGATTTTGATATGTCATATGACTGATTTGGAGTTCAATAACATGTTCAAAATTGAGTTTGATTTTCGAATTTTGAAATTAGGGTTTATAACCCGTATGAATGTTCTTGATTGAATTTGGGGATTTCTTATTTAGTGATTAACAGATGTTCTAGATGGGTGGGTTTTTTTCCCCTTGAAATTTGCAATCGATTGGTGTATAGTATGTTAACAGACGATCCCTATTTCGAAGGGAGTTGTCATTTGAAGTTTATTCGAGTTCACCGAAAACTGACGAACCTCTCGGCCAATTTCCGGCCAACTCAGGGATTGTTAGGATGAATTGATTGTTGGGTTGTGTTCCTGGTGAGCCATAGTTATGATCGGGAGGTGATGGTGGGGTGAGGATGCCGGATTCGTCTTCTCCGGCGAGACAGGACATTTTTCAGCAAACCCCTATAAAAATTGCAGTTTAGTACCTGTGGTTTTGAAAGAGAAACAGTTCAGTCACTGAACTTTCCAGACTTTGCAAAAATAGGATTCCTGTTTATAAATTATTTAAAAATCATATTTTCTATTTATTTTAATTATAAAAATTCGTTTTTAATTATTAAAAATTCCAAAAACTATTATTTTAATTCCAAAAATTAATTTTAATTCAAAAATAAATCTGAATTAATTAGTTAATTAATTTTAGTTAATAATTAATTGATTAATTGGTCAATTAATTCGAAAATTAATTTATTAATTGATTTAATTAATTAATTATTAATTAATTATTAATTAATTATTTAATTAGATTTAATTATTTATAAATGATTTAAAAATTCTGAAAAATAGTTTCGAGCTTTAAAATATTATTTTAAATTATTTTCAAGTCTCGATAATTAATATAAAATTATTTTGAAACCAGATTTGGCTAACCGAACCTTGTTTATTGTTTTAAAATTGATTCAACGACCCCTTTTGACTCCGAAAAATGCTTTAAAAATCATATTAAATACCTGAAAGACTGTTTATGGCCGAGACTTCCTTATAAATGAAATTTCATTGATTGTTTGACGTGCTCTTTGCTATATGTGACTTATTTGTTTGACTTTCGGTCTATGTGATCAGTGTTTACTTGTTTTAGCATAACTTTTAATCCGTAAATCGGATTTGGGTGAAACGAAAGGTAGATGAAACCTTATGATATCCATGTGATGATTAGAATAATGTGAGATGAATATTGATAGATACTTATGATGCCTAGCAGAGTAGACAAGGCATAGAAAAGGGAAGCAGGTGATCAGAAAATGAAATTGATGCGTAGAAAATACAGCAGGTGATTAGTGAATAGAAGCAAGGCATAGAAAAGTATACGAGTGGTTGTTGAATAAAGTCAGTAGACAAGTATGAGTGAAGTTGGAATCGATTGTGATAAGGCAAGTACTTCTAAACCTTTTTCGAGATATAATGCAAATATTTCTAAATTCTCTCGTGGCAAATTTTTAAGTAGTCAAAATAGTTCTGTTTTATATTGTAAGTACTTTGAATCCTTCAGCCTTGAACCTGAGCCACATCATTTGATCTTTGAGCCATAAGCCTTATTCTTTGTGAACCATTTCTTGTTGATTTACCAGATACTAAACCACACAAATACGATACTACTCCACAAATATATACCCATCATATACCAAACACTGGAACAGAATTACTTAAATATACAGAAACTTTTATACTCCACCATACCTTGTGACATCAAAGAACTAAACCTTGTAAGATCATTGTTCATCTAATACCCGATTCTCCTACATGCTGAAGGCCATTTCTTATACATACTTTAATACACCCTTGTGATACTCATGAAATGCATCATGCCTTTATACAAATGTTTCATCACTGTTGATTATGATCTTGTTTTACTAAGTTATATTGTTATTTATATTAAATTGTTTTAGAATTGGATAGTTTTCTTTATGTGGACCAGATTCGTGGTCAGACCAGATTCGTGGTCGAATTAGGCCAATGTTTGCCTTGGATCCAGTTTATAGAGCAGAGCCGTGTGCCTTACTCGGGGTTAGTGCATGACTGATCAGCAGCCTAACCTTGGTTTTAAAATTTAAAATGAATATCCGATTCTAATGATTGTTTAACAAAAAAACTTGATTTCTCTGAATCATCTCATTTGATCATTGATTAATCTCAGTTACTGTTAGTGTGACTTGCTGAGCTACTTAGTTCACTCTTGCGAATCTTTTTATGTATTTTACAGTTAAGAAGGATACGGTTGATAGCGGGGTTTCCCAGTTCAATGTACGAGCTAGGATTCTAGATTGAGTTGGAGCGAGCTAGCAGGAGCTTATTACGGTAGCGAGATAGTAAGATTGTAAGAATGATTTCATTATCAGTTTTAAGTTATTTTAGTTGGGATTTGATATGTTGTAATAAAAGTTAAGGTTGTGGCTTGTTTTCATACTTTAACCTGTTGCGATCTGTGGTTATGTAAAGCAGGGTCATTGCAAATAATATTTCATATACAGGTTTATATATTGTGTATGTGTTGTGGACCCCAAACTTCTGACCCGGGTTTGGAGGGTGCCACAGGTTGGTATCAAAGCCACAGGTTATAATTTACTAAAACAAGCCTAGATTGTCGGGATTGGGTAGAGGGTTAGGATTAGGAATAGGAAATAGAAAGATAATTCATCGTGAGGTTGAGTGCGACTGTATAGTAGGTCTCCGACATGGTTCGTGTTGCTATTCGGGATTCTTAGCTTGCGACCTGATTTCCAGATAACGACAATGGCAGATCCTGTTTTCCCGGTATCATCTGATCATTCGGAGCCTTCCGTTTGAGGATCGTCATCTTCTTTCAGATTTGATTTGCACCTTGTTCTTCCATCGGTATTAATGGTATTACCTTCTGTTATGACAGTTGTACCTCTCCAAGTTATTCTACGCTATTCTATCACCTCTTGATACGAGACTACCTATTCAAGAACCTCCATCTGCTTATTCATGTTCTACTGTACCTTCAACTATGAATGTATCTTTTCAGTTTACTCTACACCATGTTCTATACCCTCAGTTTAAAAACCTGTCTTATGGAACTACAGTATTTACGAGAATGGATTCGATAGCTACAGTAAATGGTAAGTACATGAGATATTAATAAAGGTGAGAAGGATTTTAGAAAGAAGATTCACGTGTTTCGGAGGATAGATGTTACCAGATTAAATAGAGCCACTAGTGAACAGACCAACCGTGATTAGCTTGTGGGATGGACTAGGGGAATTTTGAAAGAATTAGAGAGAAAAGTACAGATCTGGAATTTTCATAGAATTAGATGATGGTGCTATGATAAATGTGATATATAAATTAGTGATGTGACGTGATATAAGCAAACTTTGTTCAATGAAATAGATTTGTTGGCTATTGGATAGACCTATTCTACTTAATGACTGCAAAGATGATGATGGGAGTACTACCAGTATGGAAGCTTTGAAATGAAGCTATGAATAAGATAATATGCAACGACAGCTGAAGTTTTCATCGATTAAGGAAGGTAATAGACCCAATAAAGGAGAAAAGATAAATGGAAGTGAATGGACCTTTGTGTGATCGTTTCTTTAACTTGGTATCTTGTTATAGGAAGGACAACAACCAACTCATATAGTAGGGACAACTAGATGTGTGATTTTCAACATTTTAAACAAGTTTTCGAAAAAGATTTTCCCGTATAAAAAAAATTCTAAAAGCCTTTTTAGAATAAAATAAGTTTTAAACATTGGTTGTCTAGTTACTACTTGAGTTTCTTGTTTGTTAAAAGACCCGGATTACCTGGAAGGATGATGTTTCAGACTTAGTATTGCTAATTCAAAGAACGAAGTAACCCACGATTATGAAGAAGTTGATTATTCCTAACAGTAGGGTGCAAGTATTATTTGATAAGATTAACAACAGAATCAGCGTACGGAGTAACTATTCATCCAATTACTGGGACTATCAGAGTTCAAGGAATTCATTGATTTAACGGAAGCCTAAGCATGACCGAAGAAGATTGGGAAGATTTCCAGACTTTTCTATAAAAAGAATATTATTAATAAAAAGATCGTTATGTTGAATGATTCATGGTTATTCTAAATTAAAAAGAGGAAACTCGAGGTGATCTGATAGGAACGCCATTATGATCGAATTGTTAAAGTATTATACGTGTAGATACGATGTTACAGATGCAAGACTTAACAAGTAAGAATTTACCATAATACTTAGTTTGCAAAGGCATTTCAGCGTACCTTCTAAAGTTGTTATATAATACAATTGGGATATGATCGAACAAGCTTGAAAGATGAATACAAGTAAAATGTGGATGGTGACCAATGGTATCATTCTTGTCCTCAATATTACAGCGTTTATTCCATTTTAATTCCTAAAAATGTATGAACTTCTTTTCTTAATAAATTCTTTCTGATGATATCAAAAAGGAGGATGTTGCATTCCTTTCAAGTTTAATTGTTCCCCTCAAGTTTTGCTCTCTGATTGGGACAAATAGTGTTATGGTGAGATGCTTTGTCGGAATGATGAAAAGTCGGGTGGGACGCCACCTAATCATGTGTTGTATGCCATATGGTATGAAAGACTGGCCATCTTAAGTACCAATGTGGTTGTCTCATTCATATTCAAATCATTACTTCTTCTTTCTATTCAACTTTAAGTTTATTGAATTGTGAATCCTTTTGGTTGTTTCGTTGTACTGTCATTCTTTATAGAAGTTTTTCAAAGAAAAGTCAACATATTATGAACCAAGCGGGCAAAGTTCCATCTACCTCTCACGCATGGAAAGGAAACAAGGGCATATGGCGAGGATTGCAAATCACTAGCCCTAGCCAGGGATGCACTAAGAGTCAAGGGAATCTACTTCAATAAGGAATACGTCTCCAAGAACGAGAGTTTACGATTTGTCTGTGAAATATGTTATTCAGAATACGGATGTGATGACGGGAATGACTATTGTGGATACCTTATGCGTTAAAGTATTGAAAGATGCGGGAGCAACTTGATCGTTTATCTTTCAAGGTTTTGTTGATAAGATGAATTACCCTGTTGAATTGATAAGATTATGACTAAAGGACTAGCAAGTTAAGAACGTGTAATTATTAAATAAGTAAGTACCAATGGTGGAATAGAGATTTCTGGCAATAAGTTGTGAGGAATTGATATCATTTGAGATAAGAGGATTGGGCATTATTCTAAGGAATGGATTAATTATTTAAGCGTGATGCCCAGATAGACCATCGTGATGGAAGATACTTCTGAAGATGCCAAATGAGAATATGAAGAGGTTTAGAGGACGAAGGAAGGTAAAGAACTTGTTAACAATGATTTAAGTTAAAAGATTGCAGTGACCAAAATGTAAGCGCTATGGCGATTATAAATAAAGGTCAGGAGCAAACAGAATTTGAAGATTTTATAGTCTCTAGATATGTTTCCAGACGAGTTACCAATATTTCCTTCAGATAGAGAAAGTGAGTTTATGATTGACTTAACACCTGAAATGAAGCCAGTGTCCAAAGCCCCGCACAGAATGGCGCCAGAAAAAATAAAGGAGTTACCAGAGCAAACGCAGGAGATGATTAAAAGAGAAAGCAACTGGACCTAACGTACCCCCTAAGATGCACCGGCATGATTTGTTAATCAGAAAAATGGAAGTATGTATGTGTCAACTAGCGGAAGCTCAACAAGTTTACTCTCTAGAGCGAATATCTATTACCTCGAACCAATGATTTGTTTGATCAAATGAAAGAAGCAAAGTATTTTTATAAGATTGATTTAAGACTGGGTATATTACCAATTGAAGATGGAACCTATGGACATATCAAAGATAATTTTTAGAACTAAGTACTGTTGTTATAAAATTCCAGTAATGTTATTTGGATTAACTGATATACCAGTAATATTTAAATGTGATGAACAGAGTCTTGAAGGAGGATCTGGATAAGTTGTATTATGTCACATAAAGTCAAAGGAGAACCATGAAAAGTACTTAATGATAGATGGGAAGTCGAAGAAGAAAGAAGTTTATATGAAATGGAGAAGGGTGAAGAAAGTTTTGCGGAATTAAAGGAAAGAATGGTTACAACACCTATTTTATCACTTTGAAAGTATCAAGGAGATTTGGTAGTTTATAGTGATACTTCTCATAAGGGAATAGGATGCGTGTTGATGCAGCACAATAAAGTTATTGCATATGCATCCAGACAACCGAAACCTTATGAGCAGAAGTACCCTACTCATAATTGGGAATTAGCAGCAACAATAATATTCGCTTTGAAAAATTGGGAAACATTATATGTATGGAGAAAGATGTGAGATATAGTGTTCACGAGGAAGAGCAAATGTAGTGGCAAGCGATAAGCAAAAAGGAGAGAACGAACATAAAGACTGCACCAGAAGAATTATCTATGGAATTTTAGAAGTTGGAATTGGAAGTCAGAATTCATAGTCCAAAAGGAGCAAGGATGGATAGTATGACCTTTCAGTCGAAGTTGTTAAGAGAAAATAAAAAGATATCAAAAGAAGATGATTGATCAGGATGTTAAAATTTAGCAAGAGGAGATAATGGATTACGATATTAACAGTTTAATGAGAGGAAATTTATGCACTTAAAAGAATAATCATGGTATCCTCATATTCTCTTTCAGAACTTGGATGCTACGAGTGGCAGAATTAAGGAAATAAATCCTAAAGGGAATTTACAATCCTAAGTAATTAATCCGATCAAGAAATACCAAAATATCCAGAAGTTTAAAGAAGAATATTGATAGCCGAGTACAAAAAGTAAATTCCACAATGGATCAGGAGGTGTTAGGCATATTAAATAAGTAAGGCAAGTGTTAGAGGCCTAGTGGATTATTGCAACCATTAGAAATACGGAATGGAACTAGAAGTGTATCACTCTGGATTTTATGGTCAGATTACCAAGAACGGAAGCAAACCACGATGCTAATTAAGTTATGGTGAGCGAGTTGGCTAAATCAGCTCATTTCTTGCCCATTAATGAAAGATATTCACTGGATAAGTTGGTTCGCATATATTTGAAGGAAATAGTAATTTGTCATGGGGTCCCTGCGTCTGTTGTATAAAGTCAGGATCCACGATTCAATTCAGGATTTTGCAAAGGTTTTCCAGAATGTTAGGCACCAAGTCAAATATGAGTACAGCTTATCATCCGCAGACTGACGGCCAAGAGCGAGAAAATGATCCAAACAATTGAGGACATGTTACGTGTTTATGCCATTGATTTCAAAAGGAAATTAAGGCGAGCATTTGCCTTAGTAGAATTTGCTTACAACAACAACAACTATCATGCCAATACTGGGATGCCGCCATATGAAACTCTTTATGAATGTAGATGGTTATCACCAGTATATTGAGATGAAGTTGGCAAACGTGAAATATTTGGACTAGAGTTGCTACAATAGATAAAGGAAGCTATTGAGATTATTGAGAAAAGGATAAGTGCCACGCAGGATTGTTAAAGAAAATATGTAGATCAAGCTAAAAAGAGTACATAATTTAAAGAAGAAGATTTAATATTGTTAGCAGTGTTACCGTGAAAAGAGATCATCCAAGATCGGAAGAGAAAAGAAAGTTGAGTCCGAGATACGTTGGACCTTTTGAAATTTCAAAATATATCGGTAAAATAGCATACTAATTAGCGTTACCCAACATGGGTAGCATATTCATAATGTTTCTATGTGACAAGGTTAGAAAAATACGGTATAGAATTTTAGACATGCGATAGGATGTGAGCCGATAGAACTTCAGGCAGAATTGTCCTATATTGAGAATCCAATAGAGACTGTAGAAAAGAAAGAGAAAGTATTAAGAAAGAAAGTTATAAATTTAGTAAGATTATTGTGGAAACCAAAGGGTTGAAAAGATAGCCCAAGGTTTAGAAAGTGATATAAGTGAAATACTGCCCTGAGTTATTTGCTTAAGTGATTCTGAGGACAGAATCCTTTTAAGGGGGAAGGATGTAATATCTGGGATATGACGTGTAATTATTTTTGTTAATAATAAATATTATGTGATTATTATATGAATTTTGGTAATTATCTGTGAAGTGGTATCTGTGTTTGGATATGTAAATATGATATAATTTGAGTATTTTTATTTTTATATGTCCAAAATAAAATATAGATAATTGTCATATCTTCCTATTTATTTTTATGATGATTTATGATTTTACTAGACATTTATGGATTTTATAATTTCTTTTTCCGAGTAATTACAAACTATTTTATATAATCGGGAAACAGCCGACCTCAATCGTTTTTATATTTTTATAACCCGAAACTCTTCCGAGAACTCTTTCCTAATCTAATTGTAATATTCCGAGCATTTATCATGTTTCGACTTTTTCGATCCGGCGTACGGTTTGTCCTATGCGGGTCCCGGCGCAATATTTTCGATACAATATTTGTTTCGATAAATCAATAAAACTCGTATTTTTTATAAACGGGATCTTTTTATTAAACTATTATAATTATCACCTCGTAATACGTGTAACCAGGCGCTGAGACCAAGACCGCAGTACAAATTGTACAGATTTGGATAATTATCCCGAAAACCGGTACCGTTTGGATCCGTTTTTATAAATAAACGTACTATTTTATATCCGGAATCCAACGGGATACTAATTTCCCGTAATTATAAATAGCCTTTACCGTGTTTTATTTCGTACAGAAAATTATTTGCATCCAGTAAATTATATAATTTTTACAGAGAAAATACTTATATTCATATAAACTTCTGAGAATCAAACTGCAATTTCAAGGCGTTACCGGATTCCGATTGGAAAGCTCGAGTACTCAAAACGAAGGTCTTGAGGTGTTCTATCAGAATCAATAAGCCTTACAACTGCAGAATCAAAGGGTATTTTTCTATAATTTTTATTAAATTCGAATTATTTTGATTAAAAATATAGATTTTTGTTCGGATGATTGTTTGAATGATTTGATGCTTGTATGTTGTAGAACTTTTCTTCCTGATGATTTTGATATGTCATATGACTGATTGGGAGTTCAATAACATGTTTAAAATTGAGTTTGATTTTTGAATTTTGAAATTAGGGTTTATAACCCGTATGAATGTTCTTGATTGAATTTGGGGGTTTCTTATTTAGGGATTAACATATGTTCTAGATGGGTGGGTTTTGTTCCCCTTGAAATTTGCAATCGATTGGTGTATAGTATGTTAACAGACGATCCTTGGTTCGAAGGGAGTTGTCATTTGAAGTTTCTTCGAGTTCACCGAAAACTGGCGAACCTCTCGGCCAATTTCCGGCCAACTCAGGGATTGTTAGGATGAATTGATTGTTGGGTTGTGTTCCTGGTGAGCCATAGTTGTGATCCGGAGGTGATGGTGGGGTGAGGATGCCGGAATCGTCTTCTCCGGCGAGACAGGACATTTTCCGGCAAACCCCTGTAAAAATTGCAGTTTAGTACCTGTGGTTTTGAAAGAGAAACAGTTCAGTCCTTGAACTTTTCAGACTTTGCAAAAATAGGATTCCTGTTTATAAATTATTTAAAAATCATATTTTCTATTTATTTTAATTATAAAAATTCGTTTTTAATTATTGAAAATTCCAAAAATTATTATTTTAATTCCAAAAATTATTTTTAAATTAAAAATAAATCTGAATTAATTAGTTAATTAATTTTAGTTAATATAATTGATTAATTGGTCAATTAATTCTAAAATTAATTGATTAATTGGTCAATTAATTCAAAAATTAATTGATTAATTGATTTAATTAATTATTAATTGATTTTAATTAATTATTTAATTAGATTTAATTATTTATAAATGATTTAAAAACTCCGAAAAATAGTTTCGAGCTTTAAAATATTATTTTAAATTATTTTCAAGGCTCGATAATTAATATAAAATTATTTTAAAGCCAGATTTGGCTAACCGAACCCTGTTTATTGTTTTAAAATTGATCCAACGACCCGTTTTAACTCTGAAAAATGTTTTAAAAATCATATTAAATACCTGAAAGACTGTTTATGGCCCGAGACTTCCTTATAAATGAAATTTCATTGACTGTTTGACGTGCTATGTGCTATATGTGACTTATTTGTTTGACTGTCGGTTTATGTGATCAGTGTTTACTTGTTTTAGCATAACTTTTAATCCGTAAATCGGATTTGGGTGAAACGAAGGGTAGATGAAACATTATGACATTCATGTGACGATTAGAATAATGTGAGATGAATATTGATAGATACTTATGATGCCTAGCAGAGTAGACAAGGCATAAAAAAGGGAAGAAGGTGATCAGAAAATGAAATCGATGCGTGGAAAATACAGCAGGTGATCAGTGAATAGAAGCAAGGCATAGAAAAGTAGACGAGTGGTTGTTGAATAAAGTCAGTAGACAAGTACGAGTGAAGTTGGAATCGATTGTGATAAGGCAAGTACTTCTAAACCTTTATCGAGATATAATGCAAATATTTCTAAATTCTCTCGTGGAAAATTTTTAAGTAGTCAAAATAGTTTTCTTTTATATTGTAAGTACTTTGAATCCTTCATCCTTGAACCTGAGCCACATCATTTGATCTTTGAGCCGTAAGCCTTATTCTTTGTGAACCATTTCTTGTTGATTTACCAGATACTAAACCACACAAATACGATACTACTCCACAAATGTATACCCATCATATACCAAACACTGGAACAGAATTACTTAAACATACAGAAACTTTTATACTCCACCATACCTTGTGACATCAAAGAACTAAACCTTGTAAGATCATTGTTCATCTAATACCCGATTCTCCTACAGGCTGAAGGCCATTTCTTATACATACTTTGATACACCCTTGTGATACTCATGAAATGTATCATTCCTTTTTACAAATATTTCATCACTATTGATTATGATCTTGTTTTACTAAGTTATATTGTTATTCATATTAAATTACTTTAGAATTGGATAGTTTTCTTTATGTGGACCAGATTCGTGGTCAAATTAGGCCATTGTGTGCTTTGGATCCAGTTTATAGAGCAGAGTCGTGTGTCTTGCTCGGGGTTAGTGCGTGACTGATCAGCAGCCTAACCATGGTTTTAAAATTTAAAATGAATATCCGATTCTAATGATTGTTTAACAAAAAAACTTGATTCCTCTGAATCATCTCATTTGATCATTGATTAACCTCAATTATTGTTAGTGTGACTTGCTGAGCTAGTTAGCTCACTCTTGCGAATCTTTTTATGTATTCTACCGTTAAGAAGGATACGGTTGATAGCGGGGTTTCCCAGTTCAATGTACGAGCTAGGATTCCAGATTGAGTTAGAGCGAGCTAGCATGAGCTTATTACGGTAGCGAGATAGTAAGATTGTAAGAATGATTTCATTATCAGTTGTAAGTTAAATTAGTTGGGATTTGATACGTTGTAATAAAAGTTAAGGTTATGGCTTGTTTTCATACTTTAACCTCTTACAATTCGTGGTTATGTAAAGCAGGGTCATTCCAAATAATATTTCATATACAGGTTTATATATTGTGTATGTGTTGTGGACCCGAAACTTCTGACCCGGGTTTGGAGGGCGCCACAGAATAAGATGCAGCTGCTAATTCAGCAATATGAGCACTTTCATTGTGAAGACAGTGAGTCTCTCACTGATATTTTTAGTAGATTTCAAAAACTACTAAATGCTCTAAAGTTGCATGGAATATTCTATCAGACAAAAGACTCTAACCTCAAGTTCCTTAGATCTTTTCCAAAGGAGTGGAAACCAATGACAGTTTCATTGAAAAATTCTCAGGATTATAAGGAGTTTACCTTGGAGAGACTGTATGGCATCCTGAAGACCTATGAGCTTGAAATAGAGCAAGATGAGAGGATGGAGAAAGGAAGGAAGAAAGGAGGGTCCATAGCACTGGTTAGAGAAAGAGAAAGAGATGAAGGTAGAAGCTGTTGAGTCTACTTTAAAGGTCTGTAAGAACAAGGGAAAAGGGATGGCAGCTGAAAATAAAGAGCATTTGAGCTAAGATGACATGGATGATATTGATGAGCATTTAGCATTCCTTTCCAGAAAATTTGTCAAGCCTTCAAGTTCAAAAAGAAACTTTGGAGCAGCCAAGCCAAGTACAAACATGGTGGATAAATCCAAATTCAAATATTTTAAACGTGGCTTGGCAGGGCATTTTGCCAGTGAGTGTAGAAAGTCGGATTCCAGCAAAAAGAAGTTTGAGCCTGTTGATTACAAACAGAAATATTTTGAGTTGATCAAGAAAAAGGAAAGGGTTTTCATTACACAGGAAAATGACTGGGCAACTAATGGATTGGATGAAGATGAGAATGTAAGCTATGTCAATCTAGCCCTGATGGCCAAGTCTGATGAAATGGAAATAAGTTCTTCAAGTAATCAGGTAATCACCACTAACCTAGCACATTTATCTAAAGCTGAGTATAATGATGCAATCAATGACATGTCCACAGAATTATATCACTTGCGTATTACACTTAAGTCCCTCACTAAGGAAAATACTAAAATTAAAGAAAACAATTTGTTTTTAAGTGAGAGGAATAATGTACTAGAGTCTCAGTTGAAAAATTGAGAATTGAGTGTAAGATTGCTAAGGATGAATTAATTGAGTCCTTGAAGAAAGAAGAGATTTTAAGAAGCAACTTGAATGAGAACATGAGGTGATTAAAGCATGGAAATCATCCAGAGATGTCCATCCTCAAATCACTAAAGTTCAAGATATTGAGTCCTTTTATGATGCAGCCTGGAAAAAGAGTAAGGAGAAGCTGGAATCCAATTTGGTTGAAGGATTGTTGATGGATGTGGACTCGACGGATGATGCGAATCATCCATCGGATAACCAAAAGGATTATTCGTCGAGTGACAAAGAGCCACATTTGTCGGCTGTGAGTAAACCTATGAGCAAAGCTAAGCTTGCCAAGCTGAATGATAAATCAAGTGAAGAAGGAGAAGAAAGTGAATGTTGATCATCTGCCCATCAAGCAATTGAATGACAGACTAGAAAAGATTGAGGTTAAAATAGAAACTAAAAAGAAAAAAAAATAGAAATGGGAAAGTAAGGATTAACAAACATAACAACTACACACCTGATAAGTATGCTCCAAGAAAAATATGTGTTAAGTGTGGTAGTGTTAATTATTTGTCTGTTAATTGCAAACTTGCCATGCCTACTCCTATATCTGTACCCTCTTCTTTTCCCAATATCAATGCCATGCCTTCTATGCCTATGAATGTTATGTCTGCTCAGAATATGAATGCATAATTTGCTAATATACCATTTGCACCTAATCCTTATTATGCTGCATTTAGTATGCCACAAATGCCATTTAGCATGCCTTACTGGAATAACATGTTTGCAAACAACATGCCTTTTCCTGCTAATCAAAATGTGAATAATAACATGTTTTAATAACTGGTTTCAAAGGTCCAACTCAAATGACTAAGGATGAATCAGAATTTCCCAAGTCAAATGAGATCAAACCTTTGAAACCAAAGAAGAAAGCTAACATGGCAGGACCCAAGGAAACTTGGGTACCAAAATCAACTTGATTTGATTTTGATGTGTGCAGGGAAATAGAAAGAATCTTTGGTACCTGGATAGTGGTTGTTCAAGGCACATGATGTAATAACCCCAATTTTTGGAGATTTTGAAACCCTTATGAATAGTGTTTTTGCTGAATGAGAAAACTTTTCATGCCACACTATGTAGGGGTTCTGTTATTGATCTTTTGGGATATTATTAGTACTCTATATGGTATATAAGTGTATGAAAAGATCGTCAGAATCCAATTCCGAACACTTGGATTTTTCCCGGAAATCCACTAGATACGGAGAGAATTGAGTATAAGGTAACAGGATAAAAAAGGATTTAAATTAAAGGATTATAAGAGAGGATCATAGAAGGAATATAATATATTGAGAAAGGTTAAGGGAACCTAAGTAATAAGATCCCGGGTATGATCCCTCAAACGATAAACGAGAACGAAAGATAAGCGAACCGTAAAACAAATAAGTGACCAAGAGACAAGCTTGTACAAGAAGCCAGGGATTGTGACATCATCAAACCACAAGGTGTGGACAAGTGGGAGCATTATGACATGTGCAAGGTGACATAGGCATGACAAAAAAGGAAGGAGGTGTGGTGGCTTTGTAACCACACAAATTCAAGGGCAACAAGGTAATTAACTAAATCAAACACAAAAACAAGCCAACCAAGCCAAGCAAAATCATTTTTCATCAAAATCAAAAAGCAACCAAGGCATGGTTCATCTTTGCTCTCGGCTTTTTACTATTCAAAAGAGCAAGAAATTCAAAATCAAAGATCCAAGCTTCCTAAATTGGTGAGTTAATTCCCTAATCATCTTCATGCTTAGTTAGGGCTATATCATGAGTTTAAGCCATCAATTCCTTCTCCATCTTCTTCATTTAATCAAAGAAGAAGACTATGAATAGTGTTTTCAAGTTTTTAACTTGAAGTTTTTCTTGTTTTCCTTGAAGATCCAAGCATTCCTAAGACTTCTCAAAGCTTCTTAAGGCTTCCTAGCTCCTCCCACCACTTCAAGGAAGGTATACCATCTCCAAACCCTAGATTCCTATATATTATAAGATGATTTTGATTAGTAGGGTGCTATTGTAGCTTGTTGTTGTGATCTAGAGTTTGGGATTTGAAATGGTAGTGAAATGGAATGGTGAATGTTGTGGTTTTGATTAAAAGGACTTAAGTATGATTAAAGTTAAGCTTAGGCATAAGTATAAATGATTAAATTGAATTGGTTGGGGTTGTTATGATGTGATAAGGATGGATGTTGGTTGTATGTTGGATTTGAGGTTGATTTGGGATGGTTTTGAATGGTTTAAAATATTGGAAATCGCGTAAACATAGCCGTCGTAACGTCCGATTTTCTTTAGACTGTTTTTGTGCATAACATTAGGACTCGAGAATATGACAATTGCCATGTCTAGATAGCTCATATTACGAGCTTCGTTTTGATATATAGTTCATTCAATTCCGATGCACGGTTTAGGAGAAACGACCGTTTCAAGTAACGGCGTTTCGCGAACGAAACTTTTCCCCTCGCCTTACTTTGAAACATAGGTTAAAGACCAAAAAGGGTTAATTAATGTATGAAACATTTATGGTAAGTGTGTTAGGCAGTTGGTAAGACACTCACGAAGGAATCGCCTTAAAACTCGTAAAGGTTAAATTATTAAAAATGGTGGAGCCGAGGGTACCCGAGTGACTTAAGCGAATCAGTGAGCGCAAAACAAGCGTTAGAGTCTAAGTTAGTTAAAGTATAGATTTACAAGTGACTTTGGTTTAATTCCAACTTACTTGTTGTTTATAAGTTACCAGACTCGTCCCGAGCCTTTTATCACCCCAAGTCGCTCAGGCAAGTTTTCTACCCGTATAACTGTTATTGTGATGTATATGTGTATATGCATGATCTTGCGATAAATGCATATTGGTTATTAGCAAATTCTTGCGTTATATTGTAGCATGTGATATGGTATATATGCATGCCTGTCTCATATTCTTGAGTTATATATCTGTTGGTTCAAATGTTTATAGTTGCATGATTTTGTATATATGGATATGGATATATATATATATATTTATATATATATATGGTTATAGTTTTCCAAACTATTAATCGAATAAGGATTATTCGATAACTTTAACTTTATTTTATTATTGAATATTATTTCGAATATTCATCCGAGGACTTATGACTCCTTTATTTTATTATTGAATATTATTTCGAATATTATTCGAGGGCTTATGACTCCTTTATATTATTATTGAATATTACTTGGATATTCAATCGAGGATGTATGACTCCTTTATTTTATGAATATTATTTATAATATTCATTCGAGGTATTATGACTCCGCTTATTACTGTAATATATTCTTTATTTTATTAAAGAATAAGGTGTCAATAATCAAACTTATTTTCGATTTTTCAAATAAAGATAATACTTTCATATAAGTGTATCTTTGGTTATTTAATACTCGTTTCAAGTATAAGTTTTAATACTTCTACTTCAATTATTTTTATAAAGATAATTCTTTGTGGGAATATTATTTAAATAATAATATTCAGATATTTTCTAATATATCGGGACTGATTTATTTCATTAAATCAGTTTTACTCCAAACACTCTTTAAAGTGTTTTCGAGTCTTCAAAATGATTTTTAAAAGTTAGAGCGGATCCCAAAACTCATTTTTATATTTAAGATCTTCCTTTTAAGGGGATTTAAATACTCGCTCAAAACCTGAGGGATCCGGCTCTATGGAGTATTTTATATTCGCAACAAGGTTGCTGTTTTGATAAATGAATTGATTACTTGCCCAATGTTCGGGAAGTAAGCCCATCTAATTGAGTCGACATAAGCGACAGGCCGGGGTACGGTCTATCAAAGTGTAAGTGGCTGGGTGGCAGTCCATCAACGCGTAAGAGGCCGGGTGGCGGTCCAGCACAAGGTCCTTATGTGGCCAGGGTGATGATCGGTGGGGGATTCATCCATCTACTAGTAGAAAAGGTTACTTATTGGTATCTTTGCCTGATCAGCAAGATATCTGGTTTATGCCAAAATTCTTTTCCTTTCCAAAAAAAATTCATTGGATATTATAACTCTGTTCATACTTTACATGACAGAGATTTTCAGGAAATGTATGAGATATATATATATATGGATATATATATCAGGACTTAATGAAGTATCTCGTAACTTCGTGATTTATAATGATATTTCAAAGATTGAATCTATTCAAGTCTTATCTTGTAGTCTCATCTGGGTGATGAACTTTGAAACTAATTATAACTTGAACGGTGGTAGTTCAAGTAGTATTGGGAAAAGATATAAGTATATTGGAGTATCTTGTAACTTCATTTTTTTAAACTTATATCTAGTAAATGATAATCTTATGCATGACAAAGATTTTCAGAAAAACGTTGAGACAAGGTTAGATATATGAGATCACCTTGCAACGGTATTTTTATACAGTTATACACTGGAACTCTGTGTGTATTATGCATGGAAGAGGACTTCCCATATTTTGAAAAGTATATATGTATATATATATACTGAATATTTTGTGACTTCATCGCATTAAGATATCAACTTGGTTCATTTCTTTTGACCAAGACCTTTATGAGTACTATGAGAAGGCTCATATATTGTTAATCATTATGCATATTATTTTGGTGGGCTTGCTGCTCACCCTTGCTTTCTTCTTTCATCACACAACAACAGTTAGGAAAGATGGCCAGACTCCAGCAGACCCAGCGCAAGCGCGTGGGAAGCGTCCCGCGTCTTCTCGTTGATGTGGTAGCTGCTATAGCTGCAGAGGTAGATCTATTGTAGATCAGACCATCTACTTTTGAGAATCAATTATGTATAATTATAACTTGTGGCAGATAATGGCAATTAACTGTAAATTTATCAAGTAATCATTTTGGGTTGTAATAACTTTTAAATTGTGGATTCAAAGACTTGTACTTATTTAAATTTCATCTCTGAGACTATAACGGGTTGCGGTGTGTGTTAGTGTGGGGTCACAGCATAAGGTTATTTATTATTAATTAAGTGAAGTGATATTGTGGAAAGAAAGACCGTGACGACCCGGATCCCCGACCTCGGATCTGGGGGTGTTACACATGACTGGAGATTCTACCCTGCTCACAGAGTTCAAGGAAAGAGCTGAACCAAGTATCACTTTTAGAGATGACATCAAAAGTTATACTGTGGGATATGGCTTGATTTCAAAAGACAGTGTCATCATTGAAGAAGTTTCCCTAGTGGATGGTCTCAAGCATAATTTGTTGAGTATCAGCCAGCTTTATGATAAGGGCAATTAAGTAACCTTCAATTCAGAAGCCTGTGTTGTGACAAACAAAAGAAGCAACAAAGTGGTTCTCACTGGAGTGAGAAAAGGAAATGTGTATTTAGCTGACTTCAACTCATCTAATGCAGAATCTGTCACTTGTCTTCTCAGTAAAGCAAGTCAAGATGAAAGTTGGCTATGGAACAAGAAGCTGTCCCATCTAAACTTCAAGACCATGAATGAGCTTGTCAAGAAAGAACTGGTTAGAGGCATTCCTCAAGTGGAGTTTTCTAAGGATGGATTGTGTGATGCCTGCCAAAAGGGAAAGCAGATCAAAACATTATTCAGAAAGAAGCTTGATTCAACAATTGAAGAACCTTTGCAATTGCTACACATGGATTTATTTTGGACCAGTCAATGTGTTGTCCATCTCAAGGAAAAATTTTGCCTAGTAATTGTGGATGATTTCTCAAAGTTCTCTTGGACATATTTCCTAAGGTCTAAAGATGAGGCTAGTGAAATCATCATCAATCACATAAGGTAAGTCAACAATCATCTTAATTTTAAAGTAAGGAGAATCAGGAGTGACAATGGAATTGAGTTCAAAAATTCTGTAATGAGATCATTTTGTGAAGAGAATGGGATAATGCATGAGTTTTCTACAGCAAGAACTCCACAATAAAATGGAGTAGTGGAAAGAAAGAACAGATCTCTTATTGAAGCAGCAAGGACAATGCCATCACAGCAGAACAGATCTCTTATTGAACCCAATCAATGCAAAGAGCTAAGGATGCCATCACAGCTATGCCACCTAGTGCTGATGATGATGTTGACTATGGGACTGAGGAATCTACTGATTTCTTTGGAGATGATGGTCAAAATGAGGAGCTCATGAACATAGGGGGAGAAGCAGACACTAGCTCTAGATCTGGCCTTCCTTCATGGGCACTCTCCAAGGACTGTGATCTTCAACATTTCAAGGTTACTCTCATTCATCAAATCCAGGAAATACAAAATTCTATTCAATCTACAACAGATGCAGGCACTAGGCAGCTCTTACAGGCACATCTAAATTCTCTGCAACTGCATCAAATCCAAGGCCTCCAACACAACCAGGATATCAATTCTATCAAGACAGAGATCAATCAAGTAAAGAAGGATATTTCTGAAAGATTAGATGCCAAACTTCCAAATGCCACAATGATTGATATTAAAAGATAGTTAAGGAAGAACACTAACCTTGCAACCAAGGTGGATTCCTTGGATAAAAGAATGACTGCTATGAAAGCCTCTCTAACTGCTATACATCTTTATCAAGCACAACAAACAGACTTGCTTCAAAAGCTAGTGGCAGCACAAACTTCTTCCTCTACTCTACTTGCTGATAATAAAAAAGGGGAGAAAGAAAGCTCTATTTTCCCAATCGGTCAAGAGGAATCAAGGAGTGAGGGGGAGAAGAAAGTGCTAAACATCCAAGTCAGCAAAGTGATTGTGCCAGCAATTGCTTTCCCAAAGCTACCAGTCATGGACAACATTGACATCATAATTCTGGCAGCAGCAAAACTAAACACAGATGACAAACTGCTAAAGATTGATGTAGCAGCAGCTGAGAAGGAGTTGAATTAGGATTTCATGGAAACAAAAGGGTTTTTATTCTTAAATGATTTAGAATAAAGATATGTGTTTGCATGTGTGTATTACTTGAGAAAATTGGTGGTTGATGGTTGGAAACCCCCGAATGGGGGCACCACCGAGATGCCACCGCCACCGGTGATGAACTCCGGTGAACCGGTGGTGAGCAATGATGTTAAACACTGAGCTCTAGTATTTAATCGACTATTTTATGTTCGCATACTTGGTTGGTTTGAAATTCAAAAAGGGTTTTGATATTTTTAGTTAAGTTGATAAATACTTGGTAGGAATGAGTTGTTGAAGTTTAAGTCTATAAATTATGATTTGATTTGAATGATTGGATGAATTTAAAGCAAAAATAGACCATGCATGTGTTTATGTGAAGTAAAAGCCGCATAGGGCTTTGATTTATCAAGAATGAATTGATTTTAGTTGATAAAAAGGATTGTTTGATGGTTGTTTGAAAATGATAAGTTAAATAGAGTGTTTAATGAAATTAGGGATGAGAAATTCGAACATAAATATGAGATTGTAAGTTGCCTTGGTTCGAATTTTATTGATAAGAAAGAAGAAGTAAATTGGTGTGTTATTCTTGCTTGGATTCATTAGGATTTAGGATTAAAACTATGGAAAGATGCTTACATGCTATGTATGAGATCCAAAATTGAAATGCATGTCGTTGTTCTTGAAAATTCGAATGATATGGTTGTTTTAATTGGAAATATTAAGTTGGATTAAGTGAAGGTTTGATTGATTATATGTTATGTGGATTTGGTATGAAAATTTGCTTGAATTTGGAAGGTGTTTATAGAAAGGCTGAATGGTTTATAGTACTTAAAAGGTCAAATTCTAATTTAAGTGCTTGAATCGATCATGGAGATTAGTTAAGGATTGTATGTGAGATTTTTGCCTAATTTGCTATGTTGGTTCGAATTAAAGTATAAGAGAAAGGGCAATGATTGATCTGTGATAACTATGGTTGTCATTATAATTTTTGTCATTTGTTTATTTATATAAGAATTTCAAGTATAAGGAGCTATGTGTACCAATATAGAGTACGATTTGATTTTGAGTCGAGATATGGATGTTTATAAGTCGATTGTCAAATATATAAAGGAGAAAAGGTTAATAATATAGTATATGATGTGCTATGTGCTTATGTATATAAGCTATACTCGTACATTTGAGTCAAGAGTATAATCGAGTTATCGTAATCGAGTGATCGTTCCGGGAACGAGAGTTGAGAAACTGATTAAGGTTTTTGTTTTGATTGTAGATTCAGAGCGTGAGGGCATTCAGGCTAGGAAAGGAAAGGATATACTAGGTGGCAGTAGTTCAACCTTCAGGAAAGCAAATTCAGGCAAGTAACTCTAATTACTTGTGTAAATGGTTATAAAGAGAATGTTGTTCATACCATGTAGAGTATTGAACTGTTTAATTATGAAACCCTGATATTGATACCCTGCCTTTGTTCTTGATAAACTGTAATTGATAAGCTTAATGATTCAACCCTTTTGATATTATGTCCTTTCTGTTCAAGTTATTTATTAAGCCATGGATTATATTGAACCCTCTGATTATCCTTGTTAACCCTGTTTAATGATACCCTGTTTTCCTGATCACCCTATTGATCCCTAAATAGATGTTGATCCTTATAACTTAAGAGCTTTATCATCCCTGATACAGAATCCTTATGAATTGTTCCTTGCGTATCTTTGAATCACTCCCTGAACTTTGTTTCCTTAAAATATGAATTAAGAATGAGTTTCGACTTGAAAGAGTCCGAATGATTTCAAATTCTTGGTAATGATAAAATGAATTTTAGAAAACCTATTTGTTTTTCCAACTCAAGGTTTTCCAAATGAATTCCTGATGGATTGGATTGGGACGTAAGAGGCTAGTGGGACTAGTCCGGTCATGGTAAGAGGCTAGCGGGGCTAGTCCAACTTAAGGCTGAAATTATGCCGATTGGTACCTTAAAGACCGGATTGGAGGTCGGTACGGGCTGATCACCCATATATAATGAAATGGAAAGATAAAGTGATCCAATCAAGGGTTCTAAATGATTATTTAAAAAGGGAACTGAAACTATCCATTCAGTAAAATTGATTCTTGAAAATGAAAATGGTTTATATTGTTTTGAAAAGAGTTGATTATGTCAATGTGAAGCTTAAAGCTCGAGAACCCTGATTCTTGAATTTGTTGATTATATGATTGATTCAATATAATGAAATACTGTTGCTTTCCTCTATTGAAAGATCTATTCTGATCCTCTAATGATTTGTGATGAATGTCGGCTTTCGTCCTGCATTGTGCCTTGTTCCTTGAAAGCCCCACATTATCCTTCAAAACCTTTCCTTAACCCAAAAGCTGGAAATCTGCCACCTAGATCAAATAAAGTAGAATGCCCTGAGTTTGGTAAAGCACATTGTAAAATTGATATTGTAGAACTGCTATATAGTTACTTGTTGAGTTTTATACTCATTTGTTTTGTTTTAATCTAACCATGGCAGTTAAGCAAGAAGATGGCCAGGCTTAGGCGCACTGCTCGTAAGAGCGTACCTGGTGGTTCCTACAGTGTTGAGGGCTTCCGGTTGCCAGAGCAGGTAGTGGTATTTGTGAGTGAGCTCGCGCCTAGAAGGAAATGTTTAAAGATACAATGGGTTATCTGTCGGTTCTCAGCCGGAATCGATATTGTTTATTTATTAATATTTTAGGTTTGTAAGTTATATTTTATGATTGGTAGTTGTAATCTTGTCTCATACTTTATCCTGTTGATCCTGTTAGTAGTTAATCGGGATTTATGCTTATTTAATTACTAGATTAGAGGTGAGTGAGTCCTCATTTCCTAACCCCGAGATTGAGGGCGTCACAAGTTGGTATCAGAGTTACAGGATCTAGTCCCTGAGACAAGTAAGGATTCAAAAAGGGGTATTTTGGGAATATATTTATATCGCGAGAGAGTTCGACTCATATAGAGTTGAGTTAGACTATTAGGTATAGTCTAAGGAAAGTGTTTATTGGTGATGTGGAAACTAGAGTTAGGATGTGAGTTAGCTGGAAGCTTTATTTAACCCTAACATTGTTTCTTGGTTGCTGTTTTGTGTTTTCTCTCAGGATCCTAGTAGTGGTAGTGACTCAGACTCAGAGATTAGTTGAATGGTACCCCTGTGGACCCCATTCGACCCTCTCCAGAGGAGCCTGTGTATGTTAGTTCAGACCCAGAGGAGGACCCTTCTGAGAGTAGTGAGATCCCTATGCAGATTTCACCCTTGAGGCCAATTTCAGAGACCCCTTCCCCTGAGCCAGAGTCCGAGATGCCTAAGACTGTACCTGTCAGTGTTGGTGGCAAGTTAGCCCAGGATCGAGACTTTGTGTACTCCCGCATTCCTGAGTTGGGAGCTTTGGTGGATAGGTTGATTCGAGATTCTAGGCAGAGGACTTCAGTAGTGATGGAGGAGTGGAGAGCTAGGATTCAGTTGGTGGAACAGGTTGTCAGGAGGAGATTGGATGAGGGATCATCCACTAGTGATGCTGATGCTGAGGCCCGGAGGCTGCATAAGATCATTCGCTGGATGTTGGTTGTGTTGAGAGAGATTCTAGACGATTAGACGGGACTGCTGGTTGAGCCCGTAGATTGTTGTTTTTAGCGCCGGTAGGCTTTGGGATACTTGGTCAGATGCCGGGATCCTTTTTTCATTTATTTTGTTGTATTTCAGATTTGTATCATAGTAGTAGTTGTTGGAAGTTAGGGATAGATAGGGGGATATTTTCCAGTTTTTCCTCTGTTTAACCCTGCTATATTATTGTACCTTATTTCAGAACCTGTGATAGCCAAAAATATCTTTATGTACCCTTTGTTTAAATAAATCCATTGTCTTGCTTTCCATTGTTCACCTTAAATATCTCATAAACTGTTCTCAATACCATGTTTTAATACAACCATGTTTTCGTATAACCATGTTTAAAGCTCATAAAACCCTATTATGTGCCATGATAAAACAACACTGATATGAGAATTATGTAGTAATAGGATTGCATGTGCAAATTGGGTAAAACTTAAAACCCACAAAAGAGATTTCATAGAAACTGTTGCTATATATATGTCATGCCATCGTATTGCTAAATAATTGCTCAATCAGGTTTGTAAGAAATGGCCAACTCACCAGATCATCAAGAAGAAGAAATTCCCACCCAAGACCCAGAAGTAAACCCAGAAACCACCATGATGAGCAGACTTGCTCAGCTTTTGCACCAACCTGTGGCCCCTAAAGTTGGAAACTTTAAACACTTTCAATCTGTTCATCTCCCAGAGTTCTTAGGTTTTCCAGACCCGATTAAAGCTCAGTCATGGTTGAGAGAAATGGAAAAAGCTTTTGAGTTAGCAGAAGTTAAGGATGATAAGAAAGCTCAGTATGCAAGTTATTACCTGAAAGATGAAGCAAATTTCTGGTGGGAGTCTTCAAAGGCGTTATTGGAAGGCAAAGACTTATCTTGGGAGAAGTTCACCGAGATGTTTCTGGAGAAGTATTTGCCAAGATATATGCAAGACCAGTTGGAAATGAAATTTCTGGACCTTAGACAGGAGGATATGTCAGTAGCGGAATATGAAGTGAAGTTTTCGGAATTGTCTAGATTCGTACCTGAGTACGTGAATACAGAGGCGAAGAAGGCTAAGAGGTTCCAACAGGGACTTAAGTCGTGGATTAGGAGTCAAATAGCAATGTTGGAGATCAAGAATTATGCTGCTTTGGTTCAAAAAGCAATGATAGTGGAAGGTGAGCGAGAAGCTGCAAGAAGAGAAAACGAAGAAAGAAAAAGGAAGTTTGAAAGCTCTGAGCAAGAGCAAGGAAGCTCAAAGTTTAGAGGAAGGTTTGGAAAGAATGGTGGAGGTCTGAACCAAAAGTTCCAGAAGTTTAAACCCGGCAACGGAGCTCAGAAGAACCGCTTCCCGAAAACTGGACAACCGGGGAAGGATAGCAGACCCCAGATTCAAGAATGCAGGAATTGTGGAAAGAGACACCCGGGAAGGTGTAATAAGCTGGATATAATGTGTTTTTAGTGCAACCAGAAGGGGCATTACTCTTCAGAATGCCCAAGTGGAGCGAGGAAGCCTGATTTGGCTTGTTTCAAGTGTGGTAAAGTGGGCCATATGGCCACGAATTGCAAGGAGCCTGTTCAGAAGGCTAATGGTCTCAGGATTGCTGGACCGCCGTCTCTCCCAGCACCATCAACTCAACCTAGAGCTAGGACCTTTAACATGACGATGAAAGATGCGGTGCAAGATGTGGACGTGGTAGCAGGTATGCTTGTTATAAACTCAGTAGAAGTAAAAGTTTTGATGGATTCTGGAGCAACTAGGTCTTTTATCTCTGAAAGTATGCTTGATAAGTTAAATTGTGTTGCGTACCCTCTAGAACCTAATTTGATTATAGAGGTAGCAAATCAAGAGAAAGTTATTGCTAGCAAGATTTGTCCTGAATGTGATGTGACTATAGAAGGTCGGCACTTTTCTGCTGACTTAATTTCTTTTAAGTTAGGAGAATTTGAGGTCATACTAGGAATGGATTGGTTGTTAAACCATGAAGCGCAAATAGAATGTAAAAGTAAAAAGGTGAAGTTAAGAACCAAGGATGGTGAATAAGTGATATTTAAAGGAAAGAGGCAAGAGAAGAAATTTCTAACGGCTATTGAGGCAAGAAGATTAATACGTCAAGGATGTGAAGTTTATTTGGCTCATGTCGGGGAGAAAGAATCTGTGAAGATCGAGGATATTTCGGTAGTAAGAGATTTTCCGGATGTGTTTCCTGATGAATTGCCTGGATTACCTCTAGATAGAGAGATCGAGTTTACGATTGATTTGGCTCCTGGTACGGAACCAGTGTCAAAAGCTCCCTATCGCATGGCGCCGGTCGAGATGAAGGAATTGGCAGCTCAGTTGCAAGAATTGTTGGACAAAGGAGTGATTCGTCCGAGTGTATCCCCGTGAGGCGCACCGATGTTATTTGTAAAGAAAAAGGATGGAAGTATGAGGTTGTGCATTGATTACCGCGAGCTGAATAAGTTGACGATAAAAAATAAGTACCCTCTACCGCGGATCGATGGCTTGTTTGACCAGTTAAAAGGAGCTTCGTGTTTCTCCAATATTGATTTAAGATCTGGGTATCATCAGTTAAAGATCAAAGCAGAAGATATACCCAAGACAGCGTTCCGAACGAGATATGGACATTATGAGTTTTTGGTAATGGCATTTGGCTTGACGAATGCGCCAGCTGCATTTATGGATCTTATGAATAGAGTGTTCAAGCAGTATTTGGATAAGTTCGTTATTGTGTTTATCAATGATATACTGATTTACTCCAAAACGGAAGAAGATCATAAGGAGCATTTGAGGATTTCCTTGAAAATTCTGCAAAAAGAGAAGATGTATGCTAAGTTTTCAAAGTGTGAATTTTGGCTAAAGGAAGTGCAATTTCTTGGTCATGTAGTTAATAAAGAAGGAATCAAAGGAGACCCAGCCAAGATAGAAGCTGTAACGAATTGGGAAAGACCCAAGACTCCTACAGAAGTCATAAGTTTTCTGGGATTAGCCGGATATTATAGGAGATTTGTGCAAGATTTCTCTAAGATTGTCGTTCCGTTGACAAAGTTGACGAGAAAGAACGAGAAGTTCATTTGGACAGAAAAGTGCGAGGAAAGTTTTCAAGAGTTAAAGAAGAGGTTGGTAACCGCCCCAGTGTTGGTATTACCAGATGATAAAGGGGAATTTGTGATATTCAGTGATGCTTCATATAAAGGACTTGGATGTGTGTTAATGCAACACCGGAAGGTAATAGCATACGCGTCAAGGCAACTCAAGCCGCACGAGCAAAAGTATCCAACGCATGATTTGGAATTGGCAGCAATTGTGTTTGCCCTTAAGATTTGGAGGCATTATTTGTGCGGGGAAAAATGCGAGATTTACACGGATCATAAAAGTTTAAAGTATATCTTTACTCAGAAAGAATTAAATATGCGATAAAGAAGGTGATTGAAATTGATCAAAGATTATGATTGTGCGATAAACTATTATCCTGGAAAGGCAAATGTGGTAGCTGATGCTTTAAGTCGAAAAGAAAGGTTGAATATGTTAACGTCATCGGAAGAATTAATCAAGGACTTTGAAAAGATGGAAATAGAGGTGCAGACTCCAGAATGTGGAGGTGAAGCTATATATGCAATGTTGTTTCAACCCGAGATTTTGGAAAAGATTCGATGCTGTCAAGAGCAAGTGATGAATCGCGAAAAGGATAAGTTGACGGGAGAAGAAATTAAAGCTCAAAAGGATGGAAAAGGGATATACCGTGTTAATTCACGTATTTGGATACCTAATATCGTGGAACTAAAGCACGAGATTTTGCAAGAAGCGCATAACTCGAGATTTTCAATTCACCCTGGAAGTACGAAGATGTACCAGGATTTAAAAGAAAGTTATTGGTGGCCAAACATGAAAAAGGAAATTGCGGAATGGATAAGTAAATGTTATACGTGCCAAAGAGTCAAAGCGGAATATCAAAGGCCAAGCGGATTGCTTCAGCCACTGGACATACCTGAATGGAAATGGGAGCATATAGTGATGGATTTTGTGGTAGGATTACCTAAAACAAAGTCAAATCATGATGCGATTTGGGTGGTAATCGATCGGTTGACGAAGTCAGCACATTTCTTGCCGACAAATGAAAGGTTTTCGTTGGAAAAGTTGGTCAAATTGTATTTGGATGAGATTGTGATGCGTCATGGAGTTCCTGTGTCTATCGTGTCCGATAGAGACCCAAGGTTTAACTCGAGATTTTTGCGACAATTCCATGATCATTTGGGAACTAAGTTGAAAATGAGTACGGCATATCATCCGCAGACAGACGGACAAAGTGAAAGGATAATTCAGATAATTGAAGATATGTTGCGAACCTGTGCAATAGATTTCAAAGGAAATGGGGACGATCATTTGCCCTTAATTGAGTTTTCCTACAACAACAGTTACCACGCGAGTATTGGCATGCCGCCTTATGAAGCATTGTATGGAAGAAAGTGTAGGTCCCCTACTTATTGGGACGAAGTTGGTGAGCGCAAATTAATTGGCCCAGAGCTAGTTCAACAAACGAAGGAAAAGGTCAAAATGATTCAAAAGAGATTAATTGCAGCTCAAGATCGACAGGCAAAGTACACAAATCAAGAACGTAAAGATGTGCAGTTCGAATCTGGAGACAAAGTCTTGTTAAAGATATCTCCTTGGAAAGGTTTAACTCGATTCGGAAAGAAAGGAAAGTTGAGTCCTAGGTATATTGGACCATTTGAAGTATTGCGTCGAGTTGGGAAAGTGGCATATGAATTGGCGCTACCTCCGCAAATGCAACATCTGCATAATGTATTTCATGTATCTCTTCTAAAGAAGTATACTGCTGATGCGAGCCATATGATCGAGTTGGAACCAGTGGAAATCCAACCAGATTTGTCCTATGTGGAATAGCCAGTTCGAATTTTGGATCGAAAAGAGAGGACACTTAGAAATAAAGTTGTACATCTAGTTAGAGTGTTATGGAGAAATCCATTAGTCGAAGAATCTGTTGGATTTTTAACACAGCGGGGGCATGGCAAAACACTTTTACACATATAAAATCCAAATAAAAGCATACAGATCATGAATAAAAATTCGAGGGATTGAATCTAACCTTTAAAAATAATTCGGAGATAACGAACAGAGATCCTTAGCAGTTGCTCCTCAAGTGTGAAGCACTCCACCGGTATCCACCAAGAAAACGATGTTAAGGAGGAGGAAGGAGGTGGAGAGAATTGGGTTTTCCAAATTTTTTGGGTTTTGTGTGTGTTAAAATAAAATTAGGGTCTATAATAGTGTATTTATAGGCAAAATTTTCAGCTGAAATTTTTCCATAAATATTATTATTATTATCCCATTTATTATTCTCATTAATAATTAAAACACCTTTTAATCATTAATCCTTTTTCTAAACACTTTAGAAATAATTCTCTCTCTTGATTTAATTTCCAAAAATTAAATCCTTTAATTAATAATATTAAGAACTTTTCTTAATTAATTTATAATCAATTAAATCTCATTTAATCAATTATTAAATTTGCCAATTAATTATTTATTTCATAAATAAATAATTATTAACCATTATTAATTAATTCCTCCACCATTAAATCATTCTCTTTTTATGGTGTGACCCTGTAGGTTCAATATTAAGCCGGTAGTAGAAATAAATAATAATAAAACTATTTTATCATTATTTATATAAATTCTCTAATTTATTAAATATGATTAATTAATTAATCACATTTATTCTACATCGTGAGTGATGCTTCTCACATATCGCGACTATCCGGATAATATGAATTCACTGCTTAGAATACCAAGAACCTGTCAGTGAATAGTTACCGTACAATAAACTCCTTCTACCCTACAATGTCCCGATTAAATACAAGGCATGGATCTCGTGTCAAGCCTATCTAATTCAATCACTTGCTTACCATTTACTATGCGTAGTTCTATGCAAATTAGAAACTCCTTTCTAATTTCATTCACTCTGGCCAGAGATTCCTGAACTAGCATAAGTGGATCAGCCTTGAACATTCGCTTCCTTCACTGGAAGGGGTAGATCCTTTATTGATCATACACTATCTTCGTGTACAAATTCCTATACCCAGAAGAGCCCTAATAATTGTCCCTGGAGACTAAGAACTAAACCAAAGCATAGTTCAGTGTACACAAGATGACTATGATGACCTCAAGTCTAAGGATACTTGTACAACTATCACTAAGCGAACAACTGCTGACACGTGAGTGAACTCCATCAGTTGTTCAGCTAGGCGAGTCATGTTCAGTGAACTTATTCTATAATAAGCACCTACATACTAGCTATAGTGTCACCACACAAATGTCTATGAGAACATACATCCTTCATAATGAAGCAAGCATAGTATGTACCGATCTTTGCGGATTATTAATTACCAGTTAGTAATCCTATGACCAGGAACTATTTAAGTTTAGAGTTATCATCTTTTTAGGTCTCACTATTATGATCTCATCATAATCCATAAAAAGCTTTACTCTAAACTATGGTATATCTTATTTAAACACTTAAATAGATAAAGCCCGTAATAAAAACAAAACAAGTCTTTATTAATATCAATGAAATCAAAACAGATTACATAAAAGTTATTCCTAAATCCTTATACATGATTGGACTTAGGACATATTCCTTTCAATCTCCCACTTGTACTAAAGCCAATCACTCTGGTATCTAATACCCATCTTGTCTTTATGACGATCAAAGTGACTTTCATAAAATAGCTTTGTGAGTGGGTCTGCTATGTTGTTATGTGTGTCAACTCTAATTCAATACAATACAAGAAATGTTACTGCGCTCCCACTAACCCTTTTGTAGACGCATGGTTCATCTACGTTCTTTTTGATAAAATCAAACTCTTTGATTATCTCATCAAAATGAATGTTCCATCTTTCGAGAAGCTTGCTTTAAACCATATATGGTTCGCAGCAGCTTACACACTAGGTTTTCATTTCCCTTGGAAAGAAAACCATCTGGCTATTTTCCAGATCACATAGTCGTAGTAAGTAGCATTCGCAAGCAAAATCCGAACTGATTTTAACAGGGCTACAGGTAAAAGGTTTCATCAAAGTCAATCCATTGCCTTTGTTTGAATCCTTTTCCCAAAAGCCTGGCCTTAAAGGTCTCCACCTGGCCATCTGCTATAATCTATCTTTTGTATACCGTATACATAGATTCCATTCTGGATTTTATGGCACTATGCCATTTCTCTGAGTCAACACTACTCATAGCCTCATTATAGGTCACAGGGTCGTCATCATTAATGATCGACAACTCATTATCATTCTCAATGACAAGGCCATATTACCTCTCAGGTTGGCGAGACACTCTCCCTGATCTATGAATGGGCTGTTCCACAAAAGGTTGTTCAGTCAGAACAGGTGTTTCCACTTGATCCGTAGTAGTTTGTGCTTCTTGAACTTCATCAAGTTCAATTTTGCTCCCACTGTTTCCTTCAAGGATAAACTCCTTTTCCAAGAAGGTAGCATGTCTGGAGACAAACACCCGATGATCGGTGTAAAAGTAATACCCTAAAGTCTCTTTAGGATATCCCACAAAACTACATTTTACGGATCGATATTCCAGCTTATCTGGGTCAACTTTCTTGACATAAGCTGGACATCCCCAAATCTTAACGTGTTTAAGACTCGGTTTCCTTTCTTTCCATATCTCATACGGAGTTTGAGGAACAGATTTGGAAGGCACCTTATTCAGTAAATATGCTGAGGTTTCCAATGCATAACCCCATAGGAATACTGGAAGATTTGCATAGCTCATCATGGACCGAACTATGTCTAACAAAGTTCGATTTCTCCTTTCAGATACTAATCTGGAGGAGTCCACTGGGAGACTATACCATTTACTTTGAGATAATCCAGAAACTCTCCGTTCAAGTATTCACCACCTCGATCTAATCGAAGAGTTATAATACTATGTTTGGTTGTTTCTCCACTTCATACTTATATTCTTTGAACTTTTCAAAGGCCTCAGACTTGTGTTTCATCAAACACATATCCGAATCCAGATCTATCATCTTTGAAAGTAATGAAGTATGAAAATCCACCCATGGCTTGCGTAGACATTGGTCCACATACATCTGTGTGTACCATTCCTAGCAAATCTGCAGCCCTCTCTCCATGTCCACTAAATGGAGACTGCAGTGCCACTATGAAGTGAGATTTTCATCATCCCTTTTCTTTTATTAGTTTGTTCAATCTGAAGCAAATTATGTCACATATATATACAGACCATTATTTAAAGCACCACGTCCATAAAGAATATTATCTCTAAGAATAGAACATTCATTATTCTCAATAATAAATGAAAATCCAGCCAAGTCTAACATGGGAATAATATTCCTCACAATCGAGGGAACAAAATAACAATTATTTAAAACAATAGTCTTGCCCGTAGGCATATGTAAATGAAATGATTCTACATCTTCAGCAGCAACTCTTGCTCCATTTCCATCAGTAGAATCACCTCCTCTTCCTCAAGAGTCCTACTTCTCCTTGGTCCCTGCAACAAATTGCAGATTTGAGAACCACAGGCGGTATCTAATACCCAAGTAGAAATTTGATTTAATGACATATTCATTTCTATCATGAACATACATGAATCAGAAGCGGTAGTCTCACTACCCTTCTTCTTCTTCAATTCTGCAAGGTAAACCTTGCAGTTCCTCTTCCAGTGCCCCACCTTGTTACAGTGAAAGCAAACAACTTTGCTCTTGGGGTCTTCAGCTTTTGGTGGAACCGGCATTTTCTTACCTACTTTCTTCTTCTTGGAAGAGTTCCTCTTCCTTTTCTTAGGATTGGAACCTTCACCAATTAGAAGAACAGAACTCTTCTTAGGGGGAAAATTCGATTCTGCAGTCTTCAACATGTTGTGGAGTTCAGGCAGGCTGACATCCAACTTATTCATGTGAAAGTTCACAACAAACTGCGAGAACGAACTCGGAAGCGATTGCAAGACCAAGTCTTGGCTCAGCTCCCCATCCATGACAAAACCAAGTTGTCCAAGACGTTCAATCAAATTGATCATCTTAAGTACATGGTCATTCACAGATGATCCCTCAGACATCCTACAACCGAACAGCTCCTTCGATATCTCATATCGAGCTGTCCTCCCCGCCACATCATACAACTCTTGTAGTTGCATGAAGATAGTGTCAACATCCATATGCTCATGTTGCTTCTGTAGCTCAATGTTCATGGAAGCTAGCATGATGCATTGAGCAACATTTGCATCATCTATCCACTTACGATACACAACATGTTCATCATTATGTGCATCACTAGCAGGTTCAGTAGGCTTAGGTGAGTCAATCACGTATTCCAGCTTCTCAATCCTGAGAACAATTCTCAAGTTTCGAAGCCAGTCAGTATAATTAGGACCAGTCAATTTGTGAGCATCTAGTATGCTCCTGAGTGATAGTGCAGAAGACATAACGTACAAAGTAAATCTGTAAATGATAAACACATAACAACACTTAGCAAATATTCGATTTCATTTCAGAACACTATATGAATCGGGTCTTTATTCATAAGTGGCTCCCACTAGTTTTCCTAATTTATTTAACCCTCTACATGAAAAATTAAGCATTCATAATGCTAGTGGGAATAGGGATCCAACATTCCATTACACAACCCCGGCTGTGGCACGAAACGCCATGTAATGTTCAATAGGAAGACAACTCTTGTCAATTACATCTAATGTTATTCCCTAATCAAACTTTAGCCTCTTGAATAATTGAGTCACGGTTGTGGCACGACAAACTCAATATTCTAAGTCAAGTCTAACCCAACATTCCGTACAATTGAATCAGTCCCCAAAGGCCCACGGCTGTGGCACGTAACGACCTTTAGATTCTTATTCAATGTACACATCTCTATGTAATAGACAAGTATTTATTATTTCGAAATCAAAGCCCTCGGCTGTGGCACGAAATGACAATGATTCAAAAATAAGAACTACTTTCTACCATGTTGGAAGGCTATGACCGACACAAGCCCGTTGTGTCATTGGCCAATTACTACTTGATATTATTTAATTTTAGAGGGATTATATTACGTTACAATCATAATCATATTATAAAGAGATTCTTCCTTTTAAATTAAATATTTCAAATCAATAATCAATAATCAGATGATTCCCAGATCGGGTGGAGCATTGTCAAAAGGCGTCACTTAATAACCCTTTCTTACAGATAGAAATCTGTTGTTGACAGAATCATCCTTTCTCTCATATCGAAAATTCATATTCAATTACGTGTTTCACAAACACAAGAATCTCATGATTGTATTCAGAATATTGTTCTTAAGGTTATGAAACAATTTCACTATACTAGGTTGTCTAACAAACGCCTTATATTTATTTAAGTTCACCTAAATCTATCATCGCATGATAAACTAAGCATATATCACATATATCAACATGAATAAACATCAAGGTAGGCATGTTATATCATCTAGCACATTAGTCTAAGCATTATACATCTCTATGTATCACATGAAGCATTTAAAATCAATTCAAACGATCAAAAACAGCTTTAAAACACTTCATGGAATATAAAAAGTTTAAAACTTTTATATAAACTAAAATTGATCACTCCATTAGATCCGTCTCGGAAAAACGAATCCAACGGTATATTGCACGCCCAAAACAGAGTTACGAAACTCCCAGAAAATCAATTTTAAAATCAACAGAAGGGCTGTAACGCATTACAGGAACGCGTTACAAGCCCTGTAACGCATTCTGGTGATGCGTTACACACCTTTTAAGCCATTTAAGGGTGTAACGCATTCCGTGAATGCGCCACAGGTGTGTAACGCATTCCCGGAATGCGTTATACCCCTATTTTTTATTTTTTTTTTAGCCGCCGCCTAGTTTCTTCTCGAACAGCGTGTCGCCGTTCCTGTCATCTCTGTACTCCCGATCTTTCTTTCCGTGCACAATAGCAGATAACAGCAGCAGTATATACAAAAGGTATACAAACACATATATATATACAATATATACATATATTTACTTATTTAATTACGAATTTTAATTGAAACAACTTCAAAAATTCATAATAAAAAATCTATACATCATAAAATTATGAAAAAAATACCCAGACGATCTACAACACTTGTAGAACCCAGATCAATATTCAAAATTATTCTGAGAAACGATTTCTCATCAGACAAAATTAATCCATAATATAACTTGTAAAAATCATAATTAATTTATACAAGCACATAAAATTCTGAAATTTTTACCACAGATCTATATGAATACAACCTATGCTCTGATACCATTGTTGGATTTTTAACACAGCGGGGGCATGTCAAAACACTTTTACAAATATAAAATCCAAATAAAAGCATACAGATCATGAATAAAAATTCGAGGGATCGAATCTAACCTTTAAAAATAATTCGGAGACAACGATCAGAGATCCTTAGCAGTTGCTCCTCAAGTGTGAAGCACTCCACCGGTATCCACCAAGAAAACGATGTTAAGGAGGAGGAAGGAGGTGGAGAGAATTGGGTTTTCCAAACTTTTTGGGTTTTGTGTGTGTTAAAATAAAATTAGGGTCTATAATAGTGTATTTATAGGCAAAATTTTCAGCTGAAATTTTCCCATAAATATTATTATTATTATCCCATTTATTATTCTCATTAATAATTAAAACACCTTTTAATCATTAATCCTTTTTCTAAACACTTTAGAAATAATTCTCTCTCTTGATTTAATTTCCAAAAATTAAATCCTTTAATTAATAATATTAAGAACTTTTCTTAATTAATTTATAATCAATTAAATCTCATTTAATCAATTATTAAATTTGCCAATTAATTATTTATTTCATAAATAAATAATTATTAGCCATTATTAATTAATTCCTCCCCCATTAAATCATTCTCTTTTTATGGTGTGACCCTGTAGGTTCAATATTAAGCCGGTAGTAGAAATAAATAATAATAAAACTATTTTATCATTATTTATATAAATTCTCTAATTTATTAAATATGATTAATTAATTAATCACATTTATTCTACATCGTGAGTGATGCTTCTCAACATATCGCGACGATCCGGATAATATGAATTCACTGCTTAGAATACCAAGAACCTGTCAGTGAATAGTTACCGTACAATAAACTCCTTCTACCCTACAATGTCCCGATTAAATACAAGGCATGGATCTCGTGTCAAGCCTATCTAATTCAATCACTTGCTTACCATTTACTATGTGTAGTTCTATGCAAATTAGAAACTCCATTCTAATTTCATTCATTCTGGCTTGAGATTCCTGAACTAGCATAAGTGGATCAGCCTTGAACATTCGCTTCCTTCACTGGAAGGGGTAGATCCTTTATTGATCAGACACTATCTTCGTGTACAAATTCCTATACCCAGAAGAGCCCTAATAATTGTCCCTGGAGACTAAGAACTAAACCAAAGCATAGTTCAGTGTACACAAGATGACTATGATGACCTCAAGTCTAAGGATACTTGTACAACTATCACTAAGCGAACAACTGCTGACACGTGAGTGAACTCCATCAGTTGTTCAGCTAGGCGAGTCATGTTCAGTGAACTTATTCTATAATAAGCACCTACATACTAGCTATAGTGTCACCACACAAATGTCTATGAGAACAGACATCCTTCATAATGAAGCAAGCATAGTATGTACCGATCTTTGTGGATTATTAATTATCAGTTAGTAATCCTATGACCAGGAACTATTTAAGTTTAGAGTTATCATCTTTTTAGGTCTCACTATTATGATCTCATCATAATCCATAAAAAGCTTTACTATAAACTATGGTATATCTTATTTAAACACTTAAATAGATAAAGCCCGTAATAAAAACAAAACAAGTCTTTATTAATATCAATGAAATCAAAACAGATTACATAAAAGTTATTCCTAAATCCTTATACATGATTGGACTTAGGACATATTCCTTTCAGAATCGACTTGGAAATTAGAAAGCGAAATGAAAGAAAAGTATCCCCATCTATTTGCTTAGATTAGATTCTGGGGACAGAATCCTTTTAAGGAGGGTAGATTGTGACGACTGAGAATTTTGCGACGTAATTAAGTCAATAAAGTATGTGTTATGTGATGTGATTATAATTATGTGACTAAGTGCTGATTAATTGTCTTTTCTGTATATTAGAATTTAGGAGCGTAAATCAAAATGTTCCAATTTAAAGAGTCTGCTTAGAAGTTAAGCTGTGGTGTCGGGCCGTCAGGTAGAACGGAACTCGTCCTAATAAGGAGTTAAAGAATATAAAATGTGAATTATGTGTGATTGAATGAAATGAATGTTTAAATAAAGTATTTCGTCCTAAGTGACGTGTCGATTGATAATGATAATGAGAAGCGTAATCGAAATGCTGAGCGTCGGGCCGTCAGGCTGAACGTGACCCGGTACGCGTAAAAAAAAGGATAAAAGATTAAAGAGGGGTAAATTCTATGATCAGACCTGAGTCGTTATGTGATTGTGTATGTATGATTGCTTGACTGTGTGCATGACTATGTGCTCTGTGACATTTTTATAAAATTAAGAGAATTATGTAAGGATTTATTTAATCTTCGTGCATTTTTATAAAATCATCCGAATAAGATAAAAACATGGGATTTGTTCTGTTATCTTCATAATGGTCCTAGAGACTTTTTAAAAATGATGAGTGGATTTATTTGGTGGTCCTTGCATTTTAAATTGATTTTATGTGGAAAATGTTATTATTAAAGCGAACTTGCGAAATTCATATAAAATCAATCGTCTCCTCAAAAATCCATTATGAGTAATGGTTAAAAAGCTAATTTCGAGATTTACGTTTTAAAATTATCATTCGTATCAAATTCATCTTTTCCGAGAGAGATATTTGCAGATCAAAATTGTTTTCTTTCAAGAATAAAAAGCAAATCAGAAACAAGATAACCCAATTACCATACTACCCCTCCCTTGGTAGTATATAATCACACCCACCCTCTCTTTTCTTTCTTTTTCACCCGAGCTTCTGTCTTCTCTTTCTTTTCTCTCATTTCTTCAATCCTCTCGGGATTTTTTTCTCTCTCTCTCTCGGTACACTCTCCTTTCGATCTCTCACTTGTTCTTTGCTCTTTTTGGTTAAAGAACCATGATTGTGTGAGACTTTGTGATATCTACCTATATACATACATGCATGTCACTATCTTCAAGTTTTTGAGAAAAACCAAAGTTGGATTTGGTGGTTTTGAATTAGGCTTTCATGGAAACAAAAGGGTTTTTGTTCTTAAATGATTTAGAATAAAGATATGTGTTTGCATGTGTGTATTACTTGAGAAAATTGGTGGTTGATGGTTGAAAAACCCCGAATGGGGGCACCACCGAGATACCACCGCCACCGGTGATGAACTCCGGTGAATCGGTGGTGAGCAATGATGTTAAACACTGAGCTCTAGTATTTAATCGACTATTTTGTGTTTGCATGCTTGGTTGGTTTGAAATTCAAAAAGGGTTTTGATATTTTTTAGTTAAGTTGATAAATACTTGGTAGGAATGAGTTGTTGAAGTTTAAGTCTATAAATTATGATTTGATTTGAATGATTGGATGAATTTAAAGCAAAAATAGACCATGCATGTGTTTATGTGAAGTAAAAGCCGCATAGGGCTTTGATTTATCAAGAATGAATTGATTTTAGTTGATAAAAAGGATTGTTTAATGGTTGTTTGAAAATGATAAGTTAAATAGAGTGTTTAATGGAATTAGGGATGAGAAATTTGAACATAAATATGAGATTGTTAGTTGCCTTGGTTCAAATTTTATTGATAAGAAAGAAGAAGTAAATTGGTGTGTTGTTCTTGCTTGGATTCATTAGGATTTAGGATTAAAACTATGGAAAGATGCTTGCATGCTATGTATGAGATCAAAAATTGAAATGCATGTCGTTGTTCTTGAAAATTCGAATGATATGGTTGTTTTAATTGGAAATATTAAGTTGGATTAAGTGAAGGTTTGATTGATTATATGTTATGTGGATTTGGTATGAAAATTTGCTTGACTTTGGAAGGTGTTTATAGAAAGGCCGAATGGTTTATAGTACATAAACGGTCAAATTCTAATTTAAGTGCTTGAATCGATCATGGAGATAAGTTAAGGATTGTATGTGAGATTTTTGCCTAATTTGCTATGTTGGTTCAAATTAAAGTATAAGAGAAGGGGGAATGATTGATCTGTGATAACTATGGTTGTCATTATAAGTTTTGTTGTTTGTTTATTTGTATAAGAATTTCAAGTATAAGGAGCTATGTGTACCAATATAGAGTACGATTTGATTTTGAGTCGAGATATGGATGTTTATAAGTCGATTGTCGAATATATAAAGGAGAAAAGGTTAATAATATAGTATATGATGTGTTATGTGCTTATGTGTATAAGCTATACTCGTACATTTAAGTCAAGAGTATAATCGAGTTATTGTAATCGAGTGATCGTTCCGGGAACGAGAGTTGAGAAACTGATTAAGGTTTTGGTTTTGATTGTAGATTCGGAGCGTGAGGGCATTCAGACTAGGAGAGGAAAGGATATACTAGGTGGCAGTAGTTCAACCTTCAGGAAAGCAAATTCAGGCAAGTAACTCTGATTACTTGTGTAAATGGTTATAAAGAGAATATTGTTCATACCATGTAGAGTATTGAACTGTTTAATTATGAAACCCTGATATTGATACCCTGCCTTTGTTCTTGATAAACTGTTATTGATAAGCTTAATGATTCAACCCTTTTGATAATCTGTCCTTTCTGTTCAAGTTATTTGTTAAGCCATGGATTATATTGAACCCTCTGATTATCCTTGTTAACCCTGTTTAATGATACCCTGTTTTCCTGATCACCCTATTGATCCCTAAACAGATGTTGATCCTTCTAACTTAAGAGCTTTATTATCCCTAATACAGAATCCTTATGAATTGTTCCTTGCGTATCTTTGAATCACTCCCTGAACTTTGTTTCCTTAAAATCTGAATTAAGAATGAGTTTCGACTTGAAAGAGTCCGAATGATTTCAAATTCTTGGTAATGAAAGAATGAATTTTAGAAAACCTATTTATTTTTCCAACTCAAGGTTTTCCAAATGAATTCCTGATGGATTGGATTGGGACGTAAGAGGCTAGTGGGACTAGTCCAGTCATGGTAAGAGGCTAGCGGGGCTAGTCCAACTTAAGGCTGAAATTATGCCGATTGGTACCTTAAAGACCGGAATGGAGGTCGGTACGGGCTGATCACCTGTATATAATGAAATGGAAAGATAAAGTGATCCAATCAAGGGTTCTAAATGATTATTTAAAAAGGGAACTAAAACTATCCGTTCAGTAAAATTGATTCTTGAAAATGAAAATGGTTTATATTGTTTTGAAAAGAGTTGATTATGTCAATGTGAAGCTTAAAGCTCGAGAACCCCGATTCTTGAATTTGTTGATTATATGATTGATTCCATATAATGAAATACTGTTGCTTTTCTCTATTGAAAGATCTATTCTGATCCTCTAATGATTTGTGATGAATGTCGGCTTTCGTCCTGCATTGTGTCTTGTTCTTTGAAAGCCCCACATTATCCTTCAAAACCTTTCCTTAATCCAAAAGTTGGAAATCTGCCACCTAGATCAAATAAAGTAGAATGCCCTGAGTTTGGTAAAGCACATTGTAAAATTGATATTGTAGAACTGCTATATAGTTACTTGCTGAGTTTTATACTCATTTGTTTTGTTTTAATCTAACCATGGCAGTTAAGCAAGAAGATGGCAAGGCTTAGGCGCACTGCTCGTAAGAGCGTACCTGGTGGTCCCTACCGTGTTGAGGGCTTCCGGTTGCCAGAGCAGGTAGTGGTATTTATGAGTGAGCTCGCGCCTAGAAGGAAATGTTTAAAGATACAATGGGTTATCTGTCGGTTCCCAGCCGGAATCGATATTGTTTATTTATTAATATTTTGGGTTTGTAAGTTATATTTTATGATTGGTAGTTGTAATCTTGTCTCATACTTTATCATGTTGATCCTGTTAGTAGTTAATCGGGGTTTATGCTTATTTAATTACTACATTAGAGGTGTGTGAATCCTCATTTCCTAACCCCGAGATTGAGGGCGTCACACCAAGGTATTCTGGAGATAGAAGCTGGTGCTGAACCAAGTCAATATCTTCAAACTCTAAAAGTTAAAGGAAGAAAGAGAAATATGTTCAACAAGGATCCAAAGATTTAATTATTTGACTCTGAGGTGAGTAAAAGAATATTTGCAAGAGAAAATCCTGGAGTTGATCTTGAACAGCCAAGGCAAATGGAGGAAGACTTCAAGAATTCCATGAAGACACCAAATGATGATATTTCTGTTATTTCTCAAGTACTTTATGAAGATGATCCTTCTAACAGACCAACCAGAGGTATAGCTATAAGGGAAATCAGTCAGGCAGAAGATTTCAAATCACAATTCATTGTAACTGCTGACAAGAAGCTTAAAGGAAAATATAAGATATGAGAGAAGTCAAAGATTTCAAAATCTAAAGCCAAAGTTGTTGTAAAGAAGAAAACAGTATCTAAGGAAACTAAATATCAAATACTGATAGATCCAATCTATACAATAGTTCAAACTTATGATATTGAAGAAAAATATGAAGAAGAAGAAATCAGCAAAGCTCACCAAAGAAGGAAGATTTATGGAGCTGACTGGGCTGATGAACTGAAATTAACCAATGACATTGCTCAAGTTAAAGAAGCAGTTCCGAAGGAAGAGTAAAGTGTGATATTCACTGAAGCAAGATTGAATATGCATACTTGATTCCTGCATTTAGATAGTTTTGACATCATCAATTGGAACTTGTCCATATTTCCATAATAAACAAGTTGGGGCAGATTGTTAGGAGCAATTGATGATATCAAGCGGAAACTATCAGAAGTTCATATCAGAACTTAAGTATCAACGGATGATGATGATGTCAACAGATGATGATATCTACGGATGATGATATCAACGGATGGTGATGTCAACGGATGATGTAATCAGTATTTGTCACATCAGTTGATCTTCGATAAGGAAAATGAAACAAGAACTCAAGGCGGTGAAGGACTTTGTCTCAGAAGCATTGTATAGGTTTCCTTGTTGTTAACAGATTATGTTCATGCTATAAGCATTGCGATATTGTTATATCTTTCGCATAACCTAGCAGCTCTCAAGGATATTTGTTCATCCTTTCGAGAGAGTAAGTTTGTAATCAGTTTTTAACTGTTATTATAAAAACTATTGATTATGTTGAAACTTTGTCGAATTGATTGTATTAACTGTTCCTTGAAAGCCCCACATTATCCTTCAAAACCTTTCCTTAATCCAAAAGTTGGAAATCTGCCACCTAGATCAAATAAAGTAGAATGCCCTGAGTTTGGTAAAGCACATTGTAAAATTGATATTGTAGAACTCCTATATAGTTACTTGCTGAGTTTTATACTCATTTGTTTTGTTTTAATCTAACCATGGCAGTTAAGCAAGAAGATGGTCAGGCTTAGGCGCACTGCTCGTAAGAGCGTACCTGGTTGTCCCTACCGTGTTGAGGGCTTCCGGTTGCCAGAGCAGGTAGTGGTATTTATGAGTGAGCTCGCGCCTAGAAGGAAATGTTTAAAGATACAATGGGTTATCTGTCGGTTCCCAGCCGGAATCGATATTGTTTATTTATTGATATTTTGGGTTTGTAAGTTATATTTTATGATTGGTAGTTGTAATCTTGTCTCATACTTTATCATGTTGATCCTGTTAGTAGTTAATCGGGGTTTATGCTTATTTAATTACTACATTAGAGGTGTGTGAATCCTCATTTCCTAACCCCGAGATTGAGGGCGTCACACCAAGGTATTCTGGAGATAGAAGTTGGTGCTGAACCAAGTCAATATCTTCAAACTCTAAAAGTTAAAGGAAGAAAGAGAAATATGTTCTACAAGGATCCAAAGATTTAATTATTTGACTCTGAGGTGAGTAAAAGAATATTTGCAAGAGAAAATCCTGGAGTTGATCTTGAACAACCAAGGCAAATGGAGGAAGACTTCAAGAATTCCATGAAGACACCAAATGATGATATTTCTGTTATTTCTCAAGTACTTTATGAAGATGATCCTTCTAACAGACCAACCAGAGGTATAGCTATAAGGGAAATCAGTCAGGCAGAAGATTTCAAATCACAATTCATTGTAACTGCTGACAAGAAGCTTAAAGGAAAATATAAGATATGAGAGTAGTCAAAGATTTCAAAATCTAAAGCCAAAGTTGTTGTAAAGAAGAAAACAGTATCTAAGGAAACTAAATATCAAATACTGATAGATCCAATCTATACAATAGTTCAAACTTATGATATTGAAGAAAAATATGAAGAAGAAGAAATCAGCAAAGCTCACCAAAGAAGGAAGATTTATGGAGCTGACTGGGCTGATGAACTGAAATTAACCAATGACATTGTTCAAGTTAAAGAAGCAGTTCCGAAGGAAGAGTAAAGTCTGATATTCACTGAAGCAAGATTGAATATGCATACTTGATTCCTGCATTTAGATAGTTTTGACATCATCAATTGGAACTTGTCCATATTTCCATAATAAACAAGTTGGGGCAGATTGTTAGGAGCAATTGATGATATCAAGCGGAAACTATCAGAAGTTCATATCAGAACTTAAGTATCAACGGATGATGATGATGTCAACAGATGATGATATCTACGGATGATGATATCAACGGATGGTGATGTCAACGGATGATGTAATCAGTATTTGTCACATTAGTTGATCTTCGATAAGGAAAATGAAACAGGAACTCAAGGCGGTGAAGGACTTTGTCTCAGAAGCATTGTATAGGTTTCCTTGTTGTTAACAGATTATGTTCATGCTATAAGCATTGCGATATTGTTATATCTTTCACATAACCTAGCAGCTCTCAAGGATATTTGTTCATCCTTTCGAGAGAGTAAGTTTGTAATCAGTTTTTAACTGTTATTATAAAAACTATTGATTATGTTGAAACTTTGTCGAATTGATTGTATTAACTGTATTCACTCCCCCCCCCCCCCCGCCACAGTTGATTAAGGGCCCAACATTGATTGAGAAGATAGGGACATGTGGCTCATTATAGTCCATTCATTTTAGCTTGGAGTTCTACAAATCAACCATAATAAACTACAAATTGACCAAACATCAATGCAAGAGCTACAAGCCGACAATGCATAGCTTCTTCTTGACTTTGAAATCGAGCATGATGCCATGCATTCCTACAAATCGACCACATGGGGCCCTTGAAACTCCTAATCGACTTTGTCATTTCCTTGAAGCTAGTAATCGACCTTTTATGAAGGAATTAGCCTAATAATCGCCCTTGGATGCTTGTAAATTGATATAGATGCTTTAGCATTTTCCATATTGTCAACCTCAGGAGCTACATTGACATTAAGACCTTGACGCTCCACGATACCAATGTTTGCATTTTGAGGATGTTCAGTTACATCCTCCGCTAGAACTGGCTCAAAATTGACACTTAGAGCATCTCCGATAGTTTGCACTTTGCACCTCTCAATTTTGTCACATAATCAAAAATAATATATTTTAAATTATCTCTCTTCCATATCATTTTTAGCATCCTTATTTCAAAAAACACTTCAACGTTGGCACCTCAAGATGTCAACTTCACTAATTCAATAAAAAAATGCATAATAAAAATATATTAGAGAAATGATATATTATGCACCATTAGAATCACCTTGGGACCACAAATCAAATTTGCATAACTTTTGACACCTCAAGTTGGCACATCATGCCTACACTACTCATTTGGCACCCCAATAACATCTCTCAACTCGAATAGAGTGCTATCAAGAATAACAAGACACATCATACAACATTGGCACCCTCCCAGCACTCTCCGTTGGAGTTACTCTTGCAGGACCCAGACCAGAGGCGGATCTGGGGGGGTCCAGGGGGGTCCCTGGCCCCCCCTAAATTTCCAAATATATTCAGTGTAGTAGGCTCAATGAATGACTAGTTGCTGTAGGTTGGATGGTTTTAAGTAGTGTTATTTTCACCGGACACCAGGGTTCGAAACCCCTTCTTGTCTATATGCTTTTCTAGACTTCTGCATTCATTTGTTTTCCTTATTTGTTTCCTCGGTCTTAATTTCGAACATATTCTAAGGATGATAGAGGTGATGCATAGAGACTATTTTTAGAATATTATCATTTTTTATTATGTTTTTTTTAATTTTCCTGAAATTTAATTTTTCCTTAAAAATTTGGCACGAAAAATTTTCCGGACCCCCCTAAAAAACTTTTCTGCGTCCGCCACTGACCCAGACCCATGTCTCTATTCCACAACTTTAACACAACCAAAACGGTTTTCGTAAAACTGAGTCCAGCGCACCTACCTGGCTAAATATCTGACAAGAGATTGGTCTCTTGATAATATTAAAATTAGGATCAGGTTTACGCTGATTCAACTGTTGCACTGCATAAAAACATTTGTGGAGAATAGCTAGGATCAAAGAATCTGTCCATTCCCCGTAGGTTTCTACATTATATGTTTCCAATTCCACAACATGACGACTTTCCATTAAGCTCTGATTGGGCCTTTTAACATTGCATGACTTTCATTGACCCTTTGATCTTCTATTTGCAGAGAACCAGCATAGAGTGTTAGAATCCCTCCTCTGTCATTTCGAATAACTACACAATGCCAGGCAGATTGTCATTTGGAAAAAGATGTTCTCTGCAGTACTCATAAATATTAATCTTCACTGCTGCTGCAGCCGGCAACCTCCATCTTACCTCTGGGAACTCCATCGTTTTTTTTGTGTGGCTTAAGAAATGAAATAAACAATGGTATTCTCGCTAATAAATAGCAACCCAGTATACATCTTCCCTATCAGAATGTTCCAATGTACCCTGAGACCTTTGGTATCTAGATAAAAAAATGCTCACACCAATACAAATACAAATGTATGACATTATTAGGAAATCTTAAACATCCCTAATAAAGTAAACAAACTAACAAATTACCCTGACCCATATTAAGATACATTTGGGCCAATAATCTTACAAACCAGTCACAACCACATAGCTTAACCCAATATTAACACTTGGCTCCACCTTTGCATCATAACATTTCCTGTTTAGACAAATCATCTGCTCCCGATTTCTCCACCCTGCTTATACGTTTAAAAAATAATTTCTCTTTTATTATATGTTAATTCTTTTTCCTAATATAATATTTAAAGTGATATATTTCTGATATTTATTTATTTATTTAGTGATTGGTCATAATTACTTAATTCTCTTGAATGATTTTTTTTTCTTTTATGTGTGTGTTCTTTGTTTTGTGAGGTCGAGAATGGTTTGGGAGCTTTCTGATTCCTGAGGCTGGTATCAAACTATCAAAATCTATCTTATCATCTTATATATATATATAGAGAGAGAGAGAGGCTTAAAGGTTGTCGGTGTTTGCAATATTGTAACAAAAAACATAACAAAACATCTATGGATTCATTAGTAGGATCAGCAGAGTCAGAGAGGCAGGCTCATGTGGTTTGCATACCTGCCCCTGTTCAGAGCCACATTAAGGCAATGCTGAAAATGGCAAAGCTCCTTCACAGCAAAGGCATTTTCATTACATTTGTCAATACAGAGTACAATCACCAACGCTTCCTCAACTCAGGAGCTCTTCAGTCTGTTGGAGGCCTACCTGGTTTCGGATTTGAAACCATCCCGGATGGCCTGCCTCCATCTGATTCTGATGCCACACAAGATGTATCAGCACTTTGCTATGCAGTCTCAGAATATATGTTGCAACCATTTCAAGACCTCCTAACAAAACTCAATACTGGAAAACTTCAGGTGACTTCCATCCTCTCTGACGGTTTCATGCCATTCGCAACTGATGCTGCACAGCCACTCAGTATTCCTATCGTTTTGCTTTGGACAATTGCTGCTTGTGGATTTATGGGATTTTATCAGTTCAAAAATGCCCTTGAAAGAGGTCTTATCCCATTAAAAGGTAAGATTTTCCAAACTAGGATCAATGCACAACTGCAATAATATATGTTATTAGTAACACTACTAGTTTGCAACTAATAAAAATGAACATTGATGCAGATGAGAGCTATCTAACAAATGGATATTTGGACACCATTATAGACTGGTTCCCTGGAATGAAAGATGTTCGTGTTGTAAATCTCACTAACAAATATAGCAACATAGAAGAAAGTGTATAAAGAATTTAGCAACTTTAGGCCAAGACCACAGTTAACAAAACAAAGCATGCAGGTAAACAAAATCAGTAACTGAAATAACGAAGAGAGAAAGAAAGATGTACCCGAAACCATAGCTTTTAACAGTGACTGAAATAAAGGTTCACAGATACAAAATGCCAAAAAAAATGATCACAGCTGAGTCACCAGACCTTGCTCGAAGTCCTGGCTGCTCTTGAAGAGAATATTGCCCCTACCTGCTGCGTTTGGGATGCGCACAATATCTCCACCAGGATAAAACAGCTCGGAGTTTATGTTAACAGCAGCAACAAAAGCTCCACTTCGACCAGCACCTCAGTCGCCGGAAAATATCAGCACTTCAGGACTTTTGGGAGAGAAATGCAGAGAGGTTGAAGAGAAGAGAAGAGAATGTAGTGTGTATATTTCTTATACATTCAGTTTAGCCTCTATTTACAGGAGAGGAAAAATGAAACTGTCAACACACTTAATGTCTGAATTAAACTGCTTCATTAATGAAAAAATCAAAACTGATCAGATTTTGAATTTAAATTATTTGTAACAGCTTTTCACATTAACACTCACATTATTATCAGAACTTAAGTTAAGTTCTGATTTGATTCATCAGAACTTGTTAAGTTCTGATTTTATTCATCAGTTCTTAAGTTCTGATTCTGATATCAGAACTTGTTACAGATCAGATTATTTGCAGGTTCAATGTATTTAGACTAAGCCCACTAACAAAGTGACTTAGCCTATTTCAGTACCCAGCCCAATAATCCAGTACCCAGCCCAATAATCCAGTCACCGATAAATAAATTCGAATTAAAATAATTCTCAAATAAATAAAATCCTCGCTCAGGTCGCCTCGCGTACGCGAGACGCCAAGACATTCGCCCAAATCGCCCTTCGATTCGACCCGGTGCGGTGCGTGGCGTGGCGGGGCGCGCGTGTGTGTGTGCGCGTGAAGCACACAACAACACAATGGACCATCACACACCTTAGTAGTTGTATACTACTCATGTGGGTAATACCATATAAAGCACACAACCCCCTTTATTTATTTCAATGTGGGACAAACATTCTCAAATTTTTCCAAGCTTTTCCAAGCTACTTTCAACTCTCATTTCATATGGATTTCATTAAGAAAATTCTTAAAACCATACATGAAAATTTAAGTTCAAATATCATTGAACAATTTTCAATCATTAGATTTTAGGATTAACATCAAGAACATAATTAAATTAAGCTCTAAAATCCTAATTTTCTAACCGTTCGTTTAGGGGATCTCCCAAGCCATGTTAGAATAACGGATCCAAATGATTTCCTATTCAACTTTTTTATGGATTGCGCTCAGAGAGCAGATAATTGCACTGCACTTGTAATTCATACCTTCGAAGATTTCGAACATGAACCGGTGAATGTCATCTCATCGATGTTAGGCAGAACCGTATTAACAATAGGTCCTCAACAGATGCTTCTCAACCAAATACCATCAGATCAGAAAGAGAGTCTGAAGAGCATAGGATATAGTCTTTGGAAAGAGGATAATGCATGTCTTAAATGGCTGGACTCTAAAGAAGCTGGTTCTGTAGTGTATGTAAACTTTGGAAGCATAGCAGTCATGTCTGCGGAGCAGCTTATGGAGTTTGGTTGGGGGCTAGCTAATAGCAACTACAGCTTCTTATGGATAATTAGGCCCGATTTAATTGTGGGTGAATCCGCCAATTCTTTGGGAGTTGGATTCATGAATGCCATCAAGAACAGGGGTTTCATTTCAACTTGGTGCCCACAAGAGGATGTTCTTAACCACGCATCAGTAGGAGGGTTCTTGACACATGGAGGGTGGAACTCAATCGTGGAGAGCATATCGGCTGGAGTGCCAATGCTCTGTTGGCCATTCTTTGCAGATCAAACAATAAACTGCAAGTTCATGTGTGACAGATGGGAGTGTGGTCTGGAGATTCCTAATAATGTGAAGAGAGACGAAGTAGAGAAGCTTGTAAGATTATTGATGGATGGAGTAGAGGGTAAGAAAATGAGAAACAAGGCTATGAAGTGGAAGAAACTGGCAGAGAAAGCATGTGGAACTGATGGCTCATCTTCTCTTAATTTAGACAAGCTGGTTCTTCTTTTGAAGAACTCGAAAGTCTAGAATATGAGATATGATTCATAGATTATCAGTTAGCATCTTCTATATGCTTGGTTTCCTTCTATTGCATGTTTAATTCATTACTATTATCAGTGTTCAGTATGGAAAATTAAGGTTGCGATTTAAATAAATGAAATACTACTCCACAGTACTATCACCTGTTTGTGAACTGAAACTTTAGAGTTTAATAGTGGAAAATTTCATATCACTTCTCCAACTTACATTACTAAAACAAAAAAAAAAACAAATTCTAACATAAGAAAAAAGGAGAAAATTAAGTAGACAATCTTCAAATTTAATCTATATATCTATACTATATTATAATAACAGGAATGTGGTATAATTTGATACGCGCTTTTTTGGTTGATTTGATTATACTCATTTATAACCGTCGGATCTTTTCATATTCAAATATTAAAAGAATACACACTACTCAATCTCCGAAGTTCGAACCCCACCGATAACAAATATTTATATTATTATTTATACACTATTAAAACTCCCAGATTTGAACCTCGACAACATCAAATATTTATATTATTATTTTATACACTATCCAAGATTCAAATTCGAATTCCGCCAATAACAAATATTTATATTATTAATTATAAATATAATAATAAGGTAATGATCCAAATTTTTTTATTATAATTTTAAATAATATAGAATTATTAATGAAAACTCGTGCTATGCACAGATTGTAAATCTAGTCTTTATTATCTTCATATATATAAAGGAAAATCTCCGGGAGCTCTAGAATCATCTCAAAATTATTTATCTATTTTTCTAGATCTCCTCTATTTTAATTCAATAAAATTAAATTTCCTTTTATACATTCGAATTAATAGGGAAGATAATAAATATTTAGAAGTCAACTTTATTTTGAATTGGTTTATTCAAAATAATAGGAAAGATAATAATTATTCAGAAGTCAATCCTATTTAGAATTTATTAAAATTAAACTTCCTTTTTATACATTAGAATTAATAGAGAAGATAATAAATATTTAGAAGTATATCTTATTTAGAATTTGTTTATTCGAATTAATAGGGAGGATAATAAATATTTAGAAGTCAATCCAATTTAGAATCTGTTTATTCGAAATAATAGAGAAAATAATAAATATTTAGAAGTCAATAATATTAAGAATTTATTTAAATAAATTTTATATTTTTCTCAACTAACTTAAATCGTAATATCCTATTTAAATTTGAAGTTTAAACCTATTATATAAATGAGCATATACATTCAAATTAATAGAGAAGATAATAAATATTTAAAAATCAATTATATTTAGAATTTTTTATACATATTTTATCTTTTTTCTTAACTAACTTAAATTGTAAAACCCTATTTAAATTTGAAGTTCAAACCTTTTATATGAGGGATTCTTCTTTATATATCTTTATCTTTATTTTATATATATAAAGTAAAAATCCCGGGAGCTCCATAATTGTCTGAAATTTTTTTATCTATTTTTCTAGAGCTTCTCGATTTTAATTTTATAAAATTAAATTTCCTTTTATACATTCGAATTAATAGGTAAGATAATAAATATTTAAAAATTAATCATATTTACAATTTGTTTATTCGAATTATTTCGAATTAATAAGGAATATAATAAATATTTAAAAATCAGTTCATATTTAGAATTTGTTCATTTGAATCATTTGGAATTAATAGTAAAGATAATAAATATTTAGAAGTCAATCCTATTTAGAATTTATTTAATTAATTTTTTTAGTTTTTTCTCAAATAACTTAAATCGTAATTTCCTATTTAAATTTGAAGTTCACTAAAAAATTGGAACTTCCTTATTTAGGTCCCATATTTTAGAAAATAAAATCCAAGTTTATATAGAGTATAAAATTTCCTTATTTAGGTTCTATATTTTAAAAAATAAAATTCAAATTCATGTAGAAGTAGAAATAAAATTCAAGTTTATATAGAAGCAGAATTTTTTAAAATTCTTTATTTTTATCGTAGGTAACCCGCAACCGCTACCCTTCGGGTGCGCACTACGGGCTCACGCAATAACCTGCTAATCACGTGAACAAGGTAAACTGCATTTAAACGACATGCTCTGACTCAGGAGGCATAATCATAAATTGTCCTCCAGTGGGATTCGAACCTGTGACCAAGAGGATAGTTATCCTCTTTTTTACCCGCTGGGTCAACCCTTACGGGCTTAAAATTCTATTAGAAACTTATAATAATTAAAACTTATTTCAATTTATTCAAAATAGAAAAGAGAAAAAATTGCTACTAACATATTCGAAATGAAAAAGACTTATAATAATTAAAACTTATTTTAACTTATTCAAAATATAAAACAAAAATAAGTTAATACTAACATATTCGAAATATTAAGTATAATCACTACACTACACTTGTGTGTACGCGCGCGTGTGTGCGCGCGAGGCTCATACTGACACCATGCACTCCCACGCGTCTTAGCGTCTTAGTAGTTGTACACTACACTTGCTCATGTTACAATATAAAGCCACCAAACGCATTTTACCAAAACAATGTGTGATACAAGTTTTCATCAAGAAAACTAACCCACACCCATTTCCAAGCAAGCACTTTCAACTCAATTTTTATATGGATTTCACTAAGAAAATGCCTTAGATCCAAACATGAAAATTTGAGTCATCATTAAGATGAACAACTTCCAATCGTTAGTTTCAGGAAATTTCATCAAGAATATATTAAAAATATGTCTCAAACTTCCCATTTTCTAACATAGGGTACTTGGGAAGTTTGTGAAATTTTGAACAAAATATAGAAATAACCATTAGAGCCATGATGTTATTTTAACACAAAAACTATTTTGTTGCTACTAAATTATATCAATAACTACACTTATTTTTACACCACCATTGGATATGCTCTAACATATACAATCTATTAAAATTCGTCTGTCAGCCAAAATATTTGAATGTGAGTCTGTACCCCTTAATATAAATATAAATATACACATGTGATATTCATATACAAGGAAGGTATTGACGCGTATTTGACGTAATAATTATTTTTAAACCATATTAAGGTTAATAATAATAATTGAATCTTGATCTTAAGATCTGTTCTTTGTAGTCTTATACTCTGATATAAGGATTAGATCCATGATTATGGACTTTGGTTTTTTTCTACATTCATAATCTCTTATTAAAATATTCATTGACTTAAAAAGTAATCTCTGATCCTTAATGGTATATCATTGATCATTGATTATATTCCCATAATTCAAATCTGGAATTTATTTTGACTTTAAGTCAGAATTGTAACTCGTATTGACTCAGATTTTATCTGACGAGTTTTTGAGTTATACTTCTTCATAGAACCATAAGGATATCAGAAACTCTACCATTTAAAAGAATCTTATTTCCTGTCTCAGAATCATGAAACATTTCTGAATCTCTTGACTGAGAGTTTTCATCCTTAAAGATAGAAGACAAATTTCCGATGAAAAGGATTGTATTTGCATGTACTCTTGAATGTTTTGAGTTTTGAGTGAGTGACACACTATGAGATTGAGTGAAAAGTGGAGTGAAACACATTCCGAGATCACCAAACAGAAATCACACACTTGTATTGTGAGGAAAATAGTTACTTAATATAGTCTCATCTCACTTTGGTTGATAATCTGGCCTTTCACTCTCCATTTGAGAGGACTAGCTCTATGTCTGATACACTTTGAAGGATTACTCAATTAAGGGGGATAATGGATCACAAAAATAGTCTTTCCTCCACTAAGGGGAAAAAGGTTACAACTTGAGCCTTTCTTTAACTAAGGGGGCAAAAAAAGTCCAAAATATTCTTCTGTGTGCTCTATGGGAAGATCATGAGATTGAAGAAGAATTTTGGAAGAATCTTTATTCTCATCTGGATGATTTCACCTGAAGGGCAGATATAACGAGATTTGCAACATGTATATATCTACAACTTCACTTAAGAAGAGAATAACCAGCTATCTGCTGAAGCTAAAAGTATATAAAAGTTGATGAAGATATAAGATAGTATTATTTACAGTTCCAGAGCTGAATGTCAGAAAGCTTATTGAAGATCTATTTTTGGAGATGGAGTTAGTTGAGTTATCCTCCAAATTATTGTTTCTCTGTTGTTATTTGACCGTCAAGTGTAACAATCAAATAGGGGAGATTGTTGATTAAGATTGAAGCTATATGCATTATTTCAAAAATTATGTTTTGGATAACTCAACATAAAAAAATACTTGGAAATAATCATATATTCCACTAATTTTAGTTCAAAATAAAGAAATGGTATATACACAATGACCTTGGGAAATCCAGTGAAGAAGTCATCAACAAAAGTATGTATGAAAATTCATTAATATGTTCAAGTAACATAGTAATAAGGTTGAAGACATTCGAAGCAGATCTCAAGATTAGGGTGAAGACCTAAATGATTCTAATGAAGTTGACTGTATATAATAGAAGACTTAACAATGATTTTGTAAGATTTATAATATGAAGGTATCAGTGATCCGTGAAAGCAAAATAAGTATTATCATTCGAAGAATTGTTCAGTAAGGGTTCATATCGAACCAAAATGTACTTGAAGAATGGAAGATGCACAACTCAAAAGTTACATTATTAAAGTTTAAAGTCTCAAGAATGAAAGGTGTAAAACTTTCCAAGGCAAAATGATCATGTCACTTTCTCTAATTCTTCCTATCGCCTCTGATTGTAGCTCTAGAATCTAAGGCAAATAACAGAATAATAAGATTGAAGACATTCGAAGCGGATCTCAAAATTAGTGTGAAAACCTAAATAATTTTAATGAAGTTGATTGTATATGGTAGAAGACTGAAGAATGTTTTGTAAAATTTATAATACATAGAAATGAGAGTGGAACTAGTCATCTGTGAATCAGACTAATTACACTAGATACTAGACATTAGTGATCCGTGAAAGCAAACTAGATATTATCATTCGAAGAATTGTTAAGTAAGACATTAGTGATCCGTGAAAGCAAACTAGATATTATCATTCGAAGAATTGTTAAGTAAGAATTCGTATAGAAGTAAAATATACTTTGAAGGATGGAAAATGTACACCTCAAACATTACATGATTGAAGTTTAAAGTCTCGAAAATGAAGGTGTAAAAGTTTCCAAGGCAAAATGATCATGTCACCTTCTCTAATTCTTCTTATCGCCTCCAAGGTGATTGTAGTACTAGAATTTAAGTCAAATTGAATGTCGCCTCCTAGGTGGACCCTACAGCACATGGTCGCCTTCATGAGGTTGCAGGCATCAAATTTCTCCAAGTAGAAAAGTAAGAGGCAACATAAGCACACGTAAAGGCCTATGTCCCCTCGTAGTTTTAAAAGAAGCTCACGTCGCCTACTCCCTTGGTCCATATCGCCTCTTTGCTTCAAGGCATGATCCAAGTCGCCTCTTGGAAGTTCTGCTCGTAGAAACTTAGTAAAGAAAATGTTAATGTCACCTTATGGCTTGACACAAGTGGCCTTCAAGCTTCGTAAATAAAACTTTATATAATTAAAGAAATTAAATACATCCTTATTATTTTGCACGAGTATAAAGTTAGCATATCGAAATAAATTAATTTACTTAAGTCTCAAATTATTATATTTTATATTAATATTAAAATTAATATCATATTAAATATAGGGTGAGACTCCCAATATAAGAAAATAAAGTCTATCTCAATACTTGATGTTATCAATATAAAAAAAATGTGGCTCTAGCTGAAGTCGTTGATGTTGATAACGTGCACATAGTTGCCATTGGTTCGATTATCATTAACAACAACATTTTTTGTATTTAACAAAATATATGGGCAAAATAATAATTTTGAATAAAATATTTCCTCGAAAAGTTGATGTTGCATATTATGTGCCCGTTTGAGAAATTTTAAAATAAGTAACTTATAACTTAAAATGAATAAATGATTTATAAATCATCTATACTTATAAGTTACGTAAGTTTTTGGATAATTTACTTAAAAATCAGATTTTTTTTACTTAAATTAATTTAAATAAATAATTTTTAAATATAGTTATCTTAATTCATGAATTTTAAATTTGAATAATATTTACAAACACATATTTTTAAAGCTAAAGTTAATAAAAAAAAGCGGAAAATGAAAATAAGTTGAGAAAAAGTATGTCACCGCTAACATTCAACTTATCAGCTTATAAGTTAAATTTACAACTTATAAGTTGGGTCGATAAACACTCGTCCATAAGTACTTACGGGCTTATAAGTGCATACGCTACTTATTCTTCGTTAACCAAACAGGCCCTATATATCTCTATATCTATATAATATTATAATAACCGGAATGAGTTATAATTTGATTCAATATTATCCTCTAATTTTGGTTATTAAAAAAATAAATAAATAGTATTATATATCCGTTAAACTACTAAATTGTTAAAATACTAGATATAGTCTATTTATCCTACTAAACTACGAACACAACGTATCCCATTATTATAAATAAATAAATAGTATTATATATCCGTTAAACTACTAAATTGTTAAATCACTAGACAAAGTGTGCTCATTTTACAAAAGTTATTCTATTATTTTTATTATAAATTTATATTATTATACCGTTACAAAAATATTTTAAAAATTAGAATATAATGAGATAAATAAAATTTTTAAATATTAGTGAAAATCCGTACATCACACAACAGGATTTAATCTAATATATAATACCAGATTGATTGAGAAACCAACAACTAGAGTGAAATTGGTCACTTATTTCAAAATGATAAGATTTGTTAATTTTATTAAAAAAATTGTTATTTTTATCAATTTTTTGCTAGGGTAGGAGGGAATGGTAATTAATATGTAAACTGAAAAAAGAGGAGAAAGGGCAAAATAAGAGCGGGGCAGGAGGGGAGGGGGGATGGAGAATCGTCGTTCAGTGAACAGTCCAAGAAGAATACTGCGCCTCTCTCGTGATCGAAGAGCCACTGTCTTTTTTAAGGACACTGATGATCATGACCAACTTCATCCTCAACCAAAGTCATCATCATCTTCTTCTTCTGATCGAGATGGTGGTCCCAAACCCTCTGAGGTTTACGGTTTTGTTGGCTCCATCACTACTGTTGTTACTCTAGGTATCTTATGTTACTTTTTTAAAAAATTAGATTTCTTTTTAAAAAGAAAAATTAGACTTTTTAAAAAAATTAGATTTGTTTTTAAAAAGAAAAATTATAATGGAGTTTTTGTTTACGGATGGATGCACACCCTGTGTTTGATGAAATGCTAGACCGTAATAAGTGGCATTTCATCAAACACAATTTCATTGTCTTCGTAAATCTGTAGACTACACCAGCAATAGCAGTAGACAAGCAGTTTACTGTGACAATAATAATATTGGCAATAGTACTAATAAGCACACCACCAGCAAAGGTAAGTACCCAGGCCGCCGATAAAAAATTTAAAAGAGCTAACCTGATAGCAGAAAAGGAAGAACCACATCTACAAAAATCATTGTACTTACAAAGTGAGGGGAACAAGAGAATGCGCATGGGTACAGACTCGAAATAAAGCTTAGGTGATATTGGTTTATTTGGATCTAAGTAGAAAAGTTTTACAAGTAGAAAGTGAAATAAAGGACTGGGAGACACTAGAAATTGAGGCAGTTTAGTTCATTAAAATAACCATAAATTAACTACAGTGCACTATAATATCATAATTAATGCATCCTGGTAGTAGTGTATATTCCAGGGAAGTTCTTGTGTATATGGAACAATTGATACAAGCAGTAAATTTAGATTTGTTTGTAGTAAATTATTATTTTTTTGTGTTTTACCCATTTGTAATGTTATATCACAATTCCATTTCATACTCATGCAGTCGTTTTCCTGGTGTGGGCATATGTACCAGAGTATTGGTTACATACTGTTGGGATCTATTACTATCCAAACAGGTATATACCCGTATTTTTATAATTTAATAATTTCCTCTCTTCTCATTAATAACAGTTCTGCAAATCGCCGACAAAGGGTTGGTGCAGTGGTTGAGCTCTTGCCACCTCAGGAGGAGGTCGAGGGTTCGATCTTGTGTGTGTGTGAGTTACTTAGCAGTTAAAAAGAATTCTGCAAATTGGCAATTTATCGTTTTACAAAAATGGGTTGCCTTGGTAGATTGTACATGACCAATACTGTATGACTTTCTAATAGTTCATTTGTTCTAATCCACTTCATTGGGCATTGTATTTTGCATTTAGGTATTGGGCAATAGCAGCACCAACGTATGCTATGGTGACCCTAGTATTAGTGATTGGATTTTACATTGGCATCAATTTCATGGTGACCCCTCCCCCAACTTCCTTTAATACTATATTTGGTGAGTCCTAACCCTTTTGACTATTTACCTGCTGATGAGATACTTTTATTTGCTTCAAGTAACTAAATCAAATTACCTGATTAGTTCCTTTTAGCAAAAAATTTGATGTACTCTCGACAGATGAGTACAGCAGGAATCCTGTGAGCTCTGTCCTTTTGACGAATGAAGATCAGCCTCCTATTCCACCAATGTTCGATATCAACATCAGCGAAATCAATGATGCCATGTTTACCAATCCGAGATAAGAATTGCGTCTTGCCAAGGTAAACCTTCGCAAGTAACTTTTTCGTGTGTCTCATTTTCATTGGTTTCTTTTCTTTGGAGTTTTCTGAAAGTCGTGGACTCGTGGCTCTGGATAAGTCTGTTAGGTACAACTGTAGTCTGTGAACAGTTTTGAACTTTTCTCATTCCATATTAGGTTTTGCACTGTTGTAGAACCTCTGCTTACATACATTGAAAAGAATGTTTACAAATTAATGATTCCCTGTTTTAAGAATAAAAAATTCAGCATGCATGCAAAATTTTTAGGTATGAATTTACATTAATCTCTTCTTGCAATTTCTAGACTTCAGGCAGCACAATGGAAAATGGCAATCCAAGAAAAGTGCATAAGAGCATCTCCAAGAAGCTCCTAAATGAGCTCCTAAATTAAAATTTGAGGAGAATGCAATGAAAAATGAACTCCAACAATCTCCTTAAACTTCTTCAAAAATTTAGGAGTGCCAATATTCTCCTCAAACTTAAGAGTATCTCTCCTCTCTCTACTCTATTTTTTATTAATATACATAGCTACATTTCAACTTTCTACCATTATTGCATTTATTTCTAAAAATATGCAAGTACATTTAATAATAAAAAATAACTTAATAGGCATAACTAAAGATATTGTTGGAGATGATGAGTAATTTTGTATCTTAAATCCTTAAGAGCCAATTAATTATATTATTTTTAGCAAAAAATTTAAGAGCTTGTTGGAGTTGCTCTAACAGACCACTTAAAAATAGGTTTACGGCTTGTGATTTTCGTGCTGTGTATAATAAAATCATTTGCTAGTGCCGGTTGATATTCCCGACTGAACCTTGATATATAGTAATAAATTCGAAAGACGATGACAAATGTATTATGTTCCCATTACTGGGTTATGTTTATTCATTTTATCCTTTGTGTAGAGCTTAAGAATTCTAAAGTGTAGTGTCTGTGAATATTTAAATTAGTGCAAATGATCAAAACCACACACAATAAAATATTTATGCATTATATGTGTGAGTATGTAGTCCCACATTTGCTAGATGAGCCTGAAATGCAATTCTTTCAAATGTGAAGATAAGTTCGGAAAACATGAATTTTACATGTGAAACTTGTTTAAATATTCGACTACACTACGGTCATCATCATGGAAATGCTACCTTGACAGTCTTGGAATTGAACTAGGACGAAGAACTTGGTCTATCAGCAATATAATGTCGCTTATAGGATAGTTTGATGTTTTGTCCCATCCTTGATATTTTAAGATAAAAAAACTGTGACGGGAAACATTTGGATTGCTAACTCTTTCATGTTTGCTATCCTAGATTTTGGTTTTCAATAATTGGGAAACCAGAAATTGATGAACCCTGCTCTTTAACTGCTTACATTCGCAGCGTTCGCAGATCAATAGACAAGTTGACTGCTATGAATGTAAAGAGTGGGCCAATGCTATTAACATATGCCAGGAGAGGGACCAAGGGGGCCAAGTAATATTACAAGACAATTGGAAGGTCAAAAGGGTAATTACTGAAGAAGGGGCAGAAGAGTCATTTCCATTTCCAGGAGAAACCAATATTAGGGCAAAGTAAGAGGTGAAAGGGTATTGTGTATTGAATTGTGGTTTGGGTATTTGGAAAATGCCACCTCTAGAATGTGGTTGGGTTCCTTGTAATCGAGCGTCTGTAAGATTACAATCGAGTCATTTCTATCTTTCTAAATTAAACGTTTATGTTCTATTGCTCAGAGTGTTGATTCCATATTCAATTACATAGATCTATTCATTTACAATTGTGTCAAATCAATTTAGTCTCTAGAAAAGTAGTATCAGAGCCAACAGATCTATGGCCCCTTCTACAAATAAGGGTCGATTAAAGAAGTTAGAAGAGCAGCTAGAGGCAACCCAGAATTCGATTCGCGAAAACAGATCGAGAGATACACAAGAGGTACCTATCTCTTCAATGAGAGATGACCAACTGCAGTTTCAATCGAACATCAGATCGTCCCTTACAGCCCTTCAGAATGGCAAGTCCAAGCAATACAGTAATCAAACTGATCTCAACGATGGTGGATTGGGGTATGGTGAAGGGAGTTCAAACGGTGGGCAAAGAGGAGCAACAAACGGAGCTGGTGGAGATGGGTTTGTGGAAATGGGTTTGGTGAAAATGGATCGGGTTTTGGAGCAGGAACTGGGCCGAGTTTTGGAACAGGAATCGGGTCGGGTTCGGGCGGAGGAGCCGGGTCGGGTTCGGGTGGCGGACCCGGGTTTTTAGGGCGAAATTCATGGCGACATAAGAAATTAGACATGCCTCTCTTCGATGGTACTAACCCCGATGGGTGGATCTTGAGGGTGAAATGTTTCTTTAATTTTTATGGGCTGAATGAAGAGAAGGTTGAAGCCACAGTGGTGGCACTGGAGGGACAAGCTCCAGTATGGTTTCAATGGGAACACCGCCGACGACCCATTGAGTGCTGGGAACAGGTGAAGACCTTGCTACGGAGACAATTTCGATCTCAATTTACGGGTACCCTGCAAGAGCAATGGTTGGCTCCTCGTCAAGAAGGTACCGTCACTGACTGTTGCTTGGAGTTTATTGAATTATTGGCTCCTCTAGATAATGTTTCAGAAGAATTATCCTTGGGGTCAGTTTTTGAATGGGTTGAGAGAGGATATTAAGGCCGAAGTTAGACTATTGGGCCCTCTTAATGTAGATCACGCCATGGAGTTGGCCCATATGGTAGAAGATAAGCTCAAGTTTGGTAAAACAAAGGGAGAGAGTAGGGTTGGAATTACTCCCAGTTTCAAGCCCGACAGTTTTTCGGCCAATCTGTGTTCTCATCACGATCAAATGTCAGTAGTTTAGCCCCCTCACCCAAGTCCTATAGCAGCTATGCTCAGTCGGGAGTCTCTACAGGCAGCAACCCTATACCAATAGCCAAACCTGTGGGGGAGTTGTGTAGATTGAGTGAAAAAGAATTACAAGAAAAACGAGCAAAGGGTCTTTGTTTTCGGTGTGATGGAAAGTGGAATATTGGGCACAAGTGTCAGAGGAAAGAACTCACTGTTCTCTTGACTCAAGAAGAAGGGTCGTGTGATGAAGAAACTGGGACGGTCGAGTCTGGGGGACGACGAACTGGGAATTGACGAGGGAATACACCCAGAAATATCACTAAACTCAGTTGTGGGGATTACGAGCCCAAAAACATTCAAGCTTCGGGTTGAGGTGAATGGCAGATCAGTAGTAGTCATGATCGACCCGGGGGCAACACATAATTTCATCTCTTTAAAGCCAATGGAAGAATTAGCAGTGAACTAAAACCCTTCGAAACAGTTTGGGGTATCATTGGGGACGGGGGAGATGGTCCAAAGTAATGGTGAGTGTAAATCTGTGGTTCTTAAGTTGCAAAACCTTACGATTGTGGAAGATTTCCTGCCTATAGCTCTTGGCAACTCTGATCTAATACTTGGTCTGCAGTGGTTGGAAATGTTGGGAACAATGACAGCCAATTGGAAATCACAAAGGATTAAATTCAAACTGGGTAACGATACGGTGACGCTCATAGGGGATTCCTCATTGGGTCGATCAGGAATTACCTTGAAGGCCATGCTAAAAACATTAAGGAAAGAAAAACAGGGTTTCTTGGTGGAGTTTAATTATATGGGCACTGGGGGGGCAACAGTAGCAGTGAGAAGGGTGAGACTGACGTGTCGGGGTTTTTGTCACCCCTGATCAGGAGTTACAAAGATGTGTTCGATCTTCCACAGGGCTTACCACCAGCAAGGAGACCGCTACCCGCAAATGCAGAAGGACGAGAAGATAGAGAAATTAATCCATGATATGCTGACCGCGAGCATAATACAACTCTCTCGTAGCTCTTTCTCTAGCCCGGTGCTCCTTGTCAAAAGGAAGGATGGCTCTTGGCGATTTTGTGTGGATTATCGCGCATTAAACAAGGCCACCGTTCCAAATAAATTTCCAATACCCGTTATAGACGAGCTTTTGGACGAGCTTCATAGAGCATCGATATTCACTAAATTGGATCTCAAGTCAAGGTATCATCAAGTGCGAGTTAGAAGCGAGGATGTGCCAAAACTGCTTTTCGGACTCACGAAGGGCATTACGAATTCTTGGTAATGCCATTCGGTCTCACCAACGCTCCTGCAACATTCCAAGCCATTATAAATGAGGTATTCCACCCCTATCTTCGCAAGTTTGTGTTGGTTTTCTTTGACGACATACTTGTGTATAGCACGAATGAGAAAGAACACCTTATACACGTGCAAACAGTCCTGGATACACCCCAAGGTAGCAGCAGCTTTATGCGAATCGAAAAAAGTGTGAGTTTGGCAAGAAGGAAATAGCTTACCTTGGGCATCTAATCTCAAAACAAGGAGTGGCTGTGGACCCATCCAAGGTACAATCCGTGCTGGATTGGCCAATTCCTCAGAGTATTAAGGAACTTCGTGGTTTTCTTGGCCTCACGGGCTATTACAGAAAATTCATCAAAAACTATGCCCACATTTCTTCACCTCTCACGGAGCAGTTAAAGGACAACTTTGGGTGGAACGGGGAAGCAACCGTAGCTTTTGAGCTGCTCAAGCAGGCCTTAATATCAACCCCGGTGTTACATATGCCTGATTTTTCACACCCCTTTATGTTGGAGAAGGATGCTTCGAGCTACGGGTTAGGGGCTGTTTTGTTGCAAAATGAGCACCCTATTGCCTACTTTAGCAAGGTTTTGGGGCAACGAGCACGTATGAAATCAATTTATGAAAAGGAATTGATGGCTATAGTTTTGGCGGTGCAAAAATGGCGACACTATCTCTTGGGTCATACTTTTGTTATCCGCACGGACCAAAAGAGTCTGAAATTTTTAATGGAACAAAAGGAGGTGGGGATGGACTACCAGTGTTGGTTAAGTAAGCTAATGGGTTACCATTTCCAGATTGTGTACAAGTCAGGGGTCATGAACAAGGCAGCAGATGCTTTGTCACGTTTATCAAACGAGGGAATGGGGTTGAACAATATGATTACTGGTGGGGAAGTGCACTGGCAAGAGATTGAAAAAGAGTTGCAAGGGGACAACTTCATTCAGCAACTAAAGGATGACTTGACAAAGGGGAAAACTTGTCCAGGCGGGTATGAATTGATTAAGGGCATGGTGCAGTATTAAAACAGAATAGTGATACCACCCAACTCGAAACTCGTCCAAACACTATTGCAAGAATATCACGATTCTCCAATAGGGGGACACTCAGGAGAATTTAAGACATATCAAAGGTTGGCAAATGAATGGTATTGGGTGGGGATGCGCAAGGCAGTTGCCAATTATGTTCGAGAGTGCAATACTTGTCAACAACAAAAGCAGTCTACATTGTTGCCAGCTGGGTTATTACAGCCCCTGCCTGTGCCTACTCGTATATGGGAAGAGATCTCTCTGGATTTCGTTGAAGGACTCCCGAAATCGCAGGGGGTCGACACCATTTTGGTTGTAGTAGATCGCTTATCTAAGTATGCCCACTTTGTGGGTTTAACACACCCTTTCTCTGCACCAAGTGTGGCCCAGGTTTTCGTAAAGGAGATAGTTCGATTGCATGGGTACCCTTCTACTATCATCTCCGATAGGGACCATATCTTCATGAGTCTATTTTGGCGTGAGATTTTCGGGTTCAGGGGGCTGCTTTACATCGCAGCACGGCGTACCATCCTCAAACGGATGACCAAACCGTGGTGGTGAACAAAACCTTGGAAGGATACCTCCGTTGTTTCATTCAAGGGAAGCCTCGTAATTGGGCTAAATGGTTACTGTGGGATGCATCTACAAAGCATTCTCTGTTTGAACTCCACTCATCCGTTTTACCAAGGGAGACACCGCGGTAGCCTCATTAAAAGAACAATTGCTGGAGCGGGATGCAGTTCTGGATGACTTAAAGGCTAATATAATCAGCTCCCAGCAACGCATGAAAGCTTATGAGGATGCCCATCGACGTGAAGTTGAATTCCTACCGGGGGAGCATGTGTATCTACGACTACAGCCCTACAGACAGAAATCTCTGGCCTCCCGCAGCAATGAGAAGCTTTCACCATGATTCTATGGGCCATTTTCTATCATCAGTCGTTTGGGTAAGGTGGCCTACAGGCTGTAGTTGCCACTCACAACCAAAATCCATAATGTTTTTCACATTTCACAGCTAAAGAAGGCAATCGGACATGCCCAAGTACTACCTACTATTCCGACCCAGCTTACTACTGAATTGGTGCTCGAAGCAGAGCCAGAAAAATTGTTGGAAGTTCGTAGCATTACTAATGGTCACCATTCGAATGTGGAAGTTCTTATTAAATGGGTAGATTTGCCAGGGAGGACTTCCATGCTCTGAATCTACGTTTTCCTCATTTTCACCTTGAGGACAAGGTGGCAGTTTGGACCTCGGGTAATGCTACGAATGTAAAGAAGAGTGGGCCAGTGCTGTTAACATATGCCAGGAGAGGGACCAAGGGTGCCAAGTAATTTTACAAGACAATTGGAAGGTGAAAAGGGTAATTACAGAAGAAGGGGCGGAAGAGTCATTTCCAGGAGAAACCAATATTAGGGAAAAGTAAGAAGTGAAAAGGTATTGTGTATTGAATTGTGGTTTGGGTAGTTGGAGAGTGCCACCTCTCGAATGTGGTTGGGTTCCTTGTAATCAAGCGTCTGGAAGATTACAATCGAGTCATTTCTATCTTTCTAAATTAAACGTTTATGTTCCTGCTCTTTAACTGCTTACATTCGCCGCGTTCGCAGATCAGTAGACAAGTTGACAATATTATAATTTCTAAATACATGCTAGCTTAGTTTAGGATTAATGTGCCTACAAGTTTTGAATTTTTAGGAATCAAGAGTTTTCAAACATCAATATGCAAGAAGCATGTTTCGCATCCTCACCTTTGACTCTCAAGTGCTTCACCCTTAAACACCAAAAAAACAAACAACTGTTCGAAAGGAACTATTTCTGTGATATCCCAGTTTACTTGAATAAATAATATTTATTGATTTGTTTATTTATTAGTGGTACGTAATTGAAAAGGAAATATTCCATAAAATTTTACATATTTTTGAAATGCATAATATGTTTTTATGTTTTATATGAGCTGATTTTTTTTTAAAACTTGTGGTTTAGTTGTAGACTTGTAGTGATAAAATTTTATAAAATGAAAATGAAAGAGAGATTGTTAGTAATGGCTAATGATATGAGTAAAAAGTAAGTGAATATCTAGAATTTTATTATAGATAGCTGCAAGGTTATCACGGAGCCAAGTAGACCCTCGAAGCCCGAGTACCTTCGTGAAGACTAGTCGATAAGTCGCCCGACTAGTCGTAAAAAGTCGACAAAATGTTCATTATACATATAATTACTTGATTTAATATATAATATAATTGAACATGTTAGTTTTATAATTTAAATCAAAAGTAATAGAATAGCGAGTTCAAAATATACACGATACACCATAATTATTGTTATGAAGACCCAAGTCGGGTTACAAGACTCTTGGGCGACCTTCACGTCAACTAGTCGACGACAAGTCGAGCTTCGAGGCTCTCGGCGCTCGATTACCTTCGCGTCGACTAGTCGCTGACTAGTCGTCTTCGTGATAACAATGGTCATAGCTGATGAATATAGATAATTTTAAAAGAAAAGCAGTGACAGATGGCATCGTAGAAATAGCGCCGAGTGTTTAGCAATTAAACGTGGCAACTAAATAATGAAGTCAGTGTCTTACTAGCAAATACTGTATTCACTTGAGAATAAACAAATAGGGCTGAACTTCGTGTTTTAAGGGTTTGGAAACATAAAGAATTTGAAGAGAAAAGGGCTAAAAGAGATTCACTTGTATAATTCCTCATCTTGCTGAGGTACTAATCTCAACTTGCAAAAAGTGCTTTTATGTTTATATATTTTATTATATATCTAAAGTTTCTAAGAGAACGATTTGCTTTTCGGGTAGTTATGTATACTGGAAATTTTGGTATAGCTTAGTTGAAGTTATGACTCCTAGTTCTTAAAATTAAAATAAAGATTTAGATAAACTTAACACTGTGCGTTAGAGTCCATTACACCAGATTGTGTAATTGGTTTTGTAGTAAATTTACTATTGCTCTGAGGTTTCATTCGCATGCCATTGTACTATTAATTGGGAATAGAGTTTTTATCTTAGTTTGCACATATTAGAATTTATAATCTAGTATACCACAGAGTAGCTCTGTTCTGTTAAATTAACTTCTTGATCACCCATATTTACCCTGAAACTATGGTTATATGAAATAGTAAGAAATTAAATGGCACCACTGTTATATAGACAAGGAATATTTGGTCAAAGAATTACTCCCTCCGTCCCTAAAAACGTTTCCCATTTGTGTTGAACACGTTTGCCAATACATACTTTTGATCGTTAATATCTTTAATTTCGTAGTAGTATTAAATATAAAAATTTAACTGTATTAAAATATTCATAAATACGAATCCAACAAGATCACTCATAGAGCTGTAAACGAACCGAGCTGTTCGTTAAGCTCGTCCGGTTCGTTCGAGTCCGAGCTCGATAAACTCGTCCGATAAGCTTATCGAACTCGAGTTCGAACAACATTTCTTGTCCGATAATCTTAACGAACCGAACCGAAATTTTAAGGTGTTCGACTCGAGTTCGGTTCGTGTTCGGTTCGTTCGTTAAGCTCGAGTTCGGTTCGAAAAAAATAGTATATTTATAATATTATATGTATAAATAATATATGTACGAGTTCGGTTCGAAAAAAAAAGGATATTTATAATAAAATATGTATAAATAATATATATTATTAATAATATATATTAAATATATTTTATAATTATTTCATTTAAATATTTTATTTATAAAAATTATATATAATTAATAGTTTAATATATTTTTTTACTTAAAATAATATTTAAAATTATTTTTTTTAAAAAAATACAAATGATGTTCGCTAACAATTCGTGTTTGTTCGTGTTCGGTTCGGTTCGATATGTTCGCGAACAGTTCGTGTTCGGTTCGAATATTACCGAACTTGAGTTCGGACAAGAAATTTTGTCCGATAAGCTTATCGAACAGTGTTCGGTTCGTTAAGATTTTGTCCGAGTTCGTTAAAAGTTCGTCCGAGTTCGGTTCGTTTACAGCTCTAATCACTCATGATTATATTTGCTCTTATAGATTAGACGTAAATTAATAGTCAATCGCTCACCGTGAACAGTGTACAAAGTCAAAATGGGAAACGTAATAAGGGACAGAGGGAGTAACTTAAATGCGAATATGGTATACTTTTGTTTGTAGCATTACGAGTATATGAGAAATTAAAATTTTAGTACAAAGAAAATTATGTTTCCTGTTTGGAAAATCATGGCAGTCGTAGTTGAGCTTCCTTTAATGTACAGTTTCGGCGACATAAGCACTAGTAGATTTAAAGCTAGTTTTATTAATTGTTAAGGAATTCATTTTGTATTATCATATGCTAGATGCAGGACTTAACCTTAAGGTCGTGAATACATATGCAACTAGTAGATCTTGAAGTTGTCGGATTGATGAATGTGAATTGAGTTGCTAATTGAGTTGCGATCAAATTTTACTAGGGTAAGTAAAGTAAAGTATTTAAGTGCAAAACAAAATTATGTGTATTAATATATGTTTGTCTATTATGATTTTTGTTCTTACTTTTATTAGCTGGCACGATAATTATGTGGTACCTTCACAGATGGTGTTCAGATATTATATTTTGCTATGTACGTTGCAAATGCTGATAAATACATGATATGAGATTATGCAAATGTTGAAAAGTGAAAACGCAAAAAAAATTTATGTAGTAATGTGTTACTGTTTCGAGAAGGTGACATGGCTCATATATAAGACAGCTCGAAATAGGCCGAGTAAGACAGCCTCGAGTATGCTGGGTAGGACAGCTCTAAGTAAGCTGAGTAAGAAAGCCCTAAGTAGGCTTAAGAATGTTAGTTCGTGAATATGGTTCCGGACACGCCAAAAATCAAATAAATTGATGAGCGCTGTCACATATTCTTCGAGTCATTTATCCTTGACGAAAAATGGGCACAAGATAAGGGCCTAAAGATAATAAAGAACGCAATACTATGTGATATAATTAAAAGCATGTCGAATTTGCATATGTCAATAACATGTTATTAAATTTGATACTTTACTTGCTGAGCCGTGTAGCTCATAATTGTCTTGTGGTGCAGGTAAAAGTACAAATTATATCAAATTAAGAGCGAGATGGAGCTGTACCGATCCTGGTGATGTACATATGGATATATTGACTATGTGGGAGGGTACGTATGATATTTTAGTCTGCATGGTATGTGTTGTTTTCGTCGTATTGGAATGAATAATCTGCCAAGGCATGTCTAAAAAGAAAACAAGTAGATCATTACAATAATATTAGATAAGGTAGCATCTCATAGACTTTTTAGTAGTAAAAGAAATCAGGTGTTACAAGTTTGGTATCAGAGCTTAGGTCTTAAGAGATTATGTGGACCATCCATGGTACACATAAAGGAAGGGAAAGTTCCACTCGCAAGGAAGTGTTTCATTCGGTCTGTTTTATATATTAGTTGTTGATACAAGTTTTATTTTTTATTTTTTGAATTATAAGACTTTCTGGTACTACATGTTGATATGGCTACCTAGTATACAGTGAATGCTACATGTTGTAAAGAGGCATAAGTGGAATTCAATATATTTATCATTTGGTCGGATATAGAAAACTCGTCTCGCTATTGTCAGTGTTGGGTGAAACTTAAACATGAATTTTGAATAGTTAAATAGTATTGTTTAATTAGTATCCTATTATTTATTCAAGTCAGGCCTGTAAGATTAATCTTTAGAGTCAGAACCTTCTGTTGTAGACTTGTAGTATATATTATTCTTTGATAGAGAGCCCGAGGGTAGTTTAAAGCTTTGATAAACAGACCTGTACCAGAATCTCAATAGTTATCTGAGATAATTGAAATTGGTGTGCAGCGATTAACTCATTCAGTTCCTTTCTATCTACAACCATTTTGCGTGATAGATGCCTTTCAGTAAATCGTTGTACGCTCTACTAATACGTGGCATAAGATCAGTTAGTAGTACACTTTAAAGTATTACTACATAAGAAAAAGAAAATTGAAATATGATCCAGGATTATTGTATATGCAGCAGGCCTACTGATGCTTCTAAAGATTTTTGGAGATGCAGAGGGTGTAAGTAAGATTGTCAAGGGGGTGTGATGCACATAATTTAAAAGAAGTAATAGCTTTGGGAACTGGTGTCGACAGAATATATAGATAGTACACATAAAGACATTGAGAGTTGGCCTTTTTAGAGCAGTTACTCATATAAAACATAGGAAAATGGTTGGACTAGATGAACACTCCTGTGTGAAACGAGAGTATGATTATGAAGCTAATTGGTTTTTGTACTGATGATTGTGGAGTATTAGACGCCCAGAATATTAGACGCCCATGAGTTATTGTTAAAAAGGGTTGACAATCACATCTTCACATTAAGTTCCAAAAATGTAGCTGGCGGTACTTGCAATACTTATGGAATCAAGGTGGTGATATTTGGCCCTGGCTTGAATATTTATGTTTTCTAACCGGGACACTGCTTCCATTTAATTTCTTAAGAGAATTATTGCGCCTTAATCTTGTAATAGTGTATATTTCAGTTCTGAACCTGAGGCACTTCAACGGATGAAATGTTTTTTATCTCGATCTACATGCTCAGTCATGTACCTACTGGATGTAGCGTGCTCGAGAAGGTTATTTATCTTGTAGTTTGATTAGAGTACCATTTTACTTGATGTTCAGAAATGCAATTACTTACCTAATAATATTTATATAGTATTTTAATTTTTTTGTACTGAAGAAGGTCAGAACTAGATGTACGAGAGCCTGATCCAACAACGTAGAGAAGTTACACAGCACACATCGAAGATGAGTATACATACCAAAACGACGCACTCGATCTTTTGTTATTAATTAACCTATGCCACAACAAAAAATTTAGGCCTAGGAGAGCACCTGGTGCCAAAATAAGTGTTGCTGTAAACGTAACGCAACTACTTGGCCCAGACAACTTTACCCCTTATAGTTTGATGCGTCTCTCCCATATGATCAAACTATTGCCACGATTATTGAACGAAATTGTTAAACACTCTTTAGAAAGTCTTCTCAGTCCGAGAAATCTTAAAATAAATAATTTATGATTTAAAATTTATTATAAACAACTTGTAACGAACAAGTAGGTAGATGAATATTTCTGAGTTATATAATTATTTAAATAATTTATTTATGCCTCAAATTCTTTTTACTCAAATCAAGTAAATAATTTTTAAATATTATTATCTTAATTTGTAAATTTTAAATTAGATTAACATTTAAAACCATACATCTTGAAACTAGGGGCGTTCACGGATTGATTCAGTCCGGATTTTCGTTTTTTTCGAACCGAACTAGTACGAGCGGTTTTTTGAAAATCAAAACCAAAGTAGACCAGTTAAACGCCGAGACCAAATTAAACTAGATCATAAAATAACAGATTGGTTCGGTTTCGAACCAGCGGTTTGAACTTAATCATTTACTTTTGTTTCGTATTTATTAAACTTACAATTTAACAGTTATTTAAGTAAATGTAATATAAAATTTATTATCTATTAATATTATATATTATATACAAGTAATATGATATATATTTATAAATATGTAGTTTACATATGACTTTTATATACTGTAATTTAATTTAAATAATACTAATATATGAATTAGAGTATAAATGCGAAATATTAACAATTAACTCAAGTTTTTATTTAAAAAGTAATTTGATATTTTTAATATAATATATAGTTGCACATACACAAAACCATAATTTGTAATCTTGACTTATAGGTATATACTAGAATTTTTATATATTATTATATAGGGTCTTACTCAAATGAGAATCAATTTTAAAATGAGACACACCACACAAATTTAAAGTTACTTTTAATCTACACCACTCATTTTAAATCTCAACATCATCTTCTCCAAATATCACTACCTCCGTCTTCTTTCTAAACCAACCAACCACCACCACCTCCAACCACCGGACATCATCATTTCCGGCAACCACTACCTCCGGCGACCTCCAGAAAATCACCACCGTAAAACATATAATCACCACCGTCAAAATAAGAAATCACCACTAGAAACACAAAAATCACCCCTCCGGCCACCTGTAAACAACAAATCACCACCGGAGAAAAAAAATCATCATAACTGATCATCACTTTTATCCACCAGATCTGGCCATCAACTCCGTTCATCAACTATGATCACCAATATCATCACGAAAATCACTAGATCTAATTACAAAACACAATGATAAACTTATAACAACCACATCACCACCACCAAATATTTTAACAAATCTAAGCACAAGAAGAGTGAAATCGTCGGAGATGGTGGTTCAAAAAGAAAGGAGGAGAAAGAAAGCTTATGGGCGAGGAAGTGGTGACGAAGGGGCGGAGGAAGGAGGAGCAGCGACGTAGGCAGGGCGACGTAAGGTTGTGGGGTGGGGCGGGGCTGTAGCATATTGTGGTTGTTGGTGGTGAAAGTAGGGGGATGGTGGTGGTATAGAAGAGAGAGGAAACTGGTGGGTGAGTGGTGAGTGTGAAGAAAGAGGAAAGTACAGGTAGATGGTGGTTATCGGCGGTGCACCGGAGCAAAGGCGGTATGGGGTGGGGAAATACGGGCAGGGGTGGGGGATGAAGATTAGAGAGATGGGATTGGGTTGGGTAAATGAGCAGAAGAGAAAATGGATGGTGTGGATTAAAATTAAAATATAAAAATATTTTAAAATGGAGAACTAAGATTAGATATCAGTTTTCACAATAATGAGGGTTCTCATTTGAGCAACTTCCTTATTTTATATATAATGGTCTGCTTTGATTTAAAAGATTTTAATTTATTGAAAACTATAACCAAACTATATATGCGTGCAGTTCAGTTAACCGAAAACCAGCTTCGGTTTTTCTTGGTTCAGATTGTCCTGCTTCGGTACGAATGTTTGACGGATTTTTTGAATACCCCTACTTGAAACTGAATTTAATTAAAAAATAAAAATAAAAAATCAAAATAAGTTAAGAAAAAATATATCATATACAATTTATAAATTATAAATTTGATTTAGAAATTGGGTTCACAAACGAGTTTAGAGCCCCAAACAGGCTAGTTTCGGTGCAACTTTTCCCATGGACAAAAATGTGATACGACTATGGGAGTCTGCACTCTACATCATCAGTGTCATGTCATTAAGTTTTGAGTGTATACTCTCCATAAACAGAGACGTAACTGTTTGTGATGCTCCTGTTTTTCGACGCCGCCCGTTGACATATAATTGCCCTTGCAAATTTCATTTCTTTCGATGCGTGTGGACGGTATACGACAATAGAAGATTACTTATTGATCACTTCGCAGATGAGATGGCCTTGGATCCCCCTCCGAAAATGATCATTTAAGTATTTTATATATATAGATGTCATGTCACTTAGAGTTTGTTTGGGTATGATATTTTTGACTTTAAGCTAAAAATTGTATGATTGTGTAATAAACCACAAAATGAATTAAAAGTAGAAAACAACTTAAACTCGTAAGTCGGTAGGTGGTACTTTTTTAGATAACTAATTTTATTTGATAAAGATTAATACTTGCTTTCCAATGGACACTTTACCAAATTATTATTATTTTACATTTTTAATATTTAATAAGTTACCCATAATATAAAATTAACCAATCATATTTAATTTTAATTTTTCACTTTTTACTTATCCTTTTAAGCAACTTTAAGTCCTAATTGATAATTTTAGTCTCTTAACGAGTAAAAAACTTTTACGTGTAGTTAATAGGGTGTATCGTTTGGGATATCTTAAAATAATTAACTTATAAACTAAAAATAAATAAGTGCAATATAAGTAATAAGTAAATAGATACTTATAAGTTATATAAGTTTTTAGATAAATTTATCTATAAGTCACTGTAATTTTTACTAAATTAAATAAAATATAATTAATTATTAAATATAATTATCTTAATTTATAAATTTTACATTCGAAAAATACCTAAAACATATATATTAGATTAATACTTATGGTTGAGTTTTTTTCATCATAGCTTACTGAATCAACACGGATGAAATCAAAATTAATCAAAATAAGGTGGAAAAAAGTACGTAAATTACAACTTTCAACTTATCAGCTTATAATATGAGTACCCAAACTTCTAGAGATCCCAAATTGGTACCAAAAATGGATCCCAAATATCAATGACTAAAAATCAATAAATAATAGTGATCTCCCTCCATTCAAATAAATTCCACCAATAAAAAAAATCTCAAACTATCAAGTCACCCATGCGATATCATTTGTTACCAAATTTTGGTATTCAATTTGATACCTCTATCACAACTAATAAATTTTACTTATAAATTTAATCGACAAACACTCTCAAATAAGTATGTACGAGCTTATAATTAGACTCCTATAAACTAGAAGCCAAATAGACCCTAATAAACCGTAAGATAAGACCGACACCAAAATCGGTCGAAGTTTTTGGTCGGTATTTACGATGTGGCAGCAAGTAACGGTCAATCAACAATAATTTGACTTTTGATCTTAATAATCAATCATTTCTATTTTAATACTTTATCGACCAACTTGCAGTCGGTATAAATGGTTGAAATAAACTAATATGGATGTCATGTCAACGGCCAGTCAATCAATATTGATTGCGGTTGTAATAATCTATCATTACATATTAAGTACCATCCGATATTTGACTTTGGTTGGTATTTACATTGTAATTCTGACCGATTGTAAATGTTGATCATTTTCCCCCTTAAATTTTGTGATTTTGACCGATTGCAAACTGATAGAGGAATTTGGTAACAACAAAATATGAGGTTCGTCGCCGGAATCAAGATCTATAATGGTGATTTTTCGCCTGAAAATTGAGCGGAGTGTGGTGATTGTGATGATTTCGGGGCTGAGATTGCTTAGTATTGGTGGTGACTCTTTAGGGCTTTTGCTTTCGACCCCTTGCAATTTGCCTACATATCCCTATTTATAGGGAATCAAAACTACATATTTTTTAGGGAACAAGAAACCTAATAGGTTTAGATTTCTCATCCTGAGGACCATTACAAAACCTACTGGAAGTCGTCTTCTACTAGGTTTAAAAATGTCCGCCGATGAGAACTAACCATAAAGGACCAAGGCTCGTTCGTGGCTTCGAGACTTCACGGATAAGGCATCTCGCCGGCCGAGGATAACCCTCCGCTCCCAAATACAGAGCCCCTACTAGATTATAGGACAAGTGATCCCAAATTTTTTGGTGCAAAGTGATCCCAAATTTTTTGGTGCAAAGTGTAGGATACTCCGAAGTCTCCCAACGAGGATACCCGTTGACTACAGAGACAGAGCTCATATACCAGAGTTTACCCCACATTCTCATTGAAGACACTCATTGACTACAGGAGTAGGCCTTCCGTCCAGGCATACCCATGGAGGTCTCTAACCATGGAAACCGCCTTTCTGTGATTGCATTGTAGGAAGGATTTTTTCAATAGAGTACCTACATAAAATATGTAAGTAATAATCATCTATCGTCTTTCGATCCTCATGAAACGTCCAGAGAATCTGCCTAAAATATATCTGCTGCTAGCAAAACAACAGGGAGTGCCCCTAAGATCCATATAAGTTAGGGCGTCCCTAATCTTCTGCCCTGGAGGGCGCACCCTTTGTTTCTCAGAAAGGGGGCAAGTCCTAATTTGATCTGATCTTCATAATTTTGCTTCAATTTTGTCAAATTGACCTGATTTTGACCTGAATATTGCTTATACCAAATTTCGGACATAACAACTAACCCGAATTTCATATGCCATTGAAAATGGGATAAGAATTTTCAACCCCACGACGTTGATCGTTTCCCCATTGAATTTTTTCAGTCAGTATTGTGCCATGTTTCTTGTTTCCTGTAGTGTAAAGGAAGAAAGCGAGGGTTCAATTTGCGTACTTTCCAGATTAATAAAATCCTAAATTAAATGTTGCTTACAAGTTGATGATGTATAAAAACGAAGATTGATAACTCCTGGGTGCGGGACTGCTCCTTCGACGCCGTGCCCGGATCCTTCGCTACGGTGGTGGTGTAACTGTCATGGGGTTCCTATAAAACAACACCGGAAGGGGGGTTTGGGTCATGCGGCGCTTCCGGTGTGAGAGTAAGAACTCGCTTTTTGGGAAGATGAAGATAGATAAGAATGTAAGGTGGTTGTGTGTGTATATGAGTGTGAGAGAGTGATTAACCCCAAAACTTTTCTTTGGGCTATTTATAACCCAAATATAAGATTTAGGGGTTGGTACCTTTGAATCATAGTCATTGGTTCTAGGAGCGTAAGACACCTGGCTGGGGTGGATGCCTTACATGTGCCAGGACATGAATGGTTGATGAATGTTCTAAGGATCTCCTGGCACGTGCCCCGATTATTCTCATGATTGATCAATGATAGCTGACCCTATCATGCGTTTGGGCACGTGTCTTACGTGCTGAGGCTCCCAAATATTGGGCCGCCGGGACTAGGTAGTCTGGACTAGTTGTATGCGGGACTAGAAGGAGCTAGGAGTCCGGACCCAGTCCTTCTAGGAGCCATATGTACTATCATGTGCTCCCACTCCCTTCTGCAGATTTCCTGGATGAGGGAGTAATGCTGATAATGTTTGCAGTTCGTTGCCTGTGAGACAAATTTGAGCTTTCCTTGTCCCCCAGTCCAGATTGTGTTGAGATAGGCCAAGCCGGACTAAGGTAGATTGTCTTTAGTAGATTTTGATCTTTCCTTGCCCCCAGTCCGGATTGTACTAAGGTAGGCCAAGTCCGACTAAGGTAGATTGTCTTTAGAGAAATTTGAGCTTTCCTTGCCCCCAATCCGGATTGTACTGAGGTAGGCAAAGTCGGACTAGGGTAGGTTGTCTTTAGAAGAATTTGAGCTTTCCCTGCCCCCAAGTCCGGATTGTATTGAGGTAGGCCAAGCCAGACTAAGGTATATTGTCTTTAGGGGAATTTGAGCTTTCCTTTCCCCTCAGTTCAGATTGTATTGAGTTAGGCCAAACCGGACTAGGGTTGGTTGTCTTTAGAAGAATTTGAGCTTTTATTGTCCCCAGTCTGGATTGTATTGAGGTAGGCCAATATGGACTAAGGTATATTATTTTTTAGAATAATTTGAGTTTTCCTTGTCCACCAGTCCGGATTGTATTGAGGTAGGCCAAGCCGGACTAGGATAGGTTGTTTTTAGAAGAATTTGAGCTTTCCTTGCCCCTAGTCCGGATTGTATTGACGTAGGCCAATCCGGACTAAGGTATATTATTTTTTAGAAGAATTTGAGTTTTTCTTGCTCCCAGTCCGGATTGTATTGAGGTAGACCATTCCGGACTGAGGTAGATTGTCTTTAGAAGCGTTTCAGCTTTCCTTGCCCCACAATCCGAATTGTGTTGAGGTAGGACAATCCGGACTAAGGTAGATTATCTTTTAAAGAATTTGAGCTTTCCTTGACCCCATTTCGGATTGTATTGAGGTAGGCCAATCCAGACCAAGGTAGATTATCTTTAGAAGAATTTGAGCTTTTCTTGCCCCGCAGTTCAGATTATGTTGAGGTAGAGGAGTCCGAACTGGAAGTTGAAACGGTTTTGGGGTTTTCCCCCCAATGATTTGAATTTTTACAGTTGTCTTTTTTGAAAAGACGTGTCGTATTCATGATTGTTATATATTATCGTGTATATATATAATTGTATATATGTGTAGATCTTGGAAATTGACGATTGGTATGAAGTCACGTGGCGCGGCTGTCCACATTCGTCCCTCTCTATAAAAACCCTCTCTATAAAAACCCTCTCTTCTTTTTCTTTTACCGCATCTCCGAATTTTTTACTCTCGAAGACTCTTCTTTCTTTTCTCTCTTCCTTTGTCATTTGATTTTGCTGCTTTAGGGAGATCGAAGGTCAGTGATATTCTCGTTGTTCTCTACTACAGTTGTCGAAGTATTCTCGCTTGTAAGTGTTCACATCTTCATTTATTGCCTCCCTTATTTAATTGCAGTATATGTGTTTACATTGCTATTTTTTTGGTTTGGTGCTGTTTTTGTTGAGTTTGTATATGTTCTTGGTGTTTAATATGTGTATGTATAGGTTTTCTGTACGTTTTTTGTTGTTTGATTCTTTGGTGGAGGCGTTTCTGTGTTTAGGGTTTTCTTGCTGAGTCTAGACTGTTGAGTTTGGTCCAGACTCTTGTTTGTGTTTTTAGGTCTGTATTAAAGATATTCCTGAGTTTGTGGTTTTGTTTTTGAGTCCATACTTGTAATCAGAGTCCAAACTCTTCTGTGGTAGATTTTGTTTTTGGGATCCGGGGTGTAGTTTTTGTCCGGGGTGTTACAGTCCCGGAAAAGGGATGTGCAAATATAATAACTGAATATAGGGTAGTCTGGATCATTATAGGTTATAAAGTAAAAATTTATAGGGATTTAGACTAACCAATCTCATTGCTTTTAGGTTTATGGTCTGGATTAAAGCTCGTGCCAAAGTGTACTTCACCTGCTACCCGGGACCTTCTGATTCTGAATCTGACTGTAATTCTGACCAGATAGAGATGGGGAAGAAAGCTTCTACTCCAGAGTCCCATGTGATTAAGAAGTTGAAGGTTGCTGAGATTTCTCCTAGGAAGGTTCCCTGCACTCCGGACGGGTAATGTGTAGATATTTCGAACTACTTTATTACTAAGAGTGATGAAATTGAGAATAACTAGTACTATAGAAGTATTAGATCCGGGTACGCTGGACAGCCTGATGGGAGTCCGGGCAAGGATGAAGCTGAGTTCGATCGAAAGTTCCAAGGGATGATCTTTGCCAAGGAGATATATTATTTGAAGGAGGAATACTCATTTTTGGACCATGTTGCACAGGACAACACTGTCCAGGCTACTTTTCAATTGGATTACCGGATTGAGTGGAGGTGGCCGCTGCTTGGAGAAAGGATTTATCACCGGCCCGCCAACGGCTTTGTTCCCGTCTGGTTGGAACACTTGAGGTCCAGGTGGAATCCGCACTGGCATTTCTTTCTGAAACACCTTTGTAAGCATGTTTATAAGTTGTCACCAATGCAGATAACTCTGAATGGTATAAAATGGATGTCCTGGTTCATTGCTAGTTGTAATAATTCCGGGTTTAGCCTACCTTCAAGCTCTAGAACCATCTTTTTGCTTTAGTTAGGTCAAGTCAGAGGCCTTTGTATGAATTACGGTTCTGGGCTGCTGAGTGTGGCTATGGGTCCGAACACAGGCCAGTTGTTCAAAAGTCATCCTTGAAGCATTGGAACGGGGAGATGATAATGCCCAAGGGTCTAGACCTGTTTTACATGCCTCACATCTCCAGTGAGGGTGTCCAAACTCGTTTTCCAAGGGCCGAACTTAGGGGTGAAGCTCTTGAGTTAGTTTTCAATTTCTGTGAATGTCTTGGGGTTTAGCTTACCCGAGATTCCTTTATGAACTATAAATTTTGAACCATCTTGGCTGTAAGTTTGTTTTTCTTTTTTTCTCTTTCCCAGAGTTATTTATTTTGTGTGTACCTGGTGCGATGTATTTGTGAGGTTTGTCCGGACTAATATACTTGTTTTTTATTTTTCTTTGACAGGTCTTTCGTACTACAACCCGAATATGTATGCCTCGGCATATAGCGACGCTCTGTTGGGTTTGGGTTCGGCTTTCAAGCTGTCCAAGAAAGCTTCTATTGTTGGGTCCGGGTCTCAGCCCCATCTCAAAGAAGGGTCTCAGAGTAACGCAGTCTCGAAACCGGACTCTACTGAAGATATTAAATCTAAAGCTTTCAATAAGGGCTAAAATAAGCCCCATCACTCTAAAAATCTAAAGCACTTCTCAAAAGGTATTAAATACAATCAAAGAAACTTTAAATAGAGTGTTATAATTTTGTAAATCTATAAATGGTGTGAATCAAATTGGACATGACCTCTCCTTGTCAAATCAAGCTTTCAATAAGTATTGAAATAAAACTTCAAGAGCTTCGCACTTTTATAAGAATAGAGAGATACATTTAGAATATGTATCTATTGATTATATAGGCTGATAGGTTGGAGAGAGAAGAAGACTGCGTGGCTTGATAATATACATTCATTTTGAAATGCACAGCTTGCAAATTTGCCAATTTATATTCCCCGGGATTTAACTTGCGACTAGTAGCTTACAAGAGCCTAACTTGCGACCTTAAATCCTTGTATGAGTTGTTACTTGCGACTAGGAGAGACATAAGCAATTTCCTTAGCATTTTTGCTAACTTGCGACTTGTGAAGCCCCTAGAAAATGAATTTGCCTTAAAAAAATGCTGACTTGCGACCTTGGCTTCCTAGAATGAATTAGTTGCGACCTTGAGTAGCTACTAAGAGGCTTACGGGCGACTAGAGCATCTCATAGAAGTTTTGTACCTAGTTTTTATGCAAGCACTCCTAACTTGTGACCATGACACCAAGGAGGGAGTTTTGCCTTAGATTTTTCTGCTCAACTTGCTAACTTGCGACCCAATTACCTAGTATAGGCTTGTGACCTCACCCCCTTGTGTGGCTTCTAACTTGCGATCTTGTGTGCATGTAAGGCAACAAAATTGATTCTACGGGTCCCTGAAAACACATGCATGTATTTCTCTCTCCTGCTCCTTTCTAACTTGTGACCCATACTCTCTATTAAGGCTAGGGAGTTGTTTTTGTCTTAAAATAATTACCTTGCATGCTAATTTGCGACCAAGGGGTCCATACATGCACTTAAAATTTTATTTCTGCTCCTGTTTAATCCATGAGGCTCGTACCAAGTCAAGATCAGTTCTTGTAAATAAGTATTGAACTGTATTACCAGGATATTGCTTCTGATATTCAATATAATGATCAAGGTGACTCCTACCACAAGGTAGTGATCACTTTGACTTAGTTTCTGTAGAGCACTGCAATCCTAAAGTTGTCTTGTCTTCAAATCTTCTCTCTTGAGTCTTCGTCTGAATCATAAAACCTGTATTTCTGAATATGAATCCTCACTTAACAATCGTTCTAATGATATTACTCAGTTTCTTTCACGAATCATTGACACCTAGTGCAATGCCCTGGTTTACAGGTGACTAGTTTCGCTCTCAGGTCTTTGTACTATATCTTAACAAATTATTGTCAAGTCTTCTGCCAAATATAAACAACTTCATTAAGAATCCTTGAGATCTTCACACTGACTTTGATAACTGCTTCGAATGACTCCAACCTTATTATTCCGATGCCTGAACATGTTAATGAACTGCATACGGATCACTGTTGACGTCTTCTTCACTGTAGCTACCAGAACCATAGTGTATATGCCCAATAAACAATCTGTACCTATTCTAGTGGAATATAGATTATTTCAAAGTCCTTGTTCTATGTTGAGTTATTCAACCCGTATTATTGAGTTATACATGCAGCTTCAATCTTGCTCAACAATCTCCCCTATTTGACTGTTACACCTGACGGTCAAATATTAATGGAGAAGCAACAGTTTGAAGGATAACTCAATCAACCAAAACCAAAAATCTTCAATCAGCTTTCAACTTTCAATCCTGGACTTGGAAAATAATACTATCTTATATGTACCGCATCTTCTATATACATTCAGCTTTAGCGGAGAACAGATTCTTCTCTCCCTTATGTAAAGTTGCAGATAGATACATCTTCCAAATATCATCTTCAATAATCTTCAGATATTCCCATATAGCACATAGAAAAAATTTTGGAACTCAGAAAATCAAGACCCAATAATCTCTCACCCTAAGATGAAAAATCCCCTCCTTAGTATAATAAAGTTGGAAACTCCCTTTCTTAATTACAGAAAAACTATTGAATCTGGATAAACTCTATAATCTCTCCCCCCTTAGTTGAGTAATCCTTCAATGTGTATCAGAGTGGAATTTTAGGATCAAACAACCAAGTAAAGAGATTATATGTTGTAACCATTTCCTCACAGTACAAGTGTATGTTTAGTGATCTCACTTTGTATTTCACTCGACTCCACACTAAAGTGTTTGTCACTCAGTCTCACCATGTGTCACTCACTCAAAGCTCCAAACATCCAAGTGTACTTGCAAGAAAATCCTTTTCATAGAAAATTTGCCTTCCACCTTCAAGGATGGAAACTCTCAGTCAAGAGATTCAGAAATGTTCCTTCTGAGAGGGGAAATTAGGATTATTTTAAGTTGCAGAATTCCTAAACTTCCATGAAGAAGTATACCTCATAAACTCGTCAGATAATATCTGAGTCCTCATTTATAAACTGCAATTTTGACTAGGTCAAAATCATTTCCAGATTTGAATTCTGGGAAGATAACCAATGATAAAAATATGCTATTAGGGATCAAAGATTTCTTCTAAAGTCTGTGAAGACTTATCAGAGTCTCTAAGATCATAAATCAATACTTGTCAGAGCATAGATAAATGTGCCCCAGATCTTAGGATCTTAACCTTAATCCAAAAAATCAGAGTCCAAGATCATTTTACATATCAAAGACTAGGATCTGAGAATTAAGATCAAGCAACTTCCAGGATTTCAACCATTGTTAGTGACCTTGATATGGTATAACAACAATTGTCGCGTCAATACATTCCTTGTGTGTGTGAATCTCACATGTGCATTGAAAATATTTTAATCAAGGGGTAGTGACTCTTATACAGATGCCCTGGCTGACAAACAAATTTTTAATAGATAACATTCTTTTTGGAGAATGCACCTAGTAACGGTTTATATGTCTTTTCAGCTCTATATCCTTTTGAGAGAATACAGATGGGCTTACAGATGTCTCAGGTTATAGATACCCCACTTCTTTATGAGAGACAAAGATGTAGGGTTGACCTAGCCTTCCTTATATTGTGCTTCTTGGCACTATCTCCCTCATTCTCAACACAACTCCAATACCAAGTGGTAATACCAATTGTTACTTTAGATGTATCAAAGCAAAAGTGGTACCAAATGGTTAATATATCATAGTAAGGTAATGGAATACTGTTTGGGAAGTGTTTGGTTCTAATGACTTGGGTTAGATACTATGAGGTTTGATAGGCTCATAGTCAGTTCCTAAAACCACCGAGGGTATTGAAGATCACAAACATCCGAAGTACAATATCAGAGAATTTAATGATAAAAAACAGAGTGATCTCTAGTCCAGAGAGTTTTACCTTTACTTACCACAATATGGATTCATGAAGGGTGTCTCAGATGATCATGCTTTCTGATTCTTTAAAAAATGCTACTTAATCAAACCTCATTAGCTCAAAACAGTTCAAGTTAGTCTAATACAAATAAATACTATAGAGGAAAGAGAGTGAACATTGTTCCAAACTTATAAGACTTGCATAAGGTAATCAGAGTATAAGAAGTATACAAGTATCTAATATCCTGAACAGAGTATAAGCATAACAAGATCATCATAGTTACACATAGGATCAACATATAAGTCATAAATTTAATCATTTATGCCAAGAGTACATTCAACAAGTCTATACCAATTGATTAGTCAACTACAAGACTAAACCAATTAAAAACTACACCTAACATAACCATATCACAACTATCATTAATCATGCTGCATATTTATTCTAGCACAAGATAAATAGAGTTATTCTAGCATAAACAGAGAATCAGAGTGTCAAAGGAATCTGTTGTAAGAGTTACCTAGGGTCTGAAACTCAAAAACCATACAGAATTACTTAGAAAACATGATTTAATCACACATAATCTAATCATAGCACTCAAGTTAGTTGCACAGGATTTTAAGCAGGATCTAAGCCTATAAATCAGAGTTATGATAAGATCACAAATGAGGTTACAGGGTCTTAGATCAAAGTGCAAATAATATTGAGATGTGGGTGTGCTAAAATAAATATCAATATCATGAGTATTTGTATCAGAGTAAACATATAGCATGTAAACATTCAAACAACTCATATATTGTATCAAAAAATCTAACTTACTTACTACTAGCATATAACATGTTACGCATGGTAATCAGTTAGCTTCAAAATAAGTTTACAAACATGGATATATATAAATGAAATTGACATTTAAACTTACTTTCCCATGTTGTTAACTTAGATTTGTGGAACATTGCTTGTTTTCCTCCCCCCTGAGTTGTTGCTGAATCAAATTTGAGATTTGGTGCTATGAGGGGAATAAATCTTGAACTTGTACTAGAATCTGGATTTGGATCAATCCCTATTATATTCGGAGAAAGCTTCAGACTTATTTTCGCTCTTGGAAAGATCTTCATTATTTAAAGATTTTGATCTATCCTTGAATCTGGGAACAAGCCTCCACAAATTTAATTTTCAAACTGATTAAGTTCATCTTGCATGGCAATCACTCAATCTGGATCTCCAAGAGCTTCACTGCTTCCTTGGTTCCATTTGTGATAGAAAACCAGAATCTATTCAATTATTTGCAGCAGCTCTTCTAACCCTTACTCCAGTATTAGACACACTAAGTACCAAATGCAAAAGAAGGTATTTACTTCATTCTTTACGTCTTGGTAGACTAGGTTTGGTGACTCTGCATGTCCAGAATTAAGTTGAGTCTGACTAGTAGATCCTTGTTCTTCTTCTTCTGATCTTCTAGCCTTTACTCCGGTATCAAAATTACTGAGTATCATATGCCAAGAATGGTTTTTACTCCGTTCTTACATCTTGGTAGACTAGCTCTTGATGACTCAACATTTTCAGAATTATATTGAGTCTGACTAGCGGATATTTAATCTTCTTCTTTTGCTTCCCATGAGTTGTTGTCAATATGATCTAGAATCTGAAGCTTGTGGATTGGTTCCAAAGATGGTATGATTGTGCTTCTTCCAGTTTCCACTATAATTACTTTCATCTGAACCATTTTCACTATCACCACTTGTCAATTCGTCCTTCAGAATCTGAATTTTAATAATTAATTCCAAAATTGTTTAACTATCTTTGCTTGTCTCAGGACCATTCCTATCAGAGTCTGAATCAGAATTATGATCACTGACAATATCATTTGCATTTATATATTCATTTGGAACAACTTCAGGTTTGTCTTCATCATCAGAAAGAACTTCAACATCTAGATTGTCTAAGATGTCTTCCTTCTGATTGCCTGGGAGCTTGCTGTCATTAAATGTTAATAATGACAAAAATAAAATCTCATAATCAAACATGATTTACTATCCACTAAGTATACTACCAATTATGATATTCAACAAAGAACTCATTAATTGTTAGACTCCGTGGAAATTGAATTATATTCAACTATGCTACACGCATAATTTTGATCTTAGTGAGTTTTTCAGAAAAAGCAATTTAAAATATCTCACTATTATCAAAATCTCACCACTATCTTGTGATAAAAAATTTAACAAAATTTGTCAATAAATTTATTCAAGTATGTAGTGTTACACAACTCACCATTAACTAGTGATAACACTATCAACAAGAATTGTTACTAGATTTATTAGAAGTTTATAGTGGTACAAATATCACCACCAACTAATGATATGAATCATCAAGAGTTTATGATGTTACATATAACACCACTAACTAATGATATGAATTATCAAGAGTTTATGGTGCTACATATATCACCTCTAACTAATGATACGAATTATCAAGAGTTTATGGTGCTAGAAAACTCATCACTAACGACTGAAAAAGATTCTCAATAGTGTAATGCTACTAATCTCATCACAAACCACTGAATAAATCATCAAAGGTGTGATACTGATATTCTCATCATAAACCACTGAAATGAATTATCAGAGGTGTCATGTTGCTACTCTTATCACAAACCAGTGAAATGAATTATCAGAGGTGTGATGCTGCTATTACTTTAACAATTTGATTTATGGAGCAAAAAATAAAGTTGAATTGCTTCAAGGTCCATAAATCAAACTATTAAAGTAGAAACAAAACAGATAAATGTAACAAATATTCAACAAATATATGCATTTAAATATTGAGGGAAATATGACATTCCCAATTTCACGCAATATCCTGTAGTGATTCCTTTGTTGTCATATCCAAAGGTAACTACTGGGCCATCTCACTTGTCCACTTCTCGTAGGGCTCTATCTTCGAACTCTTGTTTATTAAATATCCAATGTTCAAAATTCACATTGTTCGCTTCACTTTTTCTTGCCCTGTCTATATTATGGATCAAGTTTTTTTTGGTACCCAAACTAAATTAGGTCCATTGGACTTAGAAAGATTCATAGTTTGAACAATATCAGATGCAAACTTAACATGCTTTTATTTCTCATCGACTGACTCCTTCTTTTCTTTAGAAACCTTAAGAATGCCTTTAGGATTCCAAGTAGGAGTTTCCTTCCTAACCTTAGGAGGACTGACAGTCTTTGCCCTATCATGCTTTCTACTCACGTTCTTATCATTATGCTTACAAGTAGTGGATGGAAAATGCATCTAATTAAGATAATACGACAAGGTATTAAAAGCACATGGCATACATTTAGATTTATGACATGAATGAGAACTAGGCATGTTAGGCATGTTATGCTTATTATGAACTTTACCTTTATCTACTTTACTAACAGTACATGCATATGCAAGATGCGAAGCAGAATTACATTTAAAGCATAACTTCCTAGAGGAATTAGGTTTTAGCAGATCTTCATTTTTATTGCTAACACCTAACTTCCCATTTCTATTGCGTTTGTTCTTCTTTTTAGCCTTGTGAACATCTCTATCATCTAAGTGAATTTTAGGTTCATCACTAGAAGTTGACTCCTCAGATGACTCTACAGTTGACTCCTCATCAATAGAGATATAGTCCTCAACAAGCACCTCATCTTCATTGAGAGAATCAAGAGTAGCCTTTTCGTATAACAAATTATCGACCTTTCAAAAACTTGTAATATATTTGAAGAGTTTGACTTACCATTATCAATATTATCTGATTCTATCACATGTTTTTGTCAAATATCACTGGATCCAATATCAATTATGGCTCTACTGATTTGGTTGTCAATAATTTCCTTTGCACTAATAGCAGAGTTCTGATAACCTTTCAATTTAGATTCTACCTCAGCTATCTGACTCCTATAGATAACATATAAATCCTCACTGGCTTTGACCATGTTCTCTAGGCATTCATTACGTTTTTTAAGATTATCTAATTCAACAGTAATTAGGCCTAACTCTTCTTATCTAGTGAGCATCAATCTATTCTTAGATTTTATTCTATATATTTCCTCTTCAAAGCTGGTCACACTAGCATGAAGTTGAAATAATTCTACTCTTCTATCCTTATCACAATATTTGCAATCATGCCAAGATAGATTTGTAGTGGTCTTAGAAGATACCTGCGATTAAGAGGTTTTTATTGATGTTGGATCATTGCAGTCTTCTTCCTCTACATCTGTACCATTTCAGTGATTTCCATCACTGACTAATTCTTTTCCTGATATTTCTTTTGTCCATCTTCATTCCTTCTCAGACACGTTTCTTTATCCTTTGCTTGTATGGACTCTTCCATTTCACTGTTAGAGTGTCCCTTTTCTTTATCATCACATAATTCTTGTGTGTTTCCTTCAATCAACTGTTCCTTGTAGCATTCACTGGATACTGACTTTGTATGTTCTCCATCTTCAAGATTTTGACTGTTTCCACTAGATGACTTAACCTTATATTTGGAATTTCTTCTGAATTGAAGTGCACTACATTTAGAAGCCATCTCAAACATAGTTTGGTCTTTTAATTTCTCAAGTTCTTCCAAAGAATAATAGTCATCTATAGCTTCTTCATTTCCAGTCAGATTTGATCCACTTGTAGAAGCTTCCGAAGTCAGTGATCCTTCAACATTTTTTTTTCATGAACCCTGCATTCCTCTGCTACAGGACATGTAGATTATTTCATGGTTGTTTTACTATTGTTTAGTGTATCAGACCCATATTTGACATTTCTCTACTTTTTCTCAGCTTCATAGGTCTTCAACTTGTCATAAAGCTAATCCAATGACATTGTATTGAAGTCCAATCCTTCTCTGTTGGATGATATTTTATTTTTCAAATGATTGGGCAAGGAAAGAATAAACTTTTGTTTATCTGTTTTTGTGAGTATTTCTTCCCAAGTGTACTCATCCCATCCAAAAGTTGGGTGTACTTTCCAAGCAACTGATTGATACTTTCACCAGGAAGAGATTTAAATTCCTTATAGTCAGACATCAGAAAATTCAATCTGTTCTTATCTTCAGTTCCCTCCACTATAGATTCAATGGTTTCCCACATGTGTTTGGCACTAACACAATCCTTAATCCGATGATGCATGTTGGAGTCCATTGACTCAACTAAAATTGATCGAAGACTTGTATCCAATTAAATTAATTCCTTATCCCTGTCAGTGTATTCAGACGGATCCTTTGGGATAAATTCTTGAGGAACTCTACTGTCTGAATCTGTAGTTACAGAAATGTCATCTCTTGGTACAAATGGACCACTCTCTAAAATTCTCTTGTAATCAGAATTTACTACTGAAATAAACAGCGTGAATTTTTTCTTCCACAATTTATAGTTGTTTTCACTGACATAACTGAAATAAGGAACCTTGATGCCATTATCTGTCCGAATACTCATATTTTCAGATCTGCAAAAATTCTGCAATATAACGTCTCAAAATTGATAACCCAAATAGTCAAAATCCACCCATACCAATCAATCAACCAATCCACAACAATCAAGAATACTACGACAAAAAATTAACCCAAATCAGATCTACACACCAGAAGCACTCCCAGACTCCGCAATAACTAAAACCAACACATAACTTACTAATCTTACGGATCTGATCTGTATATCGATCAGAACGCTCTGATACCAATTATTAGGTGCAAAAGGTACATACAGGGGGGGGTGAATGTATGTTTTTCATTTTTATTAAATTAATGCAGCGGAATATAAAATCTAAAAATGAATAAACAAATAACGAGATTCTGGGTAAATATTCTTTTATTCAAAAGTATAAATACCCGGAGGGTTTGCTTACAACTCCAAATTCAAAGATTCGAAGCTACAAATATAAAAAGAACCAAAGTAATAAGCTATAAATCTAGGTTTCTTCTTATCACTCTAAAAATCTAAAGCTCTTCTCAATAAGTATTAAATATAATCAAAGAAGCAGTAAGTAATGAGTGTTACAATTTTGTAAGGTTTCAAATGGTGTAAATCAAATTGGACATGATCTCTCCTTGTCAAATCAAGCTTTCAATAAGTGCTGAAATAAAACTTTAAGAGCTTCGCACTTTTATAAAAATAGAGAGATACATTTACAATCTGCATCTATTGATTATATAGGCTGATAGGTTGGAGAGAGAAGAAGACCGCGTGGCTTGATAATATCCATTCATTTTGAAATGCACAGCTTAAAAATTTGCCAATTTACATTCCCTGGGATTTAACTTGCGACTAATAGCTTACAAGAGCCTAACTTGCGACCTTTAAATCCTTGTATGAGTTGTTACTTGCAACTAGGAGAGACATAAGCAATTACCTTAGCATTTTTGCTAACTTGCGACTTGTGAAGCCCTTAGGAAGTGAATTTTCCTTAGAAAAAATGCTGACTTGCGACCTTGGATAGAATGAATTAGTTGCGACCTTGAGTAGCTACTAAGGGGCTTACTGGCGACTAGAGCATCTCATAGAAGCTTTGTACTTAGTTTTTGTGCAAGCACTCTATAACACCCTTGAAATCCGGGGTATAGATTTGCGGCATTATTAATAACAACTACAAACTAAATCTGCACAAGCGGAATATAAATATAATAATTACCCCGAACTACTACTACTCAGGATCTTTTACGGTTAAGAGTTGAAAACAAGAACAACACACTAACTTTATTACAAACCCAAATAAAAATAATCTGTCTCAAGAACTCTCTTTGTTACAAAACTTTATTCTATCTACATTCTCACCATACAACTTTTATTCAAACCACACAAAACTTTTATTCAACCCAACATTACAACTTATCCAGTTACACCTGATCTGGTAACTCAAAGCTCTCTTCGGGAATAGGAAGGAACACTCTTTGTGACGCCCTCAACACAACCAACAAGAATCAATTTATCAACTTATAATCCACAAAATCATTCGGCCTTTTTATCAAAATACCACATGCAAACACAAATATTTGATTTAAAGATTCTAGAGCTCAGTTTTTAACATCATGGCTCACCACCGGTTCACCGGAGTTCATCACCGGTGGCGGTGGTATCTCGGTGATGCCCCCATTCGGGGGTTTCCAACCATCAACCACCCATTTTCACAAGTAATACACACATGCAAACACATATCTTCACTCAAAAACAAACCCTTTTGTTTTCATGAAAACCGAACTCAAAAACCACCAAACCCAACTTTGATTTTTCTCAAGAACTTGAAAATACCTACATGCATGTATGAATACAAGTAGATATCTCTATTTCTCACACAATCAAGGTTCTATACCCGAAAATGAATGAAGAACAAGTGAGAGAGAGTGAAGAGAGAGAGTGTACCGAGAGAGAGAGAGAAAAAATCTGAGAGAGAGAGGGGAAGAAACGAGAGAAAAGAGAGAAAGAAGGGAGGGCTCGGAACAAAAAAAAAGAAAGAAGAAGGAGGTGGGGTGGTTTTATATTACCAAGGGAGGGTAATATAGTAATTAGGTTATTCTATGTTTTGATTCTCTTTTTATCCTTAAAAGAAAATAGAGTTGATCTGCAAATACTTCTCTCGGAAAGATGAATCTATTTTGAATAAAAATCTTTAACACGTAGATCTCGAAATTAGCTTTCCAACCATTACTCATAATAGATTTTTGAGCGAACGGTTGATTTTATATGATTTTTACAAGTTTGTGCTATTAATAACACTTTTTTACATAAAAATCAATTTAAAATGCAACGATCACCAAATAAATCCGTCCATCATTTTTAGAAAGTCTACAGGATTATTGCGAAGATAAAAAATAATTCCCATGTTTTTATCTTACTCAGATAATTTTATAAAAATGCGCGAAGGTTAAATAAACCTTTATTTAAATCACATAATTCCATAATTCATAAAAATATCACAGAGCACATAGTCATGCACACAGACAAGCAACCACACATATACAATCACATAACGACTCAGGTCTGATCACAACATTTATTCTTCTTTAATCTTTATCCCTTTTCTACGCGTACCGGGTCACGTTCAGCCTGATGGCCCGACGCTCAGCGTTTCGATTACGCTTCTTATTATCATTACCAATCGACACGTCACTTATGAAGAAATACTTTATTTAAACACTCATTTCATTCAATCACATATAATTCACATTTTATATTCTTTAACTCCTTATTGGGACGGGTTCCGTTCTACCTGACGGCCTGACGACACAGCTTAACTCCTAAGCTGACTCATTAAATTGGAACGTTTTTATTTACGCTCCTATATTCTAATATACAGAGAAGACAATTAATCAGCACTTAGTCATATAATTATAATCACATAACATAAAACATACTTCATTGACTTAATTACGTCACAAAATTCTCAGTCGTCACAATCTATTCTCCCTAAAAGGATTTTGTCCCCAGAATCTAATCTAAGCAAATAAATGGGGATACTTCTCTTTTATTTCGCTTTCTAACTCCCAAGTCGATTCTTCGACTAATGGATTTCTCCACAACAATCTAACTAGAGGTACAACTTTATTCCTAAGCGTCCTCTCTTCTCGGTCCAAAATTCGAACTGGTTATTCCACGTAAGACAAATCTGGTTGGATTTCCACTGGTTCCAACTCGATCACATGGCTCGCATCAGCATTATACTTCTTCATAAGAGATACATGAAATACATTGTGAAGATGTTATATTTGCGGAGGTAGCGCCAATTCATATGCCACTTTCCCAACTCGTCGCAATACTTCAAATGGTCCAATATACATAGGACTCAACTTTCCTTTCTTTCCAAATCGGGTTAAACCTTTCCAAGGAGATATCTTTAATAAGACTTTGTCTCCAGTTTCGAATTACACATCTTTACGTTCTTGATTTGCGTACTTTGCTTGTCGATCTTGAGCTGCAATTAATCTCTTTCGAATAATTTCAACCTTTTCCTTCATTTGTTGAACTAGCTCTGGGCCAATTAATTTGCGCTCACCAACTTCGTCCCAATATGAAGGGGGCCTACATTTTTCTTCCATACAACGCTTCATAAGGCGGCATGCCAATACTCGCGTGATAGCTGTTGTTGTAAGAAAACTCAATCAAGGGAAAATGATCGTCCCAATTTCCTCTGAAATCTATTGCACAAGTTCGCAATATATCTTCAATTGTCTGAATTGTCCTTTCACTTTGTCCGTCTGTCTGCAGGTGATATGCCGTACTCATTTTCAACTTAGTTCCTAAATGATCATGGAACTGTCGCCAAAATCTCGAGTTAAACCTTGGATCTCTATCAGACACGATAGATACAGGAACTCCATGACGCATCACAATCTCATCCAAATATAGTTTGACCAACTTTTCCAACGAAAACCTTTCATTTATCGGCAAAAAATGTGCTGACTTCGTCAACCGATCGATTACCACCCAAATCACATCATGATTTGACTTGGTTTTAGGTAATCCTACCACGAAATCCATCGCTATATGTTCCCATTTCCATTCGGGTATATCCAGTGGCTGAAGCAATCCGCTCGGCCTTTGATGTTCCGCTTTGACACTTTGGCATGTATAACATTTACTTATCCATTCCGCAATTTCCTTCTTCATGTTCGGCCACCAGTAACTTTCTTTTAAATTCTGGTACATTTTCGTACTTCCAGGGTGAATTGAAAATCTCGAGTTATGCGCTTCTTGCAAAATCTCATGCTTTAATTCCACGAAATTAAGTATCCAAATACGTGAGTTAATACGGTATATTCCTTTTCCATCCTTTTGAGCTTTAATTTCTTCTCCTGTCAACTTATCCCTTTCGTGATCTATCACTTGCTCTTGACATCATCGAATCTTTTCCAAAATTTTGGGTTGAAACGACATTGCATATATAGCTTCACCTCCAAATTCTGGAGTCTGCACCTCTATTTCCATCTTTTCAAAGTCCTTGATCAATTCTTCCGATGATGTTAACATATTCAACCTTTCCTTGCGACTTAAAGTATATGCTACCACATTTGCCTTTCCAGGATGATAGTTTATCGCACAATCATAATCTTTGATCAATTCCAACCACCTTCTTTGTCGCATATTCAATTCTCTCTGAGTAAAGATATACTTTAAACTCTTATGATCCGTATAAATCTCGCACTTTTCCCCGTACAAATAATGCCTCTAAATCTTAAGGGCAAACACAATTGCTGCCAATTCCAAATCGTGCGTTGGATACTTTTGCTCGTGCGGCTTGAGTTGCCTTGACGTATATGCTATTACCTTCCCGTGTTGTATTAACACGCATCCAAGTCCTTTATATGAAGCATCACTGAATATCACAAATTCCCCTTTATCATCTGGTAACACTAACACTGGGGCGGTTACCAATCTATTCTTTAACTCTTGAAAACTCTCCTTGCACTTTTCTGTCCAAACAAACTTCTCGTTCTTTCTCGTCAACTTTGTCAACGGAACGACAATCTTAGAGAAATCTTGCACAAATCTCCTGTAATATTCGGCTAATCCCAGAAAACTTCTGACTCCCGTAGGAGTCTTGGGTCTTTCCCAATTCATTACAGCTTCTATCTTGGCTGGGTCCACTTTGATTCCTTCTTTATTAACTACATGACCAAGAAATTGCACTTCCTTTAGCCAAAATTCACACTTTGAAAACTTAGCATACAGCTTCTCTTTTCTCAGAATTTCCAAAGAAATCCTCAAATGCTCCTTATGATCTTCTTTCATCTTGGAGTAAATCAGTATATCGTCGATAAACACAATAATGAACTTATCCAAATATTGCTTGAACACTCTGTTCATAAGATCCATAAATGCGGCTGGCGCATTCGTTAAGCCAAACGCCATTACCAGAAACTCATAGTGTCTCTATCTTGTTCGGAACGCTGTCTTGGGTATATCTTCCGCTTTGATCTTTAACTGATGATACCCAGATCTTAAATCAGTATTGGATAAACATGAAGCTCCTTTTAACTGGTCAAACAAGTCATCGATCCGCGGCAGAGGGTACTTATTCTTGATCGTCAATTTATTCAGTTCGCGATAGTCAATGCACAACCTCATACTTCCATCCTTTTTCTTTACAAATAACACCGGTGCGCCCCACGGGGATACACTCGGTCGGATCACTCCTTTTTCCAACAATTCTTGCAACTGAGCTGCCAATTCCTTCATCTCGACCGGCGCCATGCGATAGGGAGATTTTGACACTGGTTCCGTTCCAGGAGCCAAATCAATCGTAAACTCGATTTCTCTGTCTGGAGGTAGTCTAGGCAATTCATCAGGAAACACATCCGGAAAATCTCTTACTACCGGAATATCCTCGATCTTCATAGATTCTTTCTCCACATCCACGACATGAGCCATATAGACTTCGCATCCTTGACGTATTAGTCTTCTCGCCTCAATAGCCGTTAGGAATTTCTTCTCTTGCCACTTTCCTTTAAATATCACCTCTTCCCCATCCTTGGTTCTTAACTTCACCTTTTTACTTTTACATTCTATTTGCGCTTCATGGTTTGACAACCAATCCATTCCTAGTATAACCTCAAATTCTCCTAACTTAAAGGGAATTAAGTCAGCAGAAAAGTGCCGACCTTCTATAGTCACATCACAATCGGAACAAATCTTGCTAGCAATAACTTTCTCTTGATTTGCTACCTCTATAATCAAATTAGGTTCTAGAGGGTACGCAACACAATTTAACTTATCAAGAATACTTTCAGAGATAAAAGATCTAGTTGCTCCAGAATCCATCAAAACTTTTACTTCTACTCAATTTATAACAAGCATAGCTGCTACCACGTCCACATCTTGCACCGCATCCTTCATCGTCATGTTAAAGGTTCTAGCTCTGGGTTGAGCTGATGGTGCTGGGAGAGACGGCGGTCCAGCAATCCTAAGAACATTAGCCTTCTGAATAGGCTCCTTGCAATTCCTGGCCATATGGCCCACTTTACCACACTTGAAACAAGCCAAATCAGGCTTCCTCGCTCCACTCGGGCATTCTGAAGAGTAATGCCCCTTTTGGTTGCACTTGAAACATGTTACATCCAACTTATTACACCTTCCCGGATGTCTCTTTTCATAATTCCTGCATTCTTGAATCTGGGGTCTGCTATCCTTCCCCGGTTGTCCTGTTTTCTGGAAACGGTTCTTCTGAGCTCCGTTACCGGGTTTAAACTTTTGGAACTTTTGGTTCTGACCTCCACCATTCTTTCCAAACCTTCCTCTAAACTTTAAGCTTCCTTGCTCTTGCTCAGAGCTTTCAAATTTCCTTTTTCTTCCTTCATTTTCTCTTCTTGCAGCTTCTCGCTCACCTTCCACTATCATTGCTTTTTGAACCAAAGCAGCATAATTTTTGATCTCCAACATTGCTATTTAACTCATAATTCACGGCTTGAGTCCCTGTTGGAACCTCTTAGCCTTCTTCGCTTTTGTATTCACGTACTCAGGTACGAATCTAGATAATTCCAAAAACTTTACTTCGTATTTCGCTACTGACATATCCTCCTGTCTAAGGTCCATAAATTTTATTTCCAACTGATCTTGCATATAGCTTGGCAAATACTTCTCCAGAAACATCTCAGTGAACTTCTCCCATGCTAAGTCTTTGTCTTCCAACAATGCCTTTGAAGACTCCCACCAGAAACTTGCTTCATCTTTCAGGTAATAACTTGCATACTGAGCTTTAATCGGGTCTGGAAAACCTAAGAATTCTGGGGGATGAACAGATTGAAAGTGCTTAAAGTTTCCAACTTTAGGGGCCACAGGTTGTTGCAAAAGTTGAGCAAGTCTGCTCATCATGGTGGTTTCTGGGTTTACTTCTGGGTCTTGGGTGGGAATTTCTTCTTCTTGGTGATCTGATGAGTTGGCCATTTCTTACAAACCTGATTGAGCAATTATTTAGCAATACTATGGCATGGCATATATATAACAATAGTTTCTCTAAAATCTCTTTTGTGGGTTTTAAGTTTTACCCAATTTGCACATGCAATCCTATTACTACATAATTCTCATATCAGTGTTGTTTTATCATGGCACAAGGTAGGGTTTCACGATCTTTAAACATGGTTATACGAAAACATGGTTGTATAGAAACATGATATTGAGAACAGTTTATGAGATATTTAAGGTGCACAATGGAAAACAAGATAATGGATTTATTTAAACAAAGGGTACATAAAGATAATTCTGGCTATCATAGGTTTTAAAATAAGGTATAATAATATAGCACGGTTAAACAGAGGAAAAACTGGAAAATATCCCCTATCTACCCCTAACTTCTAACAACTACAGCTACAACATAGTTCTGAAATACAACAAGATAAATGAAAAGGGATTCTGGCATCTGACCAAGTATCCCAAAGCCTACCAGCGCTGAAAAATAACAATCTACGGGCTCAACCAACAATCTCGTCTAATCATCTAGAATCTCTCTCAACACAACCAACATCCAACGAATGATCTTATGCAGCCTCCGGGCCTCAGCATCAGCATCACTAGTGGATGGTCCCTCATCCAATCTGCTCCTGGCAACCTGCTCCACCATCTTCACCCGAACTCACCACTCATCATCCATAACTGAAGCACTCTGCCTAGACTCTCTGGCTAGCCTATCCACCAATGCTCCCAACTCAGGAATGCGGGAGTACACAAGGTCTCGATCCCGGGCTAACTTGCCACCAACACTGACAGGTACAGTCTTAGGCATCTCAGACTCTGGCTCAGGGGCAGGGATCTCTGAATCTGGTCTCAAGGGTGAAATCTGCATAAGGATCTCACTACTCTCTGAAGGGTCCTCCTCTGGGTCTGAACTAACATACACAGGCTCCTCTGGAGAGGGTGGAATGGGGTCCACCGGGGTACCAGTCAAACTAATCTCCGAGTCTGAGTCACTACCACTACTAGGAACCAGAGAGAAAACACAAAACAGCAACCAAGAAATAATGTTAGGGTTAAATAAAGCTTCCAGCTAACTCACACCCTAACTCTAGTTTCCACTCTAACTGAAATACACTTTTTCTTAGACTATACCTAATAGTCTAACTCAACTCTATATGAGTCGAACTCTCTCGCGATATAGATATATACCCAAAATACCCTTTCTTAATCCTAACTTGTCTCAGGGACTAGATCCTGTAGCTCTGATACCAACTTGTGACGCCCTCAACACAACCAACAAGAATCAATTTATCAACTTATAATCCATAAAATCATTCGGCCTTTTTATCAAAATACCACATGCAAACACAAATATTTGATTTAAAGATTCTAGAGCTCAGTTTTTAACATCATGGCTCACCACCGGTTCACCGGAGTTCGTCACCGGTGGCGGTGGCATCTCGGTGGTGCCCCCATTCGGGGGTTTCCAACCATCAACACCCATTTTCACAAGTAATACACACATGCAAACACATATCTTCACTCAAAACACAAACCCTTTTGTTTTCATGAAAACCGAACTCAAAAACCACCAAACCCAACTTTGATTTTTCTCAAGAACTTGAAAATAGCTACATACATGTATGAATACAAGTAGATATCTCTATTTCTCACACAATCAAGGTTCTATACCCGAAAATGAATGAAGAACAAGTGAGAGAGAGTGAAGAGAGAGAGTGTACCGAGAGAGAGTGTGCCGAGAGAGTGAGAGAGAGAGAGAGAGAGAGAGAGAGAGAGAGAGAAAATCCGAGAGAGAGAGAGAGAGAGAGAGAGAGAAAATCCGAGAGAGAGAGGAAGAAACGAGAGAAAAGAGAGAAAGAAGGGAGGGCTCGGAACAAAAAAAGAAAGAAGGAGGTGGGGTGGTTCTATATTACCAAGGGAGGGTAATATAGTAATTAGGTTATTCTATGTTTTGATTCTCTTTTTATCCTTAAAAGAAAATAGAGTTGATCTGCAAATACTTCTCTCGGAAAGATGAATTTGTTTTGAATAAAAATATTTAACACATAGTTCTCGAAATTAGCTTTCCAACCATTACTCATAATAGATTTTTGAGCGAACGGTTGATTTTATATGATTTTTACAAGTTTGTGCTAGTAATAACACTTTTCCACATAAAAATCAATTTAAAATGCAACGATCACCAAATAAATCCGTCCATCATTTTTAGAAAGTCTACAGGATTATTACGAAGATAACAAAACAATTCCCATGTTTTTATCTTACTCAGATAATTTTATAAAAATGCGAGAAGGTTAAATAAACCTTTATTTAAATCACATAATTCCATTAAATTCATAAAAATATCACATAGCACATAGTCATGCACATAGACAAGTAACCACACATATACAATCACATAACGACTCAGGTCTGATCACAACATTTATTCTTCTTTAATCTTTATCCCTTTTCTACGCCTACCGGGTCACGTTCAGCCTGACGGCCCGACGCTCAGCATTTTGATTACGCTTCTCATTATCATTACCAATCGACACGTCACTTAGGACGAAATACTTTATTTAAACACTCATTTCATTCAATCACATATAATTCATATTTTATATTCTTTAACTCCTTATTGGGATGGGTTCCGTTCTACCTGACGGCCCGACGACACAGCTTAACTCCTAAGCTGACTCTTTACGCTCCTATATTCTAATATACAGAGAAGACAATTAATCAGCACTTAGTCACATAATTATAATCAGATCACAAAAACATACTTCATTGACTTAATTACGTCGCAGAATTCTCAGTCGTCACACTCTTGGTATAAGAGGGTCCCGCTGCTTGACTCGCTTCTTGACTACGCGGGTCCTGATGGGTTTCATTCTCTACCTTAACTGTAAAACAATAGGAATAACAATAAAAGGGGATGAGCCAAAATTGCTCAACAAGCCTGCAACAATATATATAGTATAAAGAGAGAAGAATAAGTGAACCAATAAGCTGCTGGTTTGAACAACCATCTGTATCTGTATAGGATCATAATTTGGCAACACTGGCGAGTGCCAAATGAACAAGACTGGAAACAAGAACCAACATATGCACTATAACCTGCTGATCAGTCAGGATACAGTGTGGATCTATACCCAACTACATAGACCCAACCAACATAAGGAGTACTCAGGAAACTATGGCCTATTAATTAAAGGTCTGGGTAAAACACAGTCCGTATCGTAACCATCCAGTCCCAAGCTGAGCATCCGGAACAATCAGAATGCTTTTGATGTATCCCAACATCAGGATATATCCGAGTATATGTAACAAGGGTAAAAGTATAGGAATATGAATAAAGGATTAATAAATTGGGAGAAATCAAGAATCGAAATGAAATAGAAACAAGATTCAATAATTGTGTAACAATGTATATGAACAAGAATTATCAAAGGTAACCGATATAGAGAAATGAGATATAATTCACTATTCTGAATTTAGAATAGGGGAAAAACTTGCCTTGCGTGTACTCAACCTGGTTCAACTCAACGCCTTCTATCTCTAGCTTGATCGGCCTTGCTGACACTGAACCAATCATAGAAAGATAGTCATTTAGATAACTTACTACATACGCGTATCTTGAATTGATACTACGCAACCCTATCAATCTACCCATGCGTTTCTATCTGACTCGCATATATACACATATAATTACATAGCACGCATGGTTCACATAATCACGTAAAGCACATAGCACATAAGGCACATAATTAATTTTTTGACTTATAAATATGTTTAGAATCGATACTAGACTTATACCTGTATTAACTAACCCTATCTGATTTTATTACAATTTTTCGGGATTTATTTGACTCGATTATACCCCTATTAGGGTCTATAAACAATTAACTAATACAAGACAACTCTATTTTGGAAGAAATTATGACTTACAATTATTTTTATTAGATTCATTTCATTTTTCTGAGTCTAGGGGTCTTCGTTTCGCTCAAATTAGACTAACGGTTTAATTATTATGAATTAAACAAGATTTAATTAATTAATAATTATAAATAAATAAATAATTATAATTAAATAATCCTTAATTATATTTTTAAATAATTAATTAATAATATTTGTATTTTAAAATAATTAATCCCTAATTATTAGGATTAATTACAATTTATTACAATTATTTACAAATTATTATTACTTATTCGATTAGATCGATTATTTATAAATAACCAATCGATATAATTAACTGACACGCTATTTATCGAATAAATACTTATTACTCGAATTATAATCTGACTCAAGATCACTTACTCGTATAAATACGAGCTACCCGCGATTCTCGAATAACTATCGAACTGCTATTATTATTATTATAGCTTATACGATTTATTAAACAATTTACGATCAATATTTAATTATTCGATACGAATAATTAGTACGATATTCTTCAAATAAATTATCGCTCGAATAATAATTCTAATTATCGAACCACTACTCGTATAGATACGAGTTACTCGTAATATTCAACTAATTATCGAGTTATTAATCATATTATTTAATCCTTATTTATTAATTAATTACCTAATTATTAATTAATTACCTAATTATTAATTAATTAGATAACTAATAAATAATTAGATAAATAATTAAATAATTAAATTTGAATTTCTAAATTAGTAAAATAATTTAGAAATTAATTATATTATTTTTCAGAATTTAAAAATAATTTTTATTTACTTTTTAGAATTACTAAAATAATTTTTTGATTTTAGAAAAATAAAATAAATACTTAAAAAAATCAGAAACACAAAAACATAAAGAGTTTTCAGGTTTGGGGGATCAAACCCGGGTCGATTTCCGGGTTAGAACCGGGTCGAACCCGGGTCGCGAAGAACAGCCACCGGCAACGAAGCCGGTGGTTTTTTCGGTGGACGAAACGGCGACCAACGACGTGATTCCAAGCCCGTTTCTCTTCGATCGTACTCCCCACATGCCCAGCCACGAACCCCCCTCCTTCCTTCGTCCTCCTCTCGTCGAAACGCGGCCAGAAACGCGAAGAACACGGCGGCGGCGTCCAAACTCCGGCGACCTCAAAAATGACCCCAAACTCGATGAAACCGATGCCGTTCGACTCGCAACACGACGATCTACAAGCCTGTACTAACAGAATCATCTAACAAACAACGAATCGAACAACCCGAATTCAAGAAATTAAACCCGAAAATACAAATAAAAAATCGATTAAACTACGCATGAAATTGATAACAGAAATTGATAGAGGATTGAAAGAGCTTCACAACGAGTACTCACATGATCAAATCGGTGCACAGAAACACGTTCAAACTTTGGTTTGATTCCAAGAACTCCAAACCCTAATTTCAGAGAATTGGGGATTTTCTTGATTTTTCTGATTTTTTATGATTAATTAACTAATTAATTACTAATAATTAGCTATTTATATTTATGCAAAATAATACCACCAAATAAAATTAAGGGGCTAATTACACTCCTAATAAAAATATTTGGCCCCAATTTTTATAATTTTTGGGTATTAATTATGAATTTTTAAATATCCAATAAATACAAAATAAATGCTAAAAATTCCCAAAAATTGTGAATATTACAAAAATGTAAAGAAAAATGATGTATGATAATTTCATGATCATATAAAAATAAAAATGTGATTTTTGTGGGGTTTTTGGTACCCGAAGGGGTCCGGAAAAGTCGTTTTTCGCGAAAAATGTAAATATGTAAAATCAAAATAGCGATATGGTATAGGTTGTTTTTGGCAAAATAGGGCCAATGATTTTGTTTGAAATACGGGCTTTTAAAACACTGTTTGAGCTGTACAAGTTTTGATATAAAATATATAACTTGCGATAAAATATTCAATAAATATCCAAAACACGTCCGGATCAAAACAGACAACACGTAACACATAGCAGTTAGGGTTTAATGACTCAACACATTTAATCACGTAATAATACATATAATTTATCTTTATTATGATATAATACAAGCGTAATTTCTCGGTCGTTACATTCTCCCCTCTTAACAGGATTCTGTCCTCAGAATCACACTATGCAAATAACTGAGGATACTTTTCTAATATTTCACTCTCGAGCTCCCAGGTTGATTCTTCAACCACTGGGTTTCTCCACAAAACTCTCACTAATGACACAGACTTATTTCTTAATACCCTCTCCTGCCGATCTAGAATTCTTATCGGCTGCTCTACATATGACAAATCTGCCTGAAGTTCTATTAGTTCATATTCTATTACATGCCTTGTATCAGGGTTGTACTTCTTAAGCATAGATACATGAAATACGTTATGAATATGCTGCATATGGGGGGGGGGGTAAAGCTAACTCGTATGCAACCTTTCTAACTTTCTTCAAAATTTCAAATGGTCCGACGTAGCGAGGTTTCAATTTACCTTTGTTGCCAAACCTAGTTAATCCCTTCCATGGTGATACCTTTAGCAGTATATGCTCTCCTTCCTGATAGTTCATATCTTTTCCGGATTGATCGGCATATTTACGCTGTCGATTCTGCGCTGCTTCAAGTCATTTGCGGATAAGTTCTACTTTTTCCTTGGTCTGCTGAATCAGTTCTGGACCTAGAATCTTGCGTTCTCCAACTTCATCCCAACATGTAGGTGATCTGCATTTTCTCCCATATAAAGCTTCATAAGGTGGCATTCCGATACTTGCTTGATAGATGTTATTGTAAGAAAATTCCACTAGCGGTAGATGCCGTCCCAATTGCCTTCAAAATCTATTGCGCATACACGTAGCATATCTTCGATTGTTTCAATTGTCCTTTCACTTTGCCCGTCCGTTTGTGGATGATAAGAAGTACTCATGTTCAACTTAGTTCCTAGACATTTTTGGAATTGTCTCCAAAATCCCGAATTAAAATGGGGATCTCGATCCGATACAATCGATACGGGTACTCCATGACACGTTACGATTTCCTTAAGATATAAGTGCACCAACTTGTCCAGTGAAAATCTTTCGTTGATCGAAAGAAAATGTGCTGATTTCGTCAATCGATCAATGATAACCCAAATTGCATCGTGATTTGCTTTCGTCCTTGGAAGTCCCACTACGAAATCCATAGCTAAGTGTTCCCATTTCCATTCTGGAATATCTAGTGGTTGTAATAGTCCGCTCGGACATTGATGTAGAGCTTTTACCCTTTGGCACGTATAACATTTGATGACCCATTCCGCTATCTCTTTCTTCATATTCGGCCACCAACAGTTTTCCTTCAGGTCTCTGTACATCTTTGTGCTTCTGGGATGAATCGAATATCTTGAACTATGAGCATCTTGTAAAATTTCCGCTTTTAATTCCGGTACGTTAGGTATCCGAATCCTTGAAGTAACTCGAAAAATTCCTTTGGCATCCATCTGACTGGTAATCTCTTCTCCTGTCAAATTGTTGATATCCTGGTTCATTACTTCTTCCTGACACCTTCTTATTTTCTTCAATAGTTATGGCTGAAAAGTCATAGCGTAATTCATTTCGGTAGAACTTTCTGGAACACGAACTTCAATTTCCAATTTATCGAATTCTTTGATTAAGTCTTCTGAATATGTTAACAGGTTCAATCGTTCCTTTCGACTTAAAGCATCTGCTACTACATTGGCCTTGCCTGGATGATAATTGATTGAGACGTCATAATCTTTGATTAACTCTAGCCAGCATCGCTGTCGCATGTTAAGTTCCTTATGTGTGAAGATATACTTCAAGATTTTATGATCCGTATAAATCTCACATTTTTCACCGTACAGATAGTGTCTCCAAAGCTTCAGTGCGAATACAATTGCTGCTAGTTCGAGATCGTGCGTCGGATATTTCTGTTCATGCGGCTTTAACTGTCTAAAAGCATATGCGATCACGTTACCATGTTGTATCAAAACACATCCAAGTCCTCGATAAGAAGCGTCGCTGTAGATGACAAAGTTTCCTTGATCATTAGGTAAAACAAGTACAAGTACAGTTACTAGTCGATTCTTTATTTCTTGGAAACTTGCTTCACATTTCTCGTTCCATTCAAACTTTTCATTTTTTCGCGTCAACTTCGTCAACGGTGTGGCTATCTTTGCAAAATCTTTAACGAATCTTCTGTAATAACCTGCTAATCCCAAGAAACTTCTGACTTCCGTTGGCGTCTTTGGTCTTTCCCAATTTAAAATAGCTTTGATCTTTGCTGGGTCCACTTGAATTCCTTCAATACTAATGATGTGTCCTAAAAATTGCACTTCCTTTAACCAAAATTCATATTTTGAAAATTTCGCAAAAAGCTGCTCCTTTCGTAATATCTCTAGTGTCGTTCTTAAATGCGCTGCATGTTCTTTTTCCGTCTTTGAATAAATCAAGATGTCATCAATAAATACAATGATAAACTTATCCAAGTACTTCTTGAATACTCGATTCATCAAATCCATAAACGCTGCAGGTGCATTCGTCAGTCCAAAAGCCATCACGAGGAATTCATAATGTCCGTACCTTGTTCTGAACGTAGTCTTTGGAATATCTTCTGCCTTGATCTTTAACTGATGATAACCTGATCGTAAGTCGATTTTCGAAAACCATGCTGCTCTGATCAAATAAGTTGTCGATGCGAGGTAAATGATATTTATTCTTGATAGTTAACTTGTTCAATTTACGATAATCAATACACAGTCACATGCTACCGTCCTTCTTTTTCACGAACAATACTGGTGCGCCCCATGGGGATACACTTGGCCTTATAATTCCTTTGTCGAGAAGTTCTTGCAACTGCTTTGCTAATTCCTTCATTTCAACAGGTGCCATTTGTTAGGAATATATGTGCATTAGTTTGATGATATGTTTAACAAAACACTTAAGTAGAAATCTAGTGTTTGTAGCCTCAACGGATAAGACCACTTTGGCTATCCGTTGATGGTGTAGCTTTACTTAGAAATAAGTCTAGTGTTGTAGCACATTTCAGTCTCTGAATTTGAGATATAATTCTTAAATGTTGAGGGAAATTATAAGTCATGTTGACTACTAAAGGATATGCAGATAGGAAGGCCAATTGTAAATATTTCATGCCTTGTAATTTTGTATAAATGAAATGGTGTCAACGGATAACTTAAAGACCTTCAACGGATGAGAAACAAAGCTTCAACGGATGTCTCTAAAGCTTCAACGGATAACATCCTTCAACGGATGAGTGCATCAACGGATAGAGCTTCAACTGCTAACACATCAACGGATAAAGCCATCAACGGATGAAGGCTTCAACGGATGTTCTGTTAAATAGCAGTTGACAAGTGGTAGTTGTACCTACAAACAGAGGCACATGGGTTGACAGAGACAACTGAGATGTGGTAGCCTATTTCAGGAACATCAGAAAAAGCAGCCGTTCTACTCTAGTATAAAGAGGCAATAGTCAACAATGCACTGGAGTAAAATGGAGAAGAAACAAGTGGAGAACTTATTTTATTATTGTACTTTTTATCTTTGTCTTCACTTGTAAACTTGGTGTTATATAAACCAAGTAGCAGCTAGTAATTAGAAGAGAATTTTTCCAGAGCTGTTTAGAAAAATCTTGAGAAAAATTATCTAGTTTGTACTAGGATGCAGCTGTGATCAACTTCTTGAATCACAGATTTTCTGAAATACCATCTCTGGTGGAACAACAAATCCACCAGAAAAGTTTTTAAGGTCTGTTGTGTTCTGTACTTTTGTACTTGAATATATATCTGTCTGTATTAGCTTAAAGCAATTCACACACTTGTTTATCTTAAACACACAGCCTTTGAAACTGCTCAAAACTTGAAAAAGTTTTGAGATTTACATTCAACCCCCCTTCTGTAAATCTCATTGTTAGTTCACTAGGAATAACAATTGGTATCAGAGCAGGCTCTTGACACACAAAGAGTTTAAAGTTCTTGGAAACTAACAAAGATGAGTAAGAAGGACATTGGAGTAAAGATCCCAGTTCTTGACAAAGACAGTTATCACCATTGGAAGGTGAAAATGCACCTTCATCTACTCTCCCAAGATGAAGGTTATGTAAACTGCATTGAGAATGATCCTCACATTCCCCACAAAGTAGCCACAGTTGCTACAGCCACAATTGTTGTTGGTCAATCCATTCCAAAACCTAGAGCAGAATGGACAATGGAAGACACAGAAGAAGTCCACAAGGATAAGAAGGCTATGAACATTTTGTTTAATGGTCTTGATAAGGATATGTTTGATAATGTGATAAATTGCACAACTGCCAAAGAGGTTTGGGACACAGTTCAGCTACTGTGTGAAGGTACAGAACAAGTAAAAGAAAACAAAATGCAGCTTCTCATTCAACAGTATGAGTATTTTCATTTTGAAGAAAATGAATCTTTAAATGACACATTCAATAGATTCCAAAAGCTGTTGAATGGATTGAAGCTGTATGGTAGAGTGTACCAGGTGAAGGATTCAAATCTTAAATTTTTAAGATCCTTGCCAAAGGAATGGAAACCCATGACTGTCTCCTTGAGAAACTCTCAAGATTATAAGGACTTCACTCTTGAAAGATTATATGGAATCTTGAAGACTTATGAACTAGAGCTGGAACAGGATGAGGTATTGGAGAAGGGAAGAAAGAAAGGAGGTTCAGTTGCCTTGGTAGCTGAAAATGAGAAAGAATGCAGACAAGAAACTGTGAGATCAACATTAAACTCCAAAAATGGCACAAGCAAATCAGAATCAAGCAAGGGTAAGGAGCAAGTTGCTGAGAATGAAGACAACTCCAGCCAAGATGACTCTGATGGTATTGATGAGCATCTTGCATTTCTGTCCAGAAGATTTGCAAAGATGAAATTTAAGAAAAACACTAGAGCCACTAAACCTCATAAGAGCATGGTGGATAAATCCAAGTTCAAGTGTTTCAATTGTGGTATAAGTGGACACTTTGCAAGTGAGTGCAGAAAGCCAACTTCTGAAAAGAAGAAATTTGACCAAGTAGATTACAAAAAGAAATATTTTGATCTGCTCAAGCAAAAGGAGAAGGCTTTCATTACTCAAGAAAAAGACTGGGCAGCTGATGGAGAAGAAGAGGATGAAGATGTGGAATATGTCAACTTGGCTCTCATGGCTGATTCTGAGGAAAATGAAGTTAGTTCATCAAGCAACCAGGTAATCACTACTGATTTAACACAGCTTACTAAAGAAGAGTGTAATGATGCTTTTAATGACATGTCTACTGAATTGTATCACTTGCGTGTGTCTCTTAAATCTCTTGCTAAAGAAAATAGTAGGATTAAAGAGAACAATCTATTTTTAAGTAATAGAAATGCTGTGTTAGAAGATAAGTTGATTGACCTAGAGAAAACTAAGCTACATTGTATATCTGTTGAAAATGAACTAGCTGAATCTGTTAAGAAAGTAGAAATACTTTCTAATCAATTAGAGAGAGAGCAAGAGGTGATTAAAGCCTGGAAGACATCTAGGGATGTTAGTGCTCAAATTGTCAAGGTCCAAGGAATTGAATCATTTTGTGAGACTGCCTGGGATAAAAACAAAAAGAAAATGGAATTAATTGATGGGCTGTCAACGGATGTGGAATCAACGGATGATGAAAATTATCCGTTGAAGGAAGAAAAGGAGCATCCGTTGAAGGTTCCTCAATTAAAACAGGCAGATGTTTCTAACAGTGAAAAACTAAAGAAACTCAACAAAAAGTTTGGTTCAACTTCCAAGAACTTTGTCAAAGAAGAAGCAAGCACATCCAAAGATTTCAGTAAGGTGAATATAGGACACATGACCTTAGAACAGTTAAAGAATAGGCTCAAAGTGGTTGAGGATAAAAAGGAAACTAAAAGGAAATCTAATAGAAATGGGAAGGTAGGGGTTAACAAACATAACAATTACACACCTGATAAGTATGCTCCTAGAAAAAGCTGTGTGCATTGTAATAGTGTTAATCATCTATCTGCTAATTGCAAATCTATTAAGAAAACTCCCATACCTGTACCCTCTTCCATGCCTAATATGTCTGCATCACCTCTGCATGCTATGCCTGTTATGTCTCAACAGAATCCTTATGCACATTTTGCAAACATGCCATATTTTAACAATCCTTATCTTGCTGCATTTAGTATGCCTCAAATGCCATACAATATGCCTATGTGGAATAACATGTATGCACAATCCATGCCTTATCAAATTCCAAATGTGCTAAATGATTCTGTGACTAACCCTACACCTCAACCAACTACATCTAAGATCAAGGTTGACTCAAAGTTACCTAAGTCTAAAGATGCAGGAGGAATGAAGTCTAGGAGAAAGGCTAACATGAATGGACCCAAGGAAACTTGGGTACCAAAATCAACTTGATTGATTTTATGGTGTGCAGGGAAACAAAAGAAATTTATGGTACTTGGACAGTGGCTGTTCAAGACACATGACAGGAGATTTCTCCCTGCTCACAGGGTTTAAGGAGAGAGCTAGCCCTAGCATAACCTTTAGAGATGACAGCAAAGGGTTTACTATGGGATATGACTTGATTTCAACAAGGAATGTCATCATTGATGAAGTTGCATTAGTTGATGGTCTCAAGCACAACTTACTGAGCATCAGTCAACTATGTGATAGAGGGAATACAGTTTCCTTCAATTCTGAAGCCTGTGTTGTCACCAGTAAGAAAGACAACAAAGTGGTTCTAACTGGAGTTAGAAAAGGAAATGTGTACTTAGCTGACTTCAACTCTACTGATGCAGAATCCATTACTTGTCTCTTCAGCAAAGCAAGTCCAGTTGAAAGTTGGCTATGGCACAAGAAGCTATCCCATTTGAATTTCAAGACAATGAATGATCTAGTCAAAAAGGACTTAGTTAGAGGAATTCCTCTTGTTGAATTCTCAAGGGATGGTTTGTGTGATGCTTGTCAGAAAGGCAAACAAAGGAAAGCATCTTTCAAAAAGAAGCTTGAAACAACAATTGATGAACCATTACAGCTGCTACATATGGATTTGTTTGGACCAGTCAATGTATTGTCAATTGCAAGAAAAAAATATTGCTTAGTGATTGTAGATGATTTCTCAAAGTTTTCATGGGTCTATTTTCTTGGATCAAAGGATGAAGCAAGTGAAATCATTATCAATCACATCAGGCAAGTCAATAATCATCCTGACTTGAAGGTTAGGAATATCAGGAGTGACAATGGAACTGAGTTCAAGAATTTGACAATGAGGCTGTTCTGTGAAGAAAATGGAATCATGCATGAGTTCTCAGCTCCAAGAACACCTCAGCAAAATGGGGTAGTTGAAAGAAAGAACAGATCTTTAATTGAGGCTGCTAGAACAATGCTTGAAGAATCAAAGTTACCAACATATTTCTGGGCTGAAGCTGTTAATTGTGCCTGCTACACTCAGAATATTTCTTTAATCAATCAAGCTAAAGGCATGACTCCTTATCAGTTGTTCAAGAGAAGAAAACCAACTCTAAACTTTCTTCATGTCTTTGGATGTAAATGCTTTATACTGAGAAATCAATCTGACCATAAAGGGAAGTTTGATGCAAAGGCTGATGAAGGGATATTTGTTGGTTACTCAGCTGGAAAATCTTATAGGGTCTACAATCTAAGAACCAACATTGTTATGGAATCTGTACATGTTGTGTTTGATGATAAAAAGATTGATGGACTAACAGATGAGGGACAACATGAGAGACTCAAATTTGACAACATTGAGATATATTGTGATGATAGTGAAGAGGAGACTGATGGAGATGACACTTCAAAAGGGATTCAAAACATGCCCTTGGATAATGCATAAAATTCTGCATCCGTTGATAGAGGCAATGCAGTATCCGTTGAAAGACATAGTGCATCATCCGTTGAAGTACAAAATGAAGCATCCGTTGATCATAGTTCATCAACGGATAATCGATTTACATTATTAGTTGATAAAACTCCAAGTTCCCTGTAAAGGACCAACAACTCAGGGGGAGTTTCAACTAATCAACACTCTGTCTCACATCATGACAATACTGAGACCACCTCATCTAGAGTATATCTTCCACCTCAAAGGAAATGGACCAAGAATCATCCCTTTGAACTGATCATTGGTGATGCATCATCTAAAGTGCAAACAAGAAAAGCTACTCAAGATGAATGTCTATATAGTAGTTTTCTATCTCAGGAGGAACCTAAGAAAGTGGAAGAAGCTTTATTGGATCCAGATTGGATATTAGCTATGCAGGAAGAGCTGAACCAATTTGAGAGAAACAAAGTTTGGAAGCTGGTACCCAAACCAAAGAACAAGAGTCCTATTGACACAAAATGGGTATTCAGAAACAAGATGGATGAAAATGGCATTGTCATAAGGAATAAAGCCAGATTGGTTGCTAAAGGCTATTCTCAACAAGAGGGAATAGATTTTGATGAGACATATGCTCCTGTTGCAAGACTTGAAGCCATCAGAATTTTTCTAGCCTATGTAGCCCATGCCAATTTCAAAGTCTATCAAATGGATGTCAAGAGTGCATTTCTAAATGGGAAATTGGAGGAAGAAGTTTATGTAAGTCAACCTCCAGGGTTTGAAGATCCAAATTTTCCAGACTATGTGTATTATCTGTTGAAAGCACTCTATGGACTGAAGCAAGCACCTAGAGCCTGGTATGAAACCTTATCAAAATTCCTTTTGGAGAATCACTTCACTAGAGGTACTGTTGATAAAACTCTCTTCTTTAGGAATGTTAATGGCTCTAGTATACTTGTTCAAATTTATGTAGATGACATAATATTTGGATCTACAGATGATAAGCTTTGTAAAAAGTTTGCTAAGCTAATGCAAAGTAATTATGAAATGAGCCTGATGGGAGAACTAACCTATTTTCTTGGTTTACAAGTTAAACAAGTTAGTGAAGGAATTTTCATTAGTCAAACTAAATATATTTATGATCTTTTAAAGAAGTTTGACTTAATAGAATGTTCATCTGCAAAAACTCCCATGGCCACTGCCACCAAACTTGAATTAAATAAGACTGAAAGGTCTGTGGACATTACAAGTTATAGAGGCATGGTTGGTTCACTTTTATATTTAACTGCCAGTAGACCAGATATAATGTTTTCTACATGTCTCTGTGCTAGATTTCAAGCTGACCCTAAAGAATCTCACTTAGTAGCTATTAAAAGAATTTTCAGATATCTCAAGGGGACTCCAAATCTAGGAATTTGGTACCCTAGAGAGTCTGGTTTTAATCTAATTGGCTACTCAGATGCAGACTATGCAGGTTGCAAAATAGACAGGAAAAGTACAACAGGCTCCTGCCAATTCCTGGGAAACAAGCTTGTATCATGGTTTAGCAAAAAGCAAAATTCAGTCTCTACTTCTACAGCTGAGGCTGAATACATTGCTGCTGGAAGTTGCTGCTCTCAAGTGTTATGGATGAGGAATCAACTCCTTGATTATGGACTACATATTGATAGAATTCCTATTTTTTGTGACAACACAAGTGCCATAGCCATAACAGAGAATCTTGTGCAGCACTCAAGGACCAAGCACATTGATATCAAGTACCACTTCATTAGGGAACATGTGATGAAAGGTACAGTGGAACTTCATTTTGTTCCAAGTGAACAACAAATTGCAGACATATTTACCAAGCCACTTGATGAATCAACATTCACAAGATTGGTAAGTGAGCTAGGTATGCTTAATTACTCTTAAAATTCATGTCCTTATTGCAATTTGATTTGAAGCCTGAAATGTATTAGCTGCAAGAACAAATTTGATTTTTAACATAGATTATTCCATCAACGGATATTCCCTATCCGTTGAAAGTCAAAATTGTTCTATCAACGGATGTTCATTATCCGTTGAAAGTCATATACATTTCTGGAATTTTTATCCGTCAACGGATAAAACTGAAGTGCTCTTCAACGGATGACAGTTTACCTTATCCGTTGAAATATCACATCAGTCGATTCAAGTGTTTCACAGCCGTTGATTCTATTGTCTTAACCGTTGATACTCATACATACAGCTGTATGTATTTGTTTTAAAGGTAGTTTTCAGAATACTTACAGGTTATTCTTAAACGGCTGCAATTCACTTACACATATTTATTGTTTAATCTCTTATTTATGTTTTTTTTTATTTTGAGAAAGTATATAAGCCCTTCTGATTTTTCATTTTTACTTTACGCTTTCTTGAAATTTCAAAGCTTTTACCATTTTCTCTCTGCAAAACCTTCAAGTTATTCTCTGCACTTTCTACTCACAACAATGGCACCAGTAGTAAAGATTATGTCTCAATCTGGGTTCATCTATGAGAAGAACAATTTCATAGCTTTGGTAGAAAAGAATGAAGCCCACTCAGATTATCACAAAATGATGGACTTCATCAAAAACTGTAAACTTAGCTATGCAATGCTGGAAGCCCCAACGATTTACTGTGAAGTAGTTGAGGAGATTTGGACAACTGCTGAGTTCAACTCCATAGATATGACTATCTCCTTCACTCTCAAAGGTAAAAATCACTGTGTTAACTGTGATGACTTACTAGCATGTTTTAAATTACCTGAGAACAATGCCATGACACCACACACTGATAATGATGTATCCAGCATGTTAGATTCCATAGGTTATTCTCTTAATTCTGCTAGTTTAGGGAGTATTAAAAGAAAAGGCCTTAGGAAAGTATGGAGTTTTCTTGGGGATGCCTTTATCAAGGTTTTCTCTGGGAAAATTAGCAATTTTGATGACATAACTTCATCTCTTGTTAATATGCTCTATATGCTTGTTTCTGATAGGTATTTTAATTTTAGTAACTATGTTATGCTAGAATTGGGTACTAGATTAGGTAACAAAGCTAATAGATCTAATAACATCTATTATGCTAGATTCTTTATGTTATTGGCTAACCATGTTGCTGAAGGTTTGGTCATTACGAATGAGAATAATAAACTCAAGTGCTGGGCACAAGAGAAAAGAGTTCTTGCAGATTTATTGAGAATGGATCTCAACAGCAGTGTGCCATTGGTATATTTACCAATCATGAATGCACCTCAGGTAGGTGAGGTAATTGTTTCTACAACTCCTACTTCTTCCAACCCCTCTATTTCTTTATCTTCTAGTGTGGCCATGGAATCTGTGACAATGCCCCAACAGATTCCTACCAAGGTCACCAAAACTAAACTTTCAAAATCAAAGACAAAGAAAACCACCTCTGTTATTTCTCAAAAGACAACAGTTGTAACACCTACCATTAACCCTGAGGGGAGTGAACAGGGTGTGAGTGGTGAGGGGAGGGGTGAACATCAAAGAAACCCCCAGGATAAGGAAGGAGAGAAAAGTGCTTCCCAAGCTAGCCAAGCCACAGTTTCTCAAAAAGCTGTGGTGGTTGAAAAGGTTACTAGCATATCCCTAGCTGCATCCTCCCAAAAGGATGTAACTATTGAAAATAGTTCCCAACCAGGAACACACAAACGAGGGAGGGACACTAAAGCCAAACACTCACCAACAAAAGCCTTTATTAGAAGAAAGAGAGCTAGAACCCAATCTTCTACACAGGGTGCACACACTGCACAGATACATCCATCTGTATCTATACCTTCTCAAACTCAGTTTAATGTGGCTCCAACAAATGTGGAGTCACAGCCCCATTCTCTCACAATTAACACACATCAATCACCACACACTTCTTCACCATCTCTAGATGTGGATATGTTATTCCCATCAATTCCTGATTCTCCCTCTTTACAACTCAGGGAGGAGCCCCACTCAAATACAGGTGATCATCATCTTTTAGATGATTCGTTGGATCACCCGCAAATTCTTTCAGATGTAATTGAAGGATCTATGTCACCAAAACTCATATCAATCTACACAGATTCAACAGTTATATCACTTTCAAGTTCTACTTCTTTTCCTTCTTCAACGTATATCACTCATCCGTTGACAAGTGGTTGTTCTTCAACGTATAAGCTTAACAGCAGTTATCCGTTGATACCATCAGTTTCTCCTTCAACGGCTATTCATCATCCGTTGATAGTCTCTACACACACAACTGAAATTCCAAGTGTAGAAGACTTGATTACTGTACAATCACTTCTAGGACTGAGGGAAGGGAGTGACAATTTGAGTGAGAGGCTGAGTTGCTCCCAGGCAAAAGGAGAGATTGAGAGCTCAAATATGCATGCTATTTTTTCCAGCATGGCAAAAGTAAGTGAGAGGAGTACCACCTTAGAAGGTGAGGGAGTGAGTTGTGTGAGCCAGGGGGAGCCCCTGATGCAAGAACATAGAGAAAATGAGAGAAAGGCAGGTACAACAGATATAAGGATGGATCCAGCCATTGCTAGTGAGTCAATGATTGTGAATGATGCTGAAAAGGAAAGACAATTTCAGCAACATTACAAAGCTGTAATTGATAACATTTCCTTGGATGCTGACACTTTTACTCATCCTGTTTCAGCCTATCAAGTATTGGCTGCACAGGGCAATATGGAGGCAGAAAAGACACTACATCTAGTACATACAACAGCATCTCTTCAAAGGGACAAAACTGCTATTAACAAGATGCCTTCAACAGCTGGTGAGTCATTTGAAGAATTTGGAGTAAATTCTGATGATGATGACTTTGTTTCTTCTGATGGAAGCATGAACTTAGGGGGAGATGAAGGCCCTAGTTCTATTCCAAATCTACCTGAATGGGCCTTCACAAAGGAGTCAACAACAGGGCAATTCAATGTCTCCTTAGTCAAACAAATCAGTACTATCAAACAGGCCATTCAAAAAACTTCTCATGCTGGTACAAAGGCTATCCTTACAGCTCACTTGGACTCACTGCATCTCATGAAGTTGCAGCAAGTAAGACAGAATCTGAGTGTGGATGAACTCAGAAAGGATATTACTGACTTGAAATCCTACAATTCTGAAAAATTGGATTCAGTCATGCCCTTTGGTACAATGCAGGGCATTTTGTTGAGATTGAAAAAGGAATCACATACTGAAAAGAGGCTGGCCAAATTGGAAGACAGAGTTCAAGTTATTGAAGATTCTGTGGCCACCATTCTTCACAATCAACAATCTCAAACAAATCTACTTATGCAGCTGGCAAAAGCACAGGGCTTGACCCCTCTCCTTGATGATATCAAAAAGGGGGAGAGTAAAAGGGAAGGGGAAGGAGAGCCATCTACAAAAATCCAAATATCTAAAGTGCTAGTCCCTGCCATCACTACTTCTCCAATCATTCAAATCAAAGGAAAGCCTGATGGAATTGATTTAATCCAGCTAGCAGCAGCTGAAATTCAAGTGAAAGAGCAAAGGAGGAGAATTGATGAAAGGATGCAACAGCTGTTTGGCTTAACACAAGATAAATCAATACCTGTGAAACATAGCACAAAGGTTGAACCAATCAATATGGAGCACAAGCCAGAAAGGAGAAATAAGGTTGGAGAGACCTCTTTCAAGAATCTAAAACCTATGGTTCTCAAGCCCAACACCAGATCCAGCAAGGACTCCACAAAGAACCCTCTAGACTTTGCTCAGATGAAAGAAGTGGACTTTCCTCTTTCAAAGCCTGATGAAGACAAAGTTTTGGGTACAAGTATCATAAAACACAAGGAGACCATGGATGAGGCAGTAAGGAGAAACATGGCTATTATCTTTAGAGAGGGAAAGAGCATATGTGTGATGCAAGGACATCCCAAATTCTCAATAGCCAAGAGGGAAGAAACCAAAAGGTTAAAGAAAGAAGCTGAAAAACTCAAGGCTGACAAAAGAGCACAAGCAAAGCTTGAACAAAAGCTAAAGTCAAGTCTAGTTGAAAATGAGAAAGGAATTGAAGTCAGGGGTGAAGACAAGATTGCAAACTTAGATGAGGTTTTTGGGAGTATATTTGGTGAAAGCATGGAGGAAAAAGAGGAATGGCAGAAGGGAAACAGAAGAAAGGCCAAGGCACATAGAAGGAGTGAAGGCAACACTGAAGAAACTAAATCTCTACCTTCCATACCTGAACCCTTTGTTGCTGATCCCACTATAAACATCCATGGTGAACCAATCATCCCAAAAGAGGAACCTATTGATTGGGACACCATCAATTTGCCTACATTTTTAACCACTCTTCCACTACCAAAGAAACAGAAAAGAAAATCCAAATCTACACCTCCCCTAAACTCTAAGAAATTCACTCAAAAACATAAACCTAACCCTAAGCCACCCATTTCTAAAGATGATTATGTTCACATCTGTGACATAAAAGAAATTTCAGACATTGAACTCTATCTGGATGAGCTGGAGGATGTAAGGGGAATTGCTGTTTACAGACAGCTGCCAGAGAGATTGGTGTTCAGATACAAAGGAGCTGGGGAAAGAACATGGCCTCTCTACAGGATTCTGAATGAAGGCTACTCTACCTTGATCAGAGTCTTTTCAGCCATACAAAAGGATTCTGGCTTTACCAGGACTGCCAAGACTGAAATTCTCAACAAGATTGCCAACATAAGGAAAACTTGGAGGGAGCCCAATGCTTTGCCCAGAACCTTACTCATTCAAGAAAGGGGAACTACAATTCACAAATCACCTCATTGGTTGATGGAATTCAGAGATGATAAAGGAGTCAGAAGATTTTTCAGACTTGAAGACCAACTCAAGATTGCCAGCAATGAAACTCTCAAAGAAATGCAATCTAAGTTAGATATCAGTGATGAAGATGAAGCTGAATTCTTTAGACAACTCCAACTCCAAATTGAGGAAAATGACAAAGGGCTAGGAAAGAAAACCAGGGATCAAAGAAGAAAAAGATGATTTGCTCAGGCTAGAGGAGCACCCTTGGAAACACTGTAAATCTTCAATTACCTTCTAGTACATACACTTTTGCAGCACTTTTAAATTTCTACTTAGTTTCAGTTCATATATTTGTTAAGTGTTTTGTTATCATCAAGTTAACCTTGAATTTATGTCTACAATTCTTATAGACATAAATAGGGGGAGATTGTTAGGAATATATGTGCATTAGTTTGATGATATGTTTAACAAAAGACTTAAGTAGAAATCTAGTGTTTGTAGCCTCAACGGATAAGACCACTTTGGCTATCCGTTGATGGTGTAGCTTTATTTAGAAATAAGTCTAGTGTTGTAGCACATTTCAGTCTCTGAATTTGAGATATAATTCTTAAATGTTGAGGGAAATTATAAGTCATGTTGACTACTAAAGGATATGCAGATAGGAAGGCCAATTGTAAATATTTCATGCCTTGTAATTTTGTATAAATGAAATGGTGTCAACGGATAACTTAAAGACCTTCAACGGATGAGAAACAAAGCTTCAACGGATGTCTCTAAAGCTTCAACGGATAACATCCTTCAACGGATGAGTGCATCAACGGATAGAGCTTCAACTGCTAACACATCAACGGATAAAGCCATCAACGGATGAAGGCTTCAACGGATGTTCTGTTAAATAGCAGTTGACAAGTGGTAGTTGTACCTACAAACAGAGGCACATGGGTTGACAGAGACAACTGAGATGTGGTAGCCTATTTCAGGAACATCAGAAAAAGCAGCCGTTCTACTCTAGTATAAAGAGGCAATAGTCAACAATGCACTGGAGTAAAATGGAGAAGAAACAAGTGGAGAACTTATTTTATTATTATACTTTTTATCTTTGTCTTCACTTGTAAACTTGGTGTTATATAAACCAAGTAGCAGCTAGTAATTAGAAGAGAATTTTTCCAGAGCTGTTTAGAAAAATCTTGAGAAAAATTATCTAGTTTGTACTAGGATGCAGCTGTGATCAACTTCTTGAATCACAGATTTTCTGAAATACCATCTCTGGTGGAACAACAAATCCACCAGAAAAGTTTTTAAGGTCTGTTGTGTTCTGTACTTTTGTGCTTAAATATATATCTGTCTGTATTAGCTTAAAGTAATTCACACACTTGTTTATCTTAAACACACAGCCTTTAAAACTGCTCAAAACTTGAAAAAGTTTTGAGATTTACATTCAACCCCCCTTCTGTAAATCTCATTGTTAGTTCACTAGGAATAACACCATTCGATATGGTGCTTTCGAAATTGGTTCAGTTCCTGGCGCCAAATCAATAGTGAACTCGATTTCTCGATCCGGTGGAAGTCCGAGAAGTTCGTCAGGAAAGACATCGGGAAACTCACAAACTATAGGAATATCTTCAATCTTCAGACTTTCTTTGTTAGTATCCAATACGGAGGCTAAATAAGCTCGACATCCTTGACGTAGTAATTGTTTTGTCTGAATTATTGTTAAGAATTTCTGCTTTTGCTTTTCACCTTTAAATATTACCGTTATATTTTCTTTAGTCTGCAATTTCACTTTCTTATCTGCGCAATCAATCTGAGCATTATTAATAGCTAACCGATCCATTCCTAAAATAACATCAAACTCTCCTAACCTGAAAGGTATCAAGAAAGGTATCAAATTAACTGAGAAATGACATCTCCCTATCTCAATATCACAACCTGGGCATACTTGATCTACCATAACCTGATCATCATTTGCTAATTTTACGACTAGCACTTCATCTAACCACTGAGTCTCACAGTCTATCTTAGAGATAAAATCTTCAGAAATAAAAGATCTAGTAGCTCCTAAATCAATCAATACTAGAGCATTTATGGAATTCACAGGGAGCGTACCTGTAACCACATTCGGACTCTGTACTGCTTCCTTCATTGACATGTTGAAAGTCCTTGCCCTGGGTTGATTTTGTGGTGGTAGTGGAGGTGGAGGTAATGCTAAAATCCTTGGAATACTAGCGGCCATTGCAACTCCTCTGCAGTCCTTGGAAATATGTCATTTTCTTCCACACTGGAAACAAGTGACATCTGCTCTTCCCATCGGACATTCTCCAGAGTAGTGTCCCCTTTGCTTGCACTTGATACACGTGACATTTGGCTTGTTGCAAATCCCCGTATGTTTTTTACCACATATTCCGCAATCAGATATAGGCGGTCGGATAAGTCTTTGCTGAGTTGGGGCGGGAAGTCGATTACCCATCTTCTGGTTGTTTTGTTCTGGTCTCCTAGCATTTAATTTTCCCCGGGCTTGAAATCCCGGCCTTCTGTTGAAACGGTTCTGGGAATTTCCTGGTCCCTTCTCTTTCTGAGCTGCTTCACTCTCACCTTCAATGATCATGGCCTTCTGAACAACAGCCGTATAAGTTGTCAGCTCAAATACAACTACTCTACTACGAATACATGGTTTCAGTCCCTGCTGGAATCTCTTGGCCCGCTTTTCGTCCATATCCACTTGCTCAGGAACAAATCTGGCTAATTCAGTGAACTTGGTCTCATAATCCGCGACCGATAAGTTGTCTTGCTTCAGTTCCAGGAACTTGATCTCCATCTGATTCTTCATGAAGCGAGGAAAATATTTCTCCAGGAAAAGATCAGTGAATCTATCCCAGGTCACCACACCTTCCCCTTCCAAAGCTTTTTTCGATTCCCACCAGTAATTGGCTTCGCCTTTCAGAAAGTAGCTGGCAAAATCCGTCTTCTGTTCTTCCTCAACTTTCACCAACGTAAAAGCCTTTTCTATCTCCTTCAGCCAAGCTCTCGCCTTGGTAGGATCTGGGGAACCGGAAAATTCCCGAGGCTTTACCAATTGGAATTGCTTGAAAGTAACTACAGGTGCTGCTGGTGGTACTTGATGTTCTGGATGAGCGGCTTGTTATAGCATTTATTGTTGAAACTGCTGTTGTTGCTGCTGCATCTGTTGCTGGATCATCAGCATCTGCTGTTGCATGAGATGGAACATCTGATCCATCTGATTATTATTATTTTGGCCCTCGGTATTTCCGTTAGATGAGTCGAGTCGTACTTTTCTTTTAGTTGCCATCTTTCTGATAGTAAAACAATGGGTCCTCTTAATAGCAATATACTAAACATGTGTTATGGAATAGAAACAGTCTTAATAATATTAAAACAGTGTTAAAACTGTTGATATGAGGAAAGAAAATAATTTATTAAATATCTAAATAAATAAAACAGTGCTATGTCTAAATAAATCATTTTGAAATAATTTTAAAATTTTTGAAAACATAAAGGGTACAACATGATTGTAAATAAAACAACATTTTTAAAGATGCAACGGTAAAACAGTGAAATAAATGTAAATGCTTAAATGACTGAAAAATAAAATAAAGAAAACGTGAAAAGGTTCATCTTATATATATATGGGTAAGCCACCAGCTACAGGTGTCAATGCTTGATATAAAATTCTATGATATGTCAGTCGTACTGCTACTGCTATCAGTCAAAACTAGTAGCTACACTCATACAAACTAGTCATACAATACTATGCTGCCTCTATCTACATATATATAAGATACAACACTCCTCCGTCTGCTAAGATCAAAATCCTGGTGGCACATGGCTCAGCTCCTTCTGCAAAGCCTCTAACACTGCCTCTGTAAGTCTCATCGCCCTGCGGTATGCTGCCTCTACACTAATGTCCTGCTGCCTCAGATCAGTAAGCTCCTGAGAACCAACTCTATGAATCTGGCGTAGCCTCTCTCTCAATATGTAGTCTGGGTGAAGTGCTCGAACTGGACCATATGCCTGTGTCTCAAACAACCCAAGGATCTCTCTACATTGATCCTGCCATCTGACCCTCTCCTCTCTCTCTGTCTGAAAATGCTGATATGTAACTGTATGATGCTCACGAAGATCTGTGCGGGAACTTCGAGAAGGTAATGGCTCATCTACTACTACCTCGTACATGAACTCCGGTTGTGAAAACTGATATACCCCGGGAACAGGGGCATAGATAGCTAGCGGGGCAGGAAACAGAACAGGCTGCTCCATAGGTGCATATACTGGTGGCTCTGCCTCAGGCTCCATCGGTGGAATCTCTGGAATCTCAACTGGCGGCACAGGTACCTGGGGCTCTAAATCCTCCTACTGTGGAATATCAACCATGTCAGGTACATCAAACATCGGGAACTCTAACAGTGGAAAATCAGGTATCTCTGGCTCAAAATATGGAAAATAATCTGCAAAATATGGTACCTCTTGGGGAGGGGGTATCTCTGGTGCTGGTCCAGGTGGCAATGGTGGAGGTGGTGGTAATGGAGGAAAGATCTGCACTGATACTGGTGCCAATACTGGTGCAACCACTGGATCTGTCTCGGTCCGCTTCGTAGATGATGACGAAGAAACCATCTAATATACATAACAATAATAACACAAGAACAATCAAATCACAATCCTAAAACTCATAACTTCTAATCACATAAACAAACAATCCTAACACTCTTACTTCTATCCTATATGATCTTCCTATCTTATCTTAATCCTAATGTTCTTATTTTCAAGGGTCAAAACCTAAGCTCTGATGCCAACTGTAACACCCTCCAAATCTGGGATATAGATTTGGGGCATTACTAATAACAACTACAAACTAAACCTGCACAAACGGAATATAAATATAAAAATTACCCCGAACTACTACTACTCAGGATCTTTTAAGGTTAAGAGTTGAAAACAAGAACAACACACTAACTTTATTACAAACCCAAATAAAAACAATCTGTCTCAAGAACCATCTTTGTTACAAAACTTTATTCTATCTACATTCTCACCACACAACTTTTATTCAAACCACACAAAACTTTTATTCAACCTAACATTACTACTTATCCTGTTACACCTGATCTGGTACCTCAAAGCTCTCTTCGGGAATAGGAAGGAACACTCTTGGTATAAGAGGGTCCCGCTGCTTGACTCGCTTCTTGACTACGCGGGTCCTGAAGGGTTTCATTCTCTACCTTAACTGTAAAATAATAGGAATAACAATAAAAGGGGATGAGCCAAAATTGCTCAACAAGCCTGCAATAATATATATATATAGTATAAAGAGAGAAGAATAAGTGAACCAATAAGCTGGTGGTTTGAACAACCATCTGTATCTGTATAGAATCATAATTTGCCAACACTGGCGAGTGCCAAATGAACAAGAATGGAAACAATAACCAACATATGCACTATAACCTGCTGATCAGTCAGGATACAGTGCAGATCTATACCCAACTGCATAAACCCAACCAACATAAGGAGTACTCAGGAAACTATGGCCTATTAATTAAAGGTCTGGGTAAAACCCAGCCCGTATCGTAACCATCCAGTCCCAAGCTGAGCATCCGGAACAATCAGAATGCTTTTGATGTATCCCAACATCAGGATATATCCGAGTATATGTAACAAGGGTAAAAGTATAGGAATATGAATAAAGGATTCTATAAATTGGGAGAAATCAAGAATCGAAATGAAATAGAAACAAGATTCAATAATTGTGTAACAGTGTATATGAACAAGAATTATCAAAAGTAACTGATATAAAAAATGGGATATAATTCACTATTCCGAATTTAGAATAGGGGAAAAACTTGCCTTGCGCGTACTTAACCTGGTTCAACTCAACGCCTTCTATCTCTAGCTTGATCGGCCTTGCTGACACTGAACCAATCATAAAAAGATTGTCGTTTAGATAACTTACTACATACGCGTATCTCGAATTGATACTACGCAACCCTATCAATCTACCCATACGTTTCTATCTGACTCGCATATATACACATATAATTACATAGCACGTATGGTTCACATAATCACGTAAAGCACATAGCACATAAGGCACATAATTAATTTTTTGACTTATAAATATTTTTAGAATCGATACTAGACTTATACCTGTATTAACTAACCCTATCTGATTTTATTACAATTTTTCGGGATTTATTTGACTCGATTATACCCCTATTAGGGTCTATAAACAATTAACTAACACAAGACAACTCTATTTTGGAAGAAATTATGACTTACAATTATTTTTATTAGATTCGTTTCATTTTTCTGAGTCTAGGGGTCTTCGTTTCGCTTAAATCAGACTAACGGTTTAATTATTATGAATTAAACAAGATTTAATTAATTAATAATTAATTATAAATAAATAATTATAATTAAATAATCCTTAATTATATTTTTAAATAATTAATTAATAATTATTGTATTTTAAAATAATAAATCCCTAATTATTAGGATTAATTACAATTTATTACAATTATTTACAAATTATTATTACTTACTCGATTAGATCGATTATATATAAATATCCAATCAATATGATTAACTGATACGCTATTTATCGAATAAATACTTATTACTCGAATTATAATCTAACTCAGGATCACTTACTCGTATAGATACGAGCTACTCGCGATTCTCGAATAACTATCGAACTGCTATTATTATTATTATTATTATTATTATTATTATTATTATTATAGCTTATACGATTTATTAATCAATTTACGATCAGTATTTAATTATTCGATACGAATAATTAGTACGATATTCTTCGAATAAATTATCGCTCGAATAATAATTCTAATTATCGAACCACTACTCGTATAGATACGAGTTACTCGTAATATTCAACTAATTATTGAGTTAATAATCATATTATTTAATCCTTATTTATTAATTAATTACCTAATTAATAATTAATTACCTAATTATTAATTAATTAGATAACTAATAAATAATTAGATAAATAATTAAATAATTAAATTCAAATTTCTAAATTAGTAAAATAATTTAGAAATTAATTATAATATTTTTCAGAATTTAAAAATAATTTTTATTTACTTTTTAGAATTACTAAAATAATTTTCTGATTTTAGAAAAATAAAATAAATACTAAAAAAAATCAGAAACACAAAAACAGAAAGAGTTTTCAGGTTTGGGGGATCAAACCCGGGTCGATTTCTGGGTTGGAACCGGGTCGAACCCGGGTCGCGAAGAACAGCCACGGGCAACGAAGCCGGTGGTTTTTCTGGTGGACGAAACGGAGATCAACGACGAGATTCCAAGCCCGTTTCTCTTCGATCGTACTCCCCACATGCCCAGCCACGAACCCCCCTCTTTCCTTCGTCCTCCTCTCGTCGAAACGCGGCCAGAAACGCGAAGAACACGGCGGCTGCGTCCAAACTCCGGCGACCTCAAAAACGACCCCAAACTCGATGAAACCGGTGTCGTTCGACTCGCAACACGACGATCTACAAGCCTGTACTAACAGAATCATCTAACAAACAACGAATCGAACAACCCGAATTCAAGAAATTAAACCCGAAAATACAAATCAAAAATTGATTAAACTACGCATGAAATTGATAACAGAAATTGATAGAGGATTGAAAGAGCTTCACAACGAGTACTCACATGATCAAATCGGTGCACAGAAACACGTTCAAACTTCGGTTTGATTCCAAGAACTCCAAACCCTAATTTCAGAGAATTGGGGATTTTCTTGATTTTTCCAGATTTTTTTTATTATTAATTAACTAATTAATTACTAATAATTAGCTATTTATATTTATGCAAAATAATACCCCCAAATAAAATTAAGGGGCTAATTACACTCCTAATAAAAATATTTGGCCCCAATTTTTATAATTTTTGGGTATTAATTATGAATTTTTAAATATCCAATAAATACAAAATAAATGCTAAAAATTCCCAAAAATTGTGAATATTACAAAAATGTAAAGAAAAATGATGTATGATAATTTCATGATCCTATAAAAATAAAAATGTGATTTTTGTGGGGTTTTTGGTACCCGAAGGGGTCCGGAAAAGTCGTTTTTCGCGAAAAAGGTAAATTTGTAAAACGTCTAGGGGTTCAAAATAGCGATACAGTATAGGTTGTTTTTGGCAAAATAGGGCCAATGATTTTGTTTGAAATACGGGCTTTTGAAACACTGTTTGAGCTGTACGGGTTTTGATATAAAATATATAACTTGCGATAAAACATTCAATAAATATCCAAAACACGTCCGGATCAAAACAGACAACACGTAACACATAGCAATTAGGGTTTAATGACTCAACACATTTAATCACATAATAATACACATAATTTATCTTTATTATGATATAATACAAGCGTAATTTCTCGGTCGTTATACACTCCTAACTTGCGACCATGACACCAATGATGGAGTTTTGCCTTTGATTTTTCTGCTAAACTTGCTAACTTGCGACCCAATTACCTAGTCTAGGATTACTTGCGACCTCACCCCCTTGTGTGGCTTCTAACTTGCTACCATGCGTGCATGTAAGGCAATGAAATTGGTTATGTGGGTCCTTGGAAACACATGCATGTATTTCTCTCTCCTGCTCCTTTCTAACTTGCGACAAATACTCTCTAGTAAGGCTAAGGGGTTGTTTTCGACTTAGAATCATTCCCATGCATGCTAACTTATGAACAAGGGGTCCATACATGCACTTAGAATTTTATTTATGCTCCTATTTAATCCCTGAGGCTCGTACCAAGTCAAGATCATTTCCTGTAAATAAGTATTGAAGTGTATTACCGAGATATTACTTCTAACATTCAATATTCTGATCACGGTGACTCCTACCACAAGGTAGTGATCACTTTGACTTGGTTTCTGTAGAGCACTACAATCCCAAAGTTGTCTTGTCTTCAAGTATTCTCTCTTGAGTCTTCTTATGAATCATAAAACCTGTATTTTTGAATACGGATCCTCACTTAACAATCGTTCTAATGATAGTACTCAGTTTCCTTTAATGAATCATTGATACCTAGTGTAATGGTCCGGTTCACAGGTGACTAGTTTCGCTCTCAGGCATTCGTACTATATCTTCTCAAATCATTGTCAAGTCTTCTACCAAATATAAACAACTTCACTAAGAATCCTTGAGGTCGTCACACTGATTCTGATAACTGCTTCGAATGAATTCAACCTTATTCTTTCGATGCCTGAATATGTTAATGAACTTCATGCGGATCACTGTTGATGTCTTCTTCACTGTAGCTACCAGGACCATAGTGTATATGCCCAATAAATAGTCTATATTGATTCTAGTAGAACATAGATTATTTCAAAGTCCTTGTTCTATGTTAAGTTATCCAAACCAGTATTGTTAAGTTATACATACAGCCTCAATCTTGCTCAACAGGTTGTACAAGTCCGGGGGTTATCGAAGCTCAAGAAGAGGGGAAGGGTGTTGAGCGAGTTGATTCTGGGAAGAGCGGTCTAAAGCTGGAGGAGAAAGTAGCCCGATTTATGTTGGAGATTCCGTCGCATGATGATTGGCGCGAGATGAACAATGCTGGGTTTGATGCAGTTATGAAGGATTGTACTCGACTTTGGGGTCAGGTATTATATTCACGCTTCTTTCTTTTTGCCTTAGCTTTTTTCCTTTTCTTGATTTTGATTTCTCTTGTTTTGGTTTGTCTATAGCTGGGAGCTTCTATGGCCGGGGCGACTTCCATCTCCTACTCGGAGCTGAAGCATCTCCTAGTGCTTCTTGACGATAAGGACAAGGAATTTGGGAATCTTAAGTCCTCTCTTTCTTCCAAGGATACTACTATTTCCGGATTGAATCAGAATTTGGTTGATGTCACTTTCCGGGCTGAGACAGCTGAGAAGGAGTCCGCAGAACTGAAGTCTGAACTTGTCGAGCTCCGGAATTAGTTGTTTGCGGTGAAGCCAGAAGATGAAATCATTGATGCCTATAAGATATATGCGGAGTATGACAAGGCTATTGCTCGCGCCGGTGCTCCGGAGGTTGCCCGCTGCTGGGTTGTGGCTGAGAGACATATTAAAACAGATCCGGGGGTTGATTTTGGAAGCTTTTGCCGAGAGTTGATCAAGGCTAAACAGGACATAGAGGTTGGACTCGGTGAGCCGGAGCCGTTTGACTCTCCGTTCCCGAGCTTTCTTCTCCCCACTTCTCCGGACTCTTAATCTAGTACTTATTGTGTTGAAATGTTTGTAATCGACTTGGTTATTTTTCCTTGTAAACTTTGATGCTGTGATTGTACTTCTGCCCGTGCTTCTTTTATTCGGGGTGTTTAATTTGCTTTGGTTGCTTTTCTCGTAATTTTGCTTTAGTTCATGTTTGCAAGTTTTATCCTGCCCTAGAAAATTTTCTAAGTGACTAGTTGCTGCTTTTGCTTTTGCTTAGAAAAATAATTCTAAGTAAAAATAAGAGGCTATTATGGGTTCAAGGTTGACCCCGGACTGAGGTTGGTTTTACTTAGAGAAATTATTCTAAGTAAAAATAGGAGGCTAGTCGGGGTTCAAGGATGACCCCAGACTGAGGTTATTTTTGCTTAGAAAACTAATTCTAAGTAAAGATAGGAGGCTAGTCCGGGTTCAAGGATGACCTCAGGATGAGGTTGCTTTTACTTAGGAAACTAATTCTAAGTAAAGATAGGAGGCTAGTCTAGGTTTAAGGATGACTCCAGACTGAGGTTTCTTTTACTTAGTAAACTAATTCTAAGTAAAGATAGGAGGCTGGTATGGGTTCAGGGTGATCCCGGACTGAGGTTGCTTTTATTTAGAAAACTAATTTAAAGTAAAGATATGAGGCTAGTCGGGGTTCAAGGATAACCCCGGACTGAGGCTGCTTTTACTTAAAAAAATATTTCTAAGTAAAGATAGGAGGCTAGTCCAGGTTCAAGGATGACCCCGGACTGAAGTTGCTTTGGAAAAATATTCTCTAGTAACAGATGATATGCTAGTCCAGACGGATGATTACTCCGGACTGTGGCTGCTTGTAAAAAAAATTGTTATGTAAAAATCAGAATTGATTTTCATTGATTTGAAATTTTTCATACAAGATATTGAGTGATAAAGTGGTTGCTTGTCATAGGATGCAAGTTTTTGGTTGCCGGGGTTGCTTTTTTCCTTGCTACTGGTAGACCTTTCTTAGCCTGAGTCCATGCCATGTGTTGGAAACTTCGGAGTCATCCATATTCGTTAGCTTGTAAGTTCCTGGTCTTATGACTTCTTTCACCTTGTACGGGCCTTCCCATTTGGGCATTAGATTTCCAGCGTTGTTAGGATCCGAGGCTTTTGTGTCCTGAAGTACCAAGTCTCCAACATGAAAGTTTTAACCCTGGACTTCTTGCTGAAGTGTTATTTTGTTTTCTCCTTATATTTCTCCATCCTTGATACAGATTGGTTCCGAACTTCATCAATAGCTCCATATTTGTTCTGAGTCCTTCATCGTTAGCTATTTCGTCGAAGTTTATTTCTCTGAGAAGGGGATCCCACTTCGATAGGTAGCATTGCTTCCGTACCATAGGCTAGTTTGAAGGGAGTTTCTCATGTGCTTGTCCGGGGGCTTGTCCAATAGGACTACAATACACTTGGCAATTCTTCTGGCCATTTTCTCTTGCTTTCTCTAAGTCTCTTCTCAATGCCTCTGAGCAGAATTCTGTTTATGACTTTTAATTGACCATTTCCTTGGGGATATTCTACTGATAACTTTTTGTGCTTGATCCCGCGCTCTTGGAGGCAGGACTCGAATTTTGATCCGACGAACTATAGCCCATTGTCTGATACTAGGACTCTTGTTATCCCTATCCTCATTAGAATGTTATTTCCATGAACTTTATGTAGTCTTGCTGGTTGATTGTCGTCATCGCTTTTGCTTCCACCCATTTAGTTATGTAATCAATTGAAACCACCAAGTACCTGAGATCTCCTCTAGCCCGGGGAAATGGTCCCATGATATCTATGCCCCAGACAGCAAAGAGGATTGAGGATGGGACTGAGAAAGGTAGGACTGGGTTTATTCGGGACACATTGCTGAAGTGTTGGCATTTTTTGCACTTCTTGAAGAACTCAATTGCATCTTAATGAATGGTTGGCCAGTAGTAGCCTTGTCTTATGATCTTGTGAGCCAGGGCTTTTGCAAACATGTGATCTCCGCATATCCCTTTATGTACTTCCATCAAATAATAATTAGCTTATATCGGGCTGACGCATTTCAAAATAGGGGATGAGAAGGTCTGGCGGTATAGTAGTCATTCTTCAAGAAAGAACTTGGCTGCTTTGACTTTTAGTCTTTGAGCCTTCCCTTTGTCTTCTGAGAGCTTTCCCTTTTCCAAGTAGTTGATGAAAGGAGTCATCCAGTTTTGGTTATTTTCAATTCCCAGGACTTCTTCAGCTTCAATAGATGGTTTTTGTAATTCTTCAAAGTAAACTGAGCAATCTAGATCTGATGAGTTCCGTACTAGCTTGGACAGGGTATCGGCCTCTTCATTTACTCCTCGACATATTTGCAGGACTTGGTGTTTTGGGATTGATGCCAAATAGCTTTGAACCAGGGCTTGATACTTGGTCCTTTGCTATATATTCTCCGTTTGTTTGCTTGACCACTATTTGTGAGTTGTTGCAGATGTTTAGGTCTTGGATCCTAAGGGTCCTGGAGAGCTTCAGTCCTGCAATCAATGCCTCACATTCCACCTGGTTGTTCATTGCCGGGAAGCCGAAGGATATAGCTGTTTTTATCTCGAAGCCCTCGGGGCTCTTTAGAATGAGTTCGGCTCCCGATCTTTCGCTTGTTGATGATCCGTCTACTTTCAAGGTCCATGCTCCCAGGTTTGTTACTTGATTGCTCTCCTGGTCTATGCTCATAGGTTGTGGTTCTTCCTCCGGAAAGTTACATTCAATTATAAATCAGCAAGTGCTTGAGCTTTGATGGAAGTCCTGAGAATGAAACTTAGATTGAATTGACTTAACTCAACAACCCAATTAACAAGCCTTCCCAAGATATCTGGTTTGTCAATTATTTTTCTCAATGGCTAGTTTGTGACTACCCTGATCTCTCTTTCTTGGAAGTAGTGTTTGAGTTTTCTTGATGTCGTGACCAAGGCGAAGGCAAACTTTTCCAAACTCGGGTACCTGGTCTCCATATCCTTGAGTACTTGGGTCACATAGTTAACTAGTTGTTATCTTCCATTCTCTTCCCGGATTAAGGCTGCCCCAACTGCCAAGGCTCCGGCTAATAAGTATAGGTAGAGAGGCTCTCCTGGTTGGGGCTTAGTTAGGACTGGTGGTTGAGAGAGATAAGTCTTTATTTCTTCAAATGCTTTTTGGAATTCCGGAGTCCAATTAACCTCTTTCTTGTTGTTGGCTCCTTTGAGTAGATCAAAGAAGGGTAAGCACCTTTTTGCTAGTTTGGAGACAAACCTTCTAAATGCTGCTAGTGACCCTGCTAGTTTCTGAACCTCCCTCTGGGTCCTGGGAGCCTTTATCTCCTGGATTTCCTTTATATTCTCCGAATTGTCTTCAATCCCGCGATTTCTAATCATGAATCCCAGGAACTTGCCTGCCCCATCTCCAAAGGTATATTTCTCCGGATTCAGCTTGAGTTCATACTTCCTTAGGTTATCAAAAAAAATTCTCAGATCTTTCATGTGTTCTAGGATGGTTGTTGATTTTGCAATCATGTCGTCAACGTAGGACTCCAAGTTTCTTCTGATCTGGGACTTGAATATATTATTCATTGCTCTTTGGTAGGTGGATCAACATCACATAAGCGTAGACTGCTCTGTGAGTTATGAATGTTGTCTTTGGTATGTCTTTCGGGTTCATCTTGATCTGGTTGTACCCGGAGAAGGCATCCACGAAACTTAGCATGATGTGTCCGGATGTTGCATCTATCAGCTGGTCAATGTTTGGCAATAGGTAGGGGTCCTTCGGGCATGCATCATTCAAGTCGGTGTAGTCCACACACATTCTCCATTTACCGTTTGAATTCTTCACCATGACAACATTTTCTAACCACTCTGGCTATTTGATTTCTCGGATAAACCCTTCTTTGAGCAACTTCTCTACTTCTTCATCTATTACCCTTTACCTCTCCGGGGAGAAGTTCCTTCCCTTTTACTTAACCGGCTTTCTGTTCGGGTTGACGTCCAAGCTGTGCATTGTTATGGACTCATACAATCCGGGCATATCTCTTGAACTACAGGAAAACACATCATTGTACTCCTGGAGCAAGGATACCAGTTCTTCTCTAAAGGCTAATGCGAGTCCGGACCTAACTTTCACCCTCCTGGTAGGACTGCTTTTATCAATCTAAATTTCTTCTATTTCTACCACAGCCTCAATTTTTACTTGGTCCTGGGTCAAGACCATCTAATGTATCCGGGCTTCAGAGTTCTTCTTTAAGTAAGTATGTGCCTGTGCTGATTCTCCTCTATTGGTTGCTTGTATGGTAGGATTGGCATGGTCTTGGACTGGATTTGCTTCAATAACTACCATGACTTGGTTGTTTTTCAGTTCTTCCGAACTTGGTTTGGTTGCTTTTGGATCCGTATTGGATTCAATGACTTGTACTTCTCTACCTGTTTCTTCCCTTGAACGAGGGCAGTGCTTTTTGACACTTTGCTGTTTACGAATAACTATGGCCTTTATTTCATTATCCTGGTGATTTTCTTCCATTATCAAGGCCTGACAGTAGCATCTCTCAGCAACTTTGTAATCTCCTTTCACTTCGCCGACTCCAGTTGGGGTTGGGAACTTGATCTTGAGATGGGAGATTGAAGTTATTGCTCGCATCCTGGTTAAAGCTAATCGACCGATTATGCCATTGTAGGATGAAGGAGTGTTGATGACATAGAATTTTATGACATAGGTTACTTGGTTGGGAGCAGTTCCAAACAGGACGGGTAAGTATAGGGTTCATTGAATTGGGACTAAATTTTTACCAAACCAGTAGAGTGGGTCTTCCTAGCAGTCATTTGAGCGAACGCTCCCTAGCTGCATTCGATCCACAGTATGCTTGTAGAGAATATTGACCGAGGAGCCGTTGTCTATTAGCATTCTCCGTACTTCATTGTCAAAGATATCCAAAGTCACGGCCAAGGCTTTATTGTGTTTAGGATTGACTCATTCATAGTCCTTGCTGCTGAAAGATATCACCATCTCCGGGAATGATTGGATGGAGAGTACCTCTTCTCCAGAGTCCGGGCTCCGTGGTGGGGAGTGAGATCCTCCTGGACCATATTCACTATATTCTTTCATTTCTTTGACCCTTCCCTTCTTTGGTTGTTGTCCTGGACTAGGTACTTGTTCAGGTTCCCTTTCTTGACTTTCTCCTCGATGAACTACTTGAGTGATAAGCAGTTATCGGTCTTGTGGCCCTGTGTTTCATGATAGTCGCACTTCCTATTATAAGGCCTGCTCTCTGGGGGATTCTGTATTGGATTTGGGGAGTAATAAAATGGCTTGTCTTTTATTTCCTTCAAGATTTCTTCCCGGGTCCTGTTTAGGGGTGTCCAGTCCGGCTCCTGCTTTAGCTCCCGAAACTGCTTGGCTGGTCCCGGGTCACTTTTGGGCTCGGTCCTAGGACCGGTCCTTTGGAATATTGGAATAGTATGTCTCTCCTGATTCTGCCGGCTTTGCTTGAATTTTTTGTCCTGATGGTAACCCCCTTTCGGTCGGTCACCAGAATACTTGCTCCTAGATCCCCCATTCTGGGTCATCCTCATAGCTTGGAGGACATCAGTTTCTTTGATGAATCTGGCAGCCATAGAGTAAGATGTCGCCAGACTCTGGGGTCCTTGTTGATCAGTTCTACAATGTATCTTTCAATATGCTCCGGGTCTAAATTTTTCCTCAAGATGCTCAGAGCCTCCCGCTCGTCAATGTTTGAGATCTTGTTGATTGCTTCCTGGAAACGCCTCATATAGGCTGAGAGAGATTCATTATCATGTTGCCGGATGATTTCCAGGTGACACATGTGCATCTCATGTGTCTTGTTTGCTCGAAACCTCCTGAGAAAGTCTCTATGGAACTCCTTTCAGCTGTGGATGCTTCGAGAGGGTATCCGGCTAAACCACCTTTCGGGCCCCCTTGAGAGTTGACACGAAAAACCTGGATTTTGTCAAGTCATTGTAATAGTATATTTGTGCAATCTGCTCGAAATAATTCAAATGTTCTTCTGGGTCTCCCAAACCATCAAAAGAATCAAAGTTAGTGCTTTAGGTCCCTCTGTCGGGGAATAGCCTCCAATGAGTGGCAAAATGGTGTCAGAGATTCTCTAATTTCCATTCCAGAGTCTTTGTCCATTTTCCTTTGTAGTTCATAGATCATATCCTTAAGATCCTTCTCCTTCTCCTTATCATCATCAGAAATGAACTCGGGGGTGGGCTCCCTCCGGGTCCTCTTGATCCTGGACTTGGCCAGTAGCTTCTCTTCTTCTTACTGCATTCTCTTTTGGATCTTTAGTTCGAGCTTTACTTCTTCTTCCTTTGTGATTTGTTCCCTCATCTCTTCCAACCTCTTCTATTTGGCGGCTTCTGTTTCTTTCTTATTGCCCTGATCCTTTTAGTACTTCTTCCCTTTAGCTCCAATGCGGTCAAAGACAGATCTCCGGGATTGATGGGAGTCCCCGGACTCCTCCGGTTCCTCCACTATTTCGGCTTCCTCCTGGATCCGGGCTTGCTCTTGCCTATAGATTTGGATTGCTTCTGCTAGTTCATTGCTGGTGAGGTTGGCCATGTGTTTGTCAACCGCCGGAATATTGGTATACTTGTATTGATTTAGCTCAATAAGGCTCCTAGCGTTCCGGGGGTTCACCACTCTCTCCAGAACGGGGGTGTGTGGCAATGGTTGCTCCTGGAGGGTGTCTCGTTCAGCTCCCGGATCCTGTGCCTGGTAGTGGTCCGGGTCCTGGACCTGGGTACTAGCAGAGGGTCTCCCAGTAGTGCTTTTTCCCGCTCTTATCATTATTTCAAACGTACTAAAAACAACTGACCGGGACTTTAAACTAACAATATCGATCTAAGGTTGTTGTTTTGGAAACGACCAAAAATATCCAGAACAATAACAAACAACTTTCTAGGACTAGTTCAAATAATTTTCTGGGACTAGTTAACAAGATGGTAGAATAAGTGTAGCTGGGTCTTAGAACACAAAGGCAATGTATAAATAATGACCAAAACAAAGCTCACACAAACGTGGCTTAAATAAACAACATTCATATTTATGAGAGAGTTTGGTTGCTTGGGTTCTTACAAGTTAAAGAAATGGACTCTTTCAAAAGTTTGTTGATGAAGGCAAATCCAGGGACACCAAGACCCGAGAATGGGGAACCTGTAATAACCCCAATTTTTGGAATTTTTGAAACACTAATGAATAGTAACTTTTGCTGATGATGCTGATTAAGAAAAATTATCAGACCACGCTATATAGGAGTACTGTTATGGAAATTCTAAGATCATATTAGTATTCCATAAAGTAAATGAGTGTAGGTAAAGGTCGTCATAATTCGGATTCGAAAACTTTGATTTTTCCCGAAAATCCACCAGATACCGAAAGAATTGAGTATAAGGTAACATGATTAAAAGGATTTAAATTCAAGGATTATAAGAGAGGATCATAAAAGGAATATAAAATATTGATAAAGGTTAGGGGAACCCAAGTAATAAAATCACGGATACATTTCCTCGAACGACCAACGAGAACGAACGATAAGCGAATCGTATAACCATTAAGCGATTAAGAAATACAAGAGAGATTAGTGCAAATATCAAGGCTATAAATCAAACACATAGGCAAGGAGTAAGCCAAGGATGCTTCCACCACCAAACATGGACAAGTGGAAAAAGAAATGAGGCCATCATTGTGACACCAAGCTTAATTATCATCCACTCACTTAATCAAACCATTAACCACACAAAGATCAACGACATTTCATTTCTCACCACAAAATCAACCAAGACAAGTCAAAATACTCTCTTCCCCCTTTTTAGCAAGCTCTCCCCCCATCTTTTTTCAAGAAACCCGAGAGGAGAAAGAAATAAAAATGGAGGAAGATAAAATGCTTGTATCTTGAGTTTCCCTTGGCCGTTTTGCGCGTTCTACCTATCAAATTGAAGCCCTCGAGAATCTCTACACAATTAGGGTAACCATTATCCTCACCTTCTTGATTTCCATACCCGTTTTTAACGTTTTACAGTTCAGGGGAATAGTGTTTCAAGAATTAACTTTGTGTTCTTGATTTTATTTTGAGGTTTTAATCATTGTAAGGCTAGTTAAGGATCTAAGGTTTTTTAAGCATTACCCACTCTCCAAGGAAGGTATAACCTCTTCCCCTCTTTGTGTTTAAGCCATACCATGAGTTTTAAACTTGTTCTTTAAGAGTTCTTGGATGTTTGTATGATTTTAGAGTAGTTATGAACTTTAAATGGAAGTTAAAAGTTATTATGTAAATGGATGATTGTGAGGAACTTGTTTTGGTGTATGATGAAGTTGAGGGGATGTTTGTAATGTTATAATGTAGTATGTTGATTGTTGGGTTGGTTTGGTATGGTTGTGGTCTTGTAATAAAATTTGGTAATCGCGTAAGCATAGCCGTCGTGATGCCCGTTTTCATTCAACTGCTTGTTTTAGTGTTCGGTACAGAAATCTAGCTAACAAATCTGTAACCTTGAAATTTTTAGCTAGATCGTGTCATAAGCTTCGTTTTGGTATGTGGTTCGCTTGAATTCGATGTACGGTTTAGGAGAAATGACCGTTTTAAGTAACGGCGTTTCACGAACGAACCATTACTCCTCGCCTTACTTTGAAACCTTGGTTAAGGTCCTTAAATGACTAATTGGAGTATGAAACAATTATGTAAGGTTAATGGGTTATTTGGTAAAGTATTCACGAAAGCGTTGCCTTAAAATTCGTAACAGTTAATTTATTAAAAATGGTGGAGCCGAGGGTACTCGAGCGACTTATGTGAATCGTTAAGCGCAAAAGCGAATGTTAGGGTCCAATTGGTTAAAGTCTAGTTTCTTAAGCGACCATGGTTTAATTCTGGTTTATGTTGTTGTTCATAGGTTACCGGACCCACTCTAAGCTTAAGTCTACCCCGGAATGCTCAGGCAAGTTTTCTACCCGTTATACTGTTGTTGTGATGTAAATATATTGATGCATTATCTTGAGATAAGTGCATGACTATTATTAGAAAATCTTTCGATATATTGGAGCATGTTGATATGGTATATATATGTATGTTGTGGAATATTGATATTCTATTATCAATTCAAATGCTTATAAACTGCATAATATCTATACTAGAGATAAGCAGTAGTTGCGTGTACTCTTAGTATAGGGGACCCAAAGGTGAACATTTTTTTAAACCGGGAGTCGATGATCCCGAGTATAATATATGTATATTTAAATATATATATTTTTATAACTATTAATCCAATAATGTATATTTGATGGTTTTGAATAATAATCAAACTTATTTTCGATTATTCAAATAAGGATCGTACTTTCATATAAGTATATCTTTTGTTATTTATTATTCGTTTCAAGTATGAGTTTTAAAACTTCTACTTCATTTATTTTTATAAAGATTATCCTTTATGAGAATATTATTTAAATAATAATATTCAGATATTTTCCAACATATCGAGACTGATTTATTTTATTAAATCAGCATTACTCTAAACATTCTTAATAATGTTTTCGAGACTTCAAAATTATTTTAAAAAGTTAGAGCGGATCCCAAAACTCGTTTTCAAATTTAAGATCTTCCTTTCGAAGGGGACTTGAATACTCGCTCAAAAATCTGAGGGATCCGACTCTGTGGTGTATTTTATATTCGCAACGAGGTTACTGGTTTGAGAAAACAATTTGATTACTTGCCCAATGTTCGAGAAGTAAGTCCATCTAATTGAATCAGCATAAGCGACAGGCCGGGGTACGGTCTATGAAGGTGTAAGAGGTTGGGTGACATTCCATCCACGCGTGAGTGGTCGGGTAACGGTCTAGCGCGAGGTCCTATTGCGGCCAGGGTGATGATCGGCGAGGAATTTATCCATCTACAATAGAAAAGGTTACTTTGTTAGTGTATACTGAAAATATTTATTTGAAGTATGTACATTTATTTCTGGCCAGTTTATTTGAGAATCATTTGAATGTTTACATGTTGTCTAATATTATATATTGTGAATAATCTAGTATCAAATGGGATACAGAATATTAGATTGTTAAATACGGTTATATAATATAATAAGGTTCACAACACATGTGGTGTTGGACAATCCACTGGTATGGCTGTAGTATTATTTAGATTAGTTTATATTGACTAATAAATAATACTAGTATACTTTATGTATATTGAACAGGATCAAATTTAGAATTGTTCCCTTAATACTGATTAAGAAGGAGAACTAAGATTCTATGTTATTATTAATGCTTAGGTTCTTAATCCGGAAATAGTAATTGACACGTGTATATTATTTACATGCTTTGATTTATATATGAAATAATTCTTTTGAATTATATCATTATATTTTGGGTGATGGAATTATATACATGGTGAATATTATTTATTGAAGGAATCCATATCCTGATAATATTCGGGTTAATGATGTCCCCTTGAAAGCTCAAAAAGATTTAATTATGTGAAACCCTGCAGGTGAAATTTATTCTGGCATAATTAAATAAAGGTTGAGTGGATGATCAAGGATAAAAGATATTAATTAAATAAATTATCAGTAATTTATTTAATTAATGGACATATGATATTTTAAACATGGGGAATTTAATAAGCAAATAATATTGGAACCGAATTAATTAAATTACGGTATTAGGAAAGGTAGTGCAAATATTAATTCTTTAGTGGATTGAATTAATATTTAATTACATTGGGCTAGGCTCAAGATGTAATTAGAAGGCCCAACCTAATTATCCATGGTCCCTATTATAGCCTATATATATTCTTATTCTCTTCTTGCTTGGCAATTGTGTGAAAACATATTGTAGCCACCAAGGAGCAAGAAGAGAGGATAACTTGAGAAGACGGAGGCCACACTTCGCTCAAGGGAATTTGGGAATACAATAGAAGAGCGTGGAATCAACCATTAACAAGGTAATCCTCTTTTCGTAATCTTTATCGTAAAACGTAGTAACACCCTAAGTTCGTGGTTCCCAACAATTGGTATCAAGATCCTGGTAATGGGTTCTACGTTTTATGATATAATGTCCATGTCGTAATTATATATGCGTGTATATAGTGTTTTGCTTGTATTGGTTTTGATGCAGGTTGTTAATCCACTATTATGGCCATGTATATTTTAATTATGTGTTTGGATCCCACGTGGTTTAATCGTGGTTAATTTTTGTTTTGGTTTCCACGTGGTTTAATCGTGGTTGTAATTTACACGAGGGTTGATCGTGTTAGAATAGATTTTACAAAATTAGTTTTGTATTAGATCTATTTTTTTTGTAATTGTTTCGGGTATTTTGTAATAGTTATGTGCGATCGGAAATCAATTCCGGTAGTTTTTTGTTCCGCTGTGCGATTACAAGGGGTTGCTGTTGATGTTTGGATCAAACAAAATCAAAACAAAACTCACAGAAAAGCAACAGGCGCGCGCGCTGCGGCCGCTGCGGCAGCTGGGGCTGCTGGGGCCGCTGCGGCAGCTGGGACTGCTGGGGCTGCTACGGCAGCTGGGACTGCTGGGGCTGCAGGGGCTGCTGGGGGCGTCGGGGCGCGCATGGGGCAGATTTTTTTTGAGAGCTGGATTTTTTTTTCAAGGGCCATAATAGTGGAAAATTTATTTTAATTTTTTCCATTAAATTTTAATTATTGCTTTAATTTATTGATTATTTGTGTCGTTAATTATGTGTGTAATTCTTTTAAAATTGCATGTTTAACTTAATTAGGACGACATGGACATAAATTTTATTTATTGCTTTAATTAAATGTTATATGTTGCTAAAATTATGTGTGTATTTTGAATGCATGATTAGACATAATTATAACAACATAGGGCCCCATTTAATTTTAAAATTCCTCAATTTTAATAAAAAAATTCTAAGTGGGAGAGGGAATTAATATGAAATTAAATCCCATGGTCTCCATTATTGATTGTAGGTAATTTAACATAAAGACGAATATAAATTATATATACGTCACCCATCGTGGCATGTAATTTATGGTGTCTAGAATGTTATAGAAATTACTAGAACAAACTTCTTAAATTAATAAATTTTGAAAGGAATAAATACGGATTTTCTTTATTACTGATTTGGGGCGATTTTGTCAAAACCGGGTTCATCGAACTTTTAAGGCTGTGGGTTTTAAGCGAGACCGATGTGACTCCTCCACTACCTGGAAATCAAACCATTGATGAATATTGAATTGAAGTATTCTATTCAAGGCAAAATTACAAATATTGGAAGGTATACACGCCACCCATCGTGGCGTACCAAGTTCTATAGATTTCAAATAATTTAAGATTTGATGATGGTATACACTTAGCTATGAAAAATAATATAGTCCACCCCAACGTGGCATATTGTTTAGTAATAGGACCGAAGTAACATTTAAACAAAATTAGGTGGTATACATGTCACACATCGTGGCGTACCAGAAGCTTATGGTGTTTATATGTTAGTGCATTAAATTTTAATAATTGTTAGAGGAATCAATAGATCTTAATAATTAATGCACCCTTATTTATGTGATGTTTTTATGCATGATTCTCAGGATAAAATGGGTTTTAATCCACTATTCACCATACTTAAGGATAACAAACTTACCGGACCTAACTATATTGAATGGAAACGAAATTTGGACATTGTGTTGACTGCTGAGGAGTACAAGTTTTGCACTTATGAACCCAAGCCTGAACAGCCTGCTGTTGATGCTCCTGAAGATGAGAAAGAGTATTATAAACGGTGGATTAAGGCTGATGAAATGTCGCGATGTTACATTCTGGCAGCAATGTCGGGTGTTTTGCAGCATCAGCATCAATCTATGGCCACTGCTTCGGATATGCTCTTTAATCTCAAGGAACTTTTTGGAGATCAGAATAGGGCTGCTAGGCAAGTAGCCATGAAGGCTTTAATGAACACTCAGATGGCTGAAGGCACACCTGTAAGGGATCATGTTCTCAAGATGATGTCTCATCTGAATGAGATAGAGATCCTTGGTGCTGAACTTGACGGGGAAACCCAGATTGACATTATCCTTATGAGCTTGTCCAAGAGTTTTAAGCAGTTCCGCTTGAATTACAACATGAACAAGAGGCAGTATAGTCTCGCGGAACTGCTGACAGAACTTCAGGCAACTGAAGGATTATTTCGGCAGAGTGTTCAAGTGAATGTGGCTGAGAAAGGTTCTTCCTCTAAGCCGAAAGGTATTAAGAAGAAGAAAAAGGCTCAGACACAGAAAGCTGTGAAGGCAGTGGGAGTTCAGGGTGGTGTGAAAAAGCCTAAGGGAAAGTGCTTCAGATGCAAATAGTCAGGTCACTGGAAACAGGATTGTCCTCTTCCTAAGAAGACAAACAATACTGGTATGTCTCTTTCTCTAGTTACAGAAACATTTATAGCGGCTATATCTACAAACACTTGGTGTGTAGATACATGAGCCACTGATCATGTTTGTAATTCTATGCAGGGGTTCCAACTATCCAGAATACTTAGAGATGGTGAGATATACGTGTTCATGGGAGATGCTACGAAAGTAGCAGTAGTTGCAGTAGGAGTTATTCATTTATCTTTTGGTTCTGATAGGATTTTGGTTTTGAACAATTGTCTTTATGTACCTTCTTTTAGAAGGAATTTAATTTCAGTTTCTAAACTTGCTTTGGATGGTTATAATATTTGTTTGGATCGTAATGTTTCTATTATGATGAATAAACGAATTATATGTTCTGGTACATTGCAAGACAATTTGTATATAATTAATCCTAGTCAACCTGCACTGCAACTGCAATTTAGGGAATTGAACAACACATCTTCTAACTCTACTAAAAGAAAGGAACCTTCTAGTTTGAACTAAACATATCTTTGGCACTTGAGATTAGGTCATATTAACTTGAGGTGGATTCAAAGACTGGTAGTAGACGGGCCTTTAAGCTCATTGGCAGTGGAGCCATTTCCAGTTTGTGAATCCTGCTTGGAAGGTAAAATGACTAATAGGCCTTTCAAGGCAAAAGGGAATAGAGCCAAACAACTGTTAGAATTGGTTCACTCTGATTTATGTGGACCCATGAATATCCAAGCAAGAGGTGGTTATGAATATTTCGTCACTTTTATTGATGATTATTCTAGATATGGGTACGTTTATTTGTTGCACCGTAAGTCTGAGTGCTTTGATAAGTTCAAAGAGTACAAAGCTAAAACGGAGAAGCGACTTAATAAAAGTATCAAGTCACTACGATCAGATCGTGGTGGAAAATACTTGCTTGGAGAATTTAGGGAATATTTATCAGAAAATGGGATAGAATCCCAGTTAACTGCACCAGGCACACCCCAGCAGAACGGTGTAGCAGAGAGAAGGAACCGGACTCTTTTAGAGAGTGTTAGATCGATGATGAGTTATTCGGATTTACCCAAGTCGTTTTGGGGACATGCCTTATAGACAACAGCTTATCTTCTGAACTTAGTACCTTCTAAGTCGGTTCCTAAAACCCCCTTAGAATTGTGGACCGGGGATAAACCGAGTCTAAGACATATTCGAATATGGGGTTGTCCAGCACATGTGCTGAACAAGAACGCGACTAAGTTAGAATCTCGTACAGAAGTAAGGTTGTTTATAGGCTACCCCATGGGAATGAAAGGATATTTATTTTATAGTCCGAAGAATCGGGATGTCATTGTTAGCACCAATGCAAGATTCTTGGAGGAGGACTATATAATGAATCACAAACCCATGAGTAGTGTCGTTTTAGAGGAACTAGTGGGAGGGACAAATAATACCCATAAAGCTGTAGTACAAGTAGAACAACCACAACATAATGTACAACCTGTCACTAATACCGCACCAGTGCCTCGTCGTAGTGGGAGGGTTGTTCAACAGCCTGATAGATTCATGTTTTTGGGAGAGTCTTCAGACTTGGTCCCTGGTGAACATGATGATGATCCCCTACGAAGAGGCAGTACAAGACAAAGATGCAGATCTTTGGCAAAAGGCGATGGAATCTGAGATATAATCAATGTATTCTAATCAGGTCTGGGAGCTCGTGGAACCACCCAAAGGTATAAAACCTATTGGATGTAAGTGGATCTACAAGAAAAAGAGGGGATTAGATAAAAAGGTGAAAGCCTGGAAAGCAAGACTTGTTGCGAAAGGGTATACTCAGAAAGAAGGTATCGATTATGAGGAAACATTTTCACCGGTAGTCATGCTTAAGTCAATCCGTATTCTTTTATCTATAGCAGCTCATCTCGATTATGAGATTTGGCAAATGGATGTCAAGACAGCTTTTCTTAATGGAAGTCTTGAAGAAACCATCTATATGCAGCAACCAAAAGGATTCATTAAGGAAGACCAAGAGCATCTGGTATGTAAGCTTAAGAGGTCTATTTATGGACTTAAACAAGCTTCTAGAGACTGGAATATTCATTTTGATCAGGCAGTCCAGTCATATGGATTTGATCAAAGTCCAAGCGAATCGTGCGTGTATAAGAGAAGTGAAGGTAATGCAGTGGTTTTTCTAGTACTATATGTAGATGATATATTACTCATTGGAAACAATGTTGAGATGTTTTCATCAATAAAGGCATGGTTGTTCAAACAATTTGACATGAAGGACTTAGGTGAAGCGGCATACATCCGTGGGATCAAAGTTATAAGGGATCGCAAGAAAAGGATGTTGGATTTATCTCAAGAGCCCTACATTGATGAAGTATTAGCTCGTTTTAACATGCAGAACTCCAAGAAAGGTTTTCTACCTTTTAAGCATGGAGTTGCTCTATCTAAGAAGCAGTGTCCTTCGACACTTAAGGATATAGAGAGCATGAAAGCAGTTCCTTATGCTTCAGCATGTGGAAGCTTAATGTATGCTATGTTATGTACGAGGCCTGACATCTGCTTTGCTGTAGGCATGGTTAGTAGATATCAGTCGAACCCAGGTCAGGAACATTGGAGTGCAGTAAAAACTATACTCAAGTACCTGAGAAGGACTAAGGAGTATATGCTAATTTACAAGGCCTCAGATCTATTTCCTTTGGGATATACTGATTCAGATTTCCAATCAGATAGGGATAAGAGGAAATCAACCTCGGGATATGTTTTTACTTTGGGAGGTGGAGCCGTTATATGGAGGAGTGTAAAGCAGAAATGCATTGCAGACTCCACCATGGAGGCCGAGTACGTGGCAGCCTCTGAGGCTGCCAAGGAGGCTGTATGGTTCAGGAACTTCCTTTTGGACTTAGATGTGGTACCTAATTTGCCTAGGAGCTTAACGGTGTATTGTGATAACACTGGTGCTGTGGCAAATTCAAAGGAACCGCGAGACCACAAAACAGCTAAACATATTGAACGTAAGTATCATCTCATACGAGGAATCGTAAAGCGAGGGGATATAGTTGTGGCTCACATATCATCAGAAGACAACCGAGCAGATCCTTTCACAAAGAGCTTGCCAACCAAGGTTTTTGACAAGCATGTGGAAGCGATAGGAGTCAGATGGATGGACACATAGATTTTTATGTAATAGTGGATTAAATAAACACTGATGTACACATAGAATATTTTGAGTATAAGTGGGAGATTGTTAGTGTATACTGAAAATATTTATTTGAAGTATGTACATTTATTTCTGGCCAGTTTATTTGAGAATCATTTGAATGTTTACATGTTGTCTAATATTATATATTGTGAACAATCTAGTATCAAATGGGATACAGAATATTAGATTGTTAAATACGGTTATATAATATAATAAGGTTCACAGCACAGGTGGTGTTGGACAATCCACTGGTATGGCTGTAGTATTATTTAGATTAGTTTATATTGACTAATAAATAATACTAGTATACTTTGTGTATATTAACAGGATCAAATTTAGAATTGTTCCCTTAATACTGATTAAGAAGGAGAACTAAGATTATATGTTATTATTAATGCTTAGGTTCTTAATCCGGAAATAGTAATTGACACGTGTATATTATTTACATGCTTTGATTTATATGTGAAATAATTCTTTTGAATTATATCATTATATTTTGGGTGATGGAATTATATACATGGTGGATATTATTTATTGAAGGAATCCATGTCCTGATAATATTCGGGTTAATGATGTCCCCTTGAAAGCCCAAAAAGATTTAATTATGTGAAACCCTGCAGGTGGAATTTATTCTGGCATAATTAAATAAAGGTTGAGTGGATGATCAAGGATAAAAGATATTAATTAAATAAATTATCAGTAATTTATTTAATTAATGGACATATGATATTTTAAACATGGGGAATTTAATAAGCAAATAATATTGGAACCGAATTAATTAAATTACGGTATTAGGAAAGGTAGTGCAAATATTAATTCTTTAGTGGATTGAATTAATATTTAATTACATTGGGCTAGGCTCAAGATGTAATTAGAAGGCCCAACCTAATTATCCATGGTCCCTATTGTAGCCTATATATATTCTTATTCTCTTCTTGCTTGGCAATTGTGTGAAAACATATTGTAGCCACCAAGGAGCAAGAAGAGAGGATAACTTGAGAAGACGGGGGCCACACTTCGCTCAAGGGAATTTGGGAATACAATAGAAGAGCGTGGAATCAACCATTAACAAGGTAATCCTCTTTTCGTAATCTTTATCGTAAAACGTAGTAATACCCTAAGTCCGTGGTTCCCAACATACTTAATGGGTATCTTTACCTGATCAACAAGATATCGGGTTTATGCCAAAATTTTCTTCTTTCCAAATTCATTAGGTATTATAACTCTGTTTATACTTTTCATAACAGAGGGTTTCAAGGAATGTATGAAATATATATATATATAGGTGTATATATATCAAGAATTAATGAAGTATCTAGTAACTTCATTTCTTTAAATGATATTTCAAAGATTGAATCTATTCAAGTTTTATCTTGTAGTCTCATCTATGTGATGAACTTTTGAAACAGATTATACCTTCAACGGTGGTAGTTCAAGCAGTATTCGGAAAAGATATAAGTATATTGGAGTATCTTGTAACTTCATCTTTTAAACTTATATCTAGTAAATGATTATCTTATGCATGACAAAGATTTTCAGAAAAACGTTGAGACAAGGTTAGATATATGAGATCACCTTGCAACGATATTTTTATACAGATATAAACTCGAACTCTGTGTATATTATGCATGGAAGAGGACTTCCAAGATTTTGAAAAATATATATACATATATACTGAATATTTTGTGACTTGGTCGCGTTAAGATATCAAACTTGGTTCATTTCTTCTTGACCAAGACTTTCATGAGTACTATGAGAATGCTCATATATTGTTAATTATTATACATATTATTTCGGTGGGCTTGTTGCTCACCCTTGCTTTCTTCTTTCATCACACAACAACAGATAGACAAGATGAACAGGACCAAGCTCCCAATTCGCAAGTGGATAGGAAACGTTCCGCAGTTTCCTGTAGGTGTTGATGCCGCTGTAGCTGAGGTAGGATCTACCAATAGGCTAGGGTTTCAACTGTTGATGTACCAGACTTATGTATATTTATGAATTGTAATAATGGAAAAGAATATGTAAATTTATTCAGAAACCCTTTTGAGGTGTAATGACTTATAATTGTGGAATAAAATGACTTGTGTTATTTTTGGTATTCATCTCTGAGACTATAACTTGTGGTATGTGTATATATTGTGGGGTTATAGTACCCAGTAGTTGGTTGTTTATTAAGATTAAGTGTTATTAAGGGAAATGGAACTCGTGACAACCCGGATCTCCGACCCCGGATTTGGGGGTGTTACAGAAATGGTATCAGAGCTAAGCGTTATAAACCTCAAAGATGATGCGTCGTTAAAATGATAAGTTCACTAAGTTAATAAGAACTCTTGCCAAGTTCATAGTCGGACTACCTAACGTAGTACTGACAGTTAAAACCCTTATGGGAACCCTTATAAGTATCGTGATAGAAGCGTAGTTCGTTATCGTATATGGTAGCGGGACTCTGAACCCTGAGGTTGAGGAGTAACAGTGCGATTATGTTTTATTACTTATTGGAGATCATATGGTGGATCCGATAGAGTGTCCTAACGAGGGACTGGATAAGGCTCATGTTGAGGATGTAACCGTTGAGGAGGTTGTCCCAGGAGAGATTGTTGCTGAGGAGGATCCTGACAAGAGTAAAAATTTAATCGCTGAGGAATTGATGACCGTAGTCAGGGCGACTACAAGAGATAGGAATTGCCAGTTACTACCGTAGGTTCGTTCAAAATTTTGCAAAGATCACAGGCCGTTTAACGCGGCTTACTCATAAGACTGAGAAGTTCGAATGGACAGATGAATGCGAGAACAGCTTCCAAGAACTGAGGAAAAGATTGGTGACGGCCCCTGCGTTGGCGTTGCCAGAGGGAAAAAAAGAGATTTTGTGATTTATAGTGATGCTTCGCACAACAAGGGATTAGGGTGCGTGCTTATGCAACACGGTGAGGTAATCATGTACGCGTCAAAACAATTAAGGGAATATAAAATTTGATATCCCCCCATGATCTTGAGCTCACGACAATAGTTTTACCCTAAATATTGGAGACACTACTTGTATGGAGAGAAGTGCGAGGTTTACGCAAACCCCAAGAGCTCAAGTATATTTTTACGCAGAAAGAGCTCAACATGTGCCAGAGGAGGTGGTTAGAGCTAATCAAGGATTATGATTATGAGATTATTTATCAGCCAGGTAAAGCCAATGTGGTGGCTGACGCCCTTGGTAGAAAGGAGAGACTCGAGATGATAATGTCTTCGGGAGAGTAGATAAAAGATTTCGAGAAAATGGAAATAGAAGTGAAGGTAACTGGAGCCAGTACTGAAATGCTATTTGAGGTTATAATGCAGCCTGATATATGGGAAAAGATCATATTATGCCAAGAAAAAGTGATGAATGAAGGCAGAGAGCCAATGACTAGAGAAGAGATTAATACCGAGAAAGATGATAAGGGAATAACGAGGTATTCCTACAGAATTTGGGTTCCAAACATTTAAGAGCTTAAGGACTGGATCTTAGATGAAATCCATAGTTCGAGGAATAAGATTTAGGGCAAACCCTGAATGTGATAGTCAGGGAGTTCGCCATCAAGAAAGAAGGAACCCATAATATAATAAAGTGGAAAACAAGGATTTTAACGTATAAGATAACCCCAATTATGGGAGAAGGATGAAATATTTCATACTAAGAAAATAGAAGTCGAGCAAGATAGGGTGAACCAGGATGGTACTCCTATGGGGAAATTCATGGACCTGCCTAAATAAAACTTATACTTTTATCCCCAACCACCATCATGAGGAAATGATACGGTGGGAATTTTTTTCCAGGACCTTTAAGTCGCTAAGCTCTCAGATTTCCAAGGAACAAGCTGACCCAGTCAAGGCAAGAGTCGGGCTAAAGGAAATAGAAGAATCATTCGAGATTCTAAATGATTGACGAAGCGCACAAGACTGTTTTGCCACTTACCTTCCTAAGAGAGAGGCGACCCGCTGGTGGAAGGCTAAGGAAGATAGAGAAATAATGTAGAAGTTTTAAAACCAGACCAGAGGCGGACAAGTATGATGAATAATGAATCTATGTTATGAAAGTCATCAAGGTTCATTTGAAGGGCACGAATCCAGAATGATGGGATATTTGAAATCAATGCTTATGTTGTGTTGGTTCATAAAATGGTTGTAAGAGAAACGAAATTAAAACACTAAAAGGGGAAAGCGTATAGAGGAATATAAAGGAAATAAAGTTGAGGAACGATAAGGGAGTTAGGAATGTGGAAATCCTAAGGAACCCTATCAATAAAGATAAAAGAAGTGGTTAATCATCAGGGTGCTGGTGATTGACCATGAGGTAAAGTCGAAGTTTGTAGGCATAATTGATACATATATTTTATCCTCTTTAAGTTGGGAGGATTCGAGGAAACCTTGAGATAGTTCAAAGGATAGATAATAAGACGCGGATAGACTGAGGAGACAAAAAAAGTAAGAAATTATGAAATTAGATGAAGGAAGTGACCTTCAAGAATTTGAAGTGTATATAACACCTGTGAAACACCAGGTATAAGAGATATCCCCATATTGAGAAAACTGTTGAGATAAATAATAGTTGTGAATGAGGATTTATTAATAAAAATTCACGTTGAACACACCCAATATCTTCCAGAACATTCCTGTTATGATTACTAAATCAGGAAAGAAAAGCGGATAACTGTTGTTATCTTTTGGAGGCCATATGGACTGACCTCAGTTTGAATAAGGATGCTATTGTAAAATTAGGTATAGATTATCGAGGTGGGAATGATTGAAGAAGAAACCCTTATCAGGGATATATGACTTAATTTATCTATGTAAGGATGCAAGTACCTATTTAAAGGTGTAATTAAGGATAGAACCTTGATAACTTGAGATGAACCCTAGGGGAATGCATAAAGGTTGGCATTTCACTCTTAATAGGGACAGTATGAGTTTTGACAGTATGAAATGGGAAAGGATTAAGGTCACAACAACCTTTAAGGATTAGTGGAGAAATTTTTCAGAAGTACTAGACAATGGTTCTAGTATTAGTAAATGGTATTTTGATATACCCTGTATCTAGGGAATACAGGAGGAACGATTCAAGGATAACCTTAGAGGTTTTACAAGGAGAAAGGTAATTTTCAAAGTTCTTAAGAATAGAAATTTTGATAAAGAAAATATGACGTAATTATAATAATGCCAGGTGGGCACGTGTTGGACAATAAGAAAGTATAGATCGACCCAATGGAGGTCGAGATTGGTGAAAACAAGAAGGACCCAAGATAAAAGACATACTAAGTATGATCGAGAGTCAGTCATGATAATGTTAACCTCTAAAGACCGAGGTAATAACTTTTGGAAAAATGTTGATTTTTTTTCTCACCAAAGCGTAAGGAAGAGCATTTTCACACAAGCAGTGATTGGAAATGAGGTAGAAAATTTAGTTGGAGATCATTCAAAGACATTCATTATATGGAACTATTACTATCAGGAAAGGCCAATGAGGTGGTCGACACTCTAAGTGTAAGAAAGCAATAATAGGCGCTCATGCCAGAGGAATACAGTGATGATGGTTAAAGCCATGAAGGTTGTATTATAGTATGAAAGATTGATATTCCTTATGATGATTGTGCGATACTCAATCTTAATAGTAGTTTCGAAAAGATTTAATTCATGTAATCGTCGTGAGCGGGCTATCTATCTTAGAAGGTCCTATCTAGAGAATAAGTCAGGACCATATTACGAAAGGACTAAATGAACCTTTGAGCTTCATGTTAGGCACAAAGTATGCGCTAAATAAATCACGCAAGTATACGTGTTCGCAAGTAATATAGAATGATTTCTAGTTCGTTCCCACAAAGACTCTGATTAATTATATCTAATTAACACTTACTCACCAATGTATGATTATTCTTCAATGTCAAGATAATAACAATTAAGGTTGATTAACTAATATTAACTACGAGAATTAAACACTTGAATTAACAATATTAAACACACATGAGATCATGACTTCATTACTACTTCATTCAATAGTCATTGTCATTAACCTTATCATGTAATGGTGATGATATTAATCGAACAACACGAAACTGATAAATGCCAACTTTCGTTGTACGAATACCATTCTACCAAGCATCCACAATTAAGACAGAAGTTGAATAGGCATCAATTATGTTGAGACCCTATATGTCTACAGAATTTGACAACATAATGATTTAAGCGCAAGTTATTCATTATGATTATACAGGGAAAGTAAAACGGTTAGAGTTACCCACTAATCATGCATACAATACATGAACTTATGCTAACATGGCAAGTTCTAAATCTCAAGATGCATTGTCGCTTCACAAGAGATTAACAGGCTATCTTACATGTTCGCGACGAACAGAAGACGAATAAGCACAATATATGCTAGATATCATACAATCACCACATACCACGGTATTAAACAATTAACTAAAGAAATCCATAGTAAATCCGCTAGGATTCCATGATCACGATTAGCCCATAATAGAAATCATCATCACCATGGGTTTATATGAGAGCATGATAAAAACACAACGATATAAAGATTAAAAATACTTAATAAATAATGAAGTACGTCACAAGAGTATTAAGGTTCAAAGCATAAAGAAAACTAGCATCCACTGTTATAATGAATTAAAAGAATCACAAGATAAACGTATGCTTCCTCTTCTTCATTGCGTGCTAAAATGGTCTTCTCAATCTTCTTGCCTTCGCTCTCGATAAAGATAATATCTTCCCATAAGGTTTATATAATAACCCAGAAGAACCAGCGTCAACAGAAGCCCAATTGTAATAGAATTATAAAATCCAGATTCTGAAAATCCGCACCCAGGCGGCCGCCTGCATCCTCCACGCGGGCGCCTGCTAGCAGGCGGTCGCCTACTCCCATCAGGCGGGCGCCTACAACCTTTCTGGAAAAATCCTTGATTTGCTTCTATTTTTGCTGATTTCTTCGCTCATCATCTCTAGACTGATCCCAAGCACTTCCTCAAGCTTATTTTGAGGAAATCCACCTATCTAAGCAAGTTATACCCTGAAATGCAAAAATACTCGAAAACGCGTCAAATACACAAAATACTCGAGTTCAAGACACCAATTCAAGCCGTTATGAGACACTCTAAGTGGTATAAAATGCCACTTATCATACCCCCAAACTTAAATTGATGCTTGTCCTCAAGCGTCACAGACTCAAACTCAGAATAAAATATGCATGAATGCAAACTATATGAATGCAGCGATCCCCATCGCGATAACTAAACCAACCAACATATGACGTATCAACAAATGCAATTAGGTGACTAAAGATCAATTAAATCTCACAAGCTAACATACAACTAGAAACGTGGTATGTGCGAATGCTTAACAGATATGCTTCGGAACTAGATCAATCACCATAACTTAATTATCCTCAAGGCAATCACAAGCTTATACGAAGAATATATTCTAGACACAAAATGACTTATAACACTTCAAGATTATTGGAGTTTATTACAGAATCATGCTTTTATTCGACACGTAAATAAATGCTTATTTGATCATGTAATGAGTGAGGTCCACAAAAGATTTATGCAATGGTACCCATTTAGCGAGCGTTAGGTTAGCGGATCCCAGACTATAAAAGCCTTAGGTCACTAGGCACAAAGTCCCCTAAGAACTTAATAACTCGAATACCTAAGAGCCCACTCGTGATCAATTGTGCATAAACACATACTTTTTTCTTTCTTTTTTACCTCTTTTTTTTCTTTTTTTTTTCAATTTCTGAGCAAGTGCATTTCGCTCCATCTTGCTCAACCCTAGACTACTCGTATACAATACGAGCCGGCTACTAGCCATTTGATGCCTAGCCACAACTAGCAATGAATTTCAATTTTTATCTCCAATTTTTATCTTTTCATGTCTTTTATCATTAAGAGCCTAACATGCATTCTAAGCATAAGCAATAGATTAATCTCAAAAACCATCAAACCATGACAACAATCTAGTCCTTAAGCATACTCTAAGACTTAGTGAAATTACAAGTGTTTCTAGCATGCATGTCAACATAACAAGATTCAACATCACTCTAACGCTATCACTACACTCGCATCAATATCACATATTAATCGGTAAAGCAACACAAAGGGATCATGGTATATGCATGAGTTATATGACATGATAATTAAAGCTATAAAATAAAATAAATAAATAAACTCTATAAAAAAACTATATGGCAAAAATATGCAACTATATGACTAATCTATCATGAATATGCAACTACATGACACACACACAAATATGTTCCTTAACTACCACCCCCAAACTTAAAATCTTCACTGTCCCCAGTGAAGGTAATAGAAAGGAACACAGGGTATACCTACTCAGATGAATCATCATCATCATCACCCTCAGAGGGTGGGGTGTCAGGAGGTGGATAAGCAGAATCCTCACCAAAAACGGGCCACTGGATGTCAGCTCCAAGGCCTCTAAATACAGTCCCAAGTGCTTGGGTGAGCTCCTGTGCAAACTAACTCTGCGACTCATACATCGCATCCATCCTCCTGGAAAGCCTCCTGTACTGGACATCAGCCAATCCCGAATCATCTCCTCCCTGAGCTCTCGAAGAACCCGCCTCTCCCTGAGCCTGACTGGAGCTAGCCATGGTAGCACCAGCTACAGGAACTCCTCCCGAAAGGTGATATCCCAAACCATGTGACTCGGGCTCTCCACCCGTTCACTCTTGCATCACATTCAACGTTGATGAATCAATAGGAGCGGTCGGTATCTGCAGCTGCTCATAAGAAGGCCACTGGACTCCACATGCCTTGCAAAGCTTTGTGACAATAGAGGCATACAAGATAGAGTACTGCAATTTCCCCCTCAAAAACTTCAAAATCCCATGGTAGATGTACTCACCAAGGTCCACATAATACTCATCATTCAGAATTCCCCATAACAACCTCGCCCTCTCTACTGTAACCTCATGTGCATGCACAGAAGGAAGAATATTAGCACACATAAATGCATTCCAAGCACGAGCATACATGTTCATCGCGACAACATGGAAATTATGATACTCGTTGGTTCCCCTTTTAAATTTCCAGACTGTGCCCGGCTGACAGAGAGTAGCAATAATCAAGTCCATATCAAAGTCCTCTGGGGACTTTTCATTCCAATGCTCCTCTTGTGGTTTCCTTTGTCGCTGTCCAATTACCCGGTGAATCGCCTCGCGCTGATAATCAACAGTAAGCCCACGAACAACAGAAAACATATTCTTGTCGGCCTTGGCGTTTGCATAGAACCCGCGAACGATACTCATCGGAACCGCCTCAGGTGACTCGCAGAATGTAATCCATGCCTTCTCAGCAATCATCGGTAGCAAATCACCATCCCTCCCTGATGGAAAGAACCCCCTCTCCCTCATAATAGGCTTAGTCAGAAGCTTAGTGTACTCTTCTTCAGCAGCCCCATCCAACAATCGGGGCCTCGCAGCAGTATTTCTCTAAGAATCAGTAGCGGTCGGGTTGGTGTTGTTGTTACCCACAGTTCGTGATCTCTTTGGGGCCATGAAAACTGAGAATAAGAGTTGGAGAGTTATGTTTGGTGTGTAGGAGATATTTTGTAGAGTTGAAAGTATATGGGATGTGTATGGAGAGGTTGTATGTATATAAATAACAAGATTAGGGGTTGAATTTGATTAGGAGTGGGGATTGTGGTTGATATTGGGGAAGAAATCGTGGGTTAATGGGCTAATGGGTGCTGTGATTTTTGTTTTTCTTTTTTGTTTTTTTAGGCCGAAAACGATTTTTCAAAATTCAAGGGTGTAGGCGGTCGCCTGGCACTAGCAGGCGGGCGCCTGCTAGCGCGCGGTCGCCTGATCCTAGCAGGCGGGCGCCTGCAAGGCTTCTGGAAAAATATTTTTCTGCCAACATTTTTCTGATTTTTTTGGGTTTTTAGATAAAGTACTAAATTCTAGGGTGTACTTTGGTCTCATATCTTGGGTTGCCTCCCAAGAAGCGCTTATTTTACGTCATTAGCTTGACGTAGAGTAATGCGATCAAGTTGTCAATAAAACGGCACTAACCACTTCATGGTTTGCTGTATCCCCATAATAGTGCTTCAACCTCTGACCATTTACTTTGAATGCTTGGCCCGGATCATTCTCAAAAAGCTCCATCGCTCCATGTGGAAACACAGTTTTGACGATAAATGGTCCAGACCACCTTGATTTTAACTTTCCGGGAAAAAGTCGGACACGAGAGTTGAATAGAAGAACTTGTTGCCCCGGCATGAATGACTTAGGCGATAGCTTCCTGTCATGCCACCTTTTTACCTTTTCCTTGTACATTTTATTGTTTTCGTACGCTTGAAGTCAAAATTCATTAAGTTCATTTAACTGAAGCATTCGCTTCTTCCCAGCTACATCTAGATCAAGGTTTAACTTCTTCAATGCCCAATAAGCCTTATTGTAACACCCCCAGATCCGGGGTCGGGGATCCGGGTCGTCACAGTCTTTCTTTCCATAATATCACTTAACTGAATTAATAATAAATAACCTCATGCTGTGACCCCACACTAACACACATTGTAACCCGTTATAGTCTCAGAGATGAAATTGAAATAAGTACAAGTCTTTGAATCCATAATTTAAAAGTTATTACAACCCAAAATGATTACTTGATAAGTTTACAATTAATTGCCATTATCTGCCACAAGTTATAATTATATATAATTGATTCCCAAAAGTAGAAGGTCTGATCTATAAATAGATCTACCTCTGTAGCTATAGCAGCTATGATCTCAACGGGAAGGCGCGGGGCGCTTCCCACGCTCTTGCGCTGGGTCTGCTTGAGTCTGGCCATCTTTCCTAACTGTTGTTGTGTGATGAAGAAATAAAGCAAGAGTGAGCATTACAGCTCGCAAGATAATATATAGTGTAAACAATAATGCAAGTATCTAAACGGATAACTTACTAAAATCCTTTATCCAGTGTAAGATAATTACTTACTGGATATAAGCAAAAACAAGGGATGAAGTTACCAAATACTTCACTATACTTATATCATTTATAAAACTACTTGAACTACCACTGTTCAAAGTATAATGAGTTTTCAACAGTTCATCACATAGATGAGACTACAAGATAAGATTTGAATAGATTAAATTTTTGAAATATTATTGAATGAAATGAAGTTATGAGATACTTCATTAAGTCCCGATATATATGTCCACACATATATCTCTTATACATATCCTGAAAACCTCTGTCATGTAAAGTATGAACAGAGTTTGTAACATCCAATGAATTTTTGGAAAGGAAAAGAATTGTAGCATAAACCCGATATCTTGCTGATCAGGCAAAGATACCAATAAGTAACCTTTTCTACTGTAGATGTGTTGGATTTTTAAACGCAGCGGGGGCATGGAAAAACACTTTTACACATATAAAATCCAAATAAAAGCATATAAATCGTGAATAAAAAATCGAGGGATCGAATCTAACCTTTTAAAATAATTCGGAGACAACGATCAGAGATCCTTAGCAGTTGCTCCTCAGGTGTGAAGCACTCCACCGGTATCCACCAAGAAAACGATGTTAAGGAGGAGGAAGGAGGTGGAGAGAATTGGGTTTTCCAAACTTTTTGGGTTTTCGAATTTCGATGTGGGTTAGAATAAAATAGGGTCTATAATAGTGTATTTATAGGCAAAATTTTTAGCTGAAATTTTTCCATAAATAATATTATTATTATCCCATTTATTATTCTCATTAATAATTAAAACACCTTTTAATTATTAATCCTTTTTCTAAACACTTTAGAAATAATTCTCTCTCTTGATTTAATTTCCAAAAATTAAATCCTTAATTAATAATATTAAGAACTTTTCTTAATTAATTTATAATCAATTAAATCTCATTTAATCAATTATTAAATTTGCCAATTAATTATTTATTTCATAAATAAATAATTATTAGCCATTATTAATTAATTCCTCCACCATTAAATCATTCTCTTTTTATGGTGTGACCCTGTAGGTTCAATATTAAGCCGGTAGTAGAAATAAATAATAATAAAACTATTTTATCATTATTTATATAAATTCTCTAATTTATTAAATATGATTAATTAATTAATCACATTTATTCTACATCGTGAGGGATACTTCTCAGCATATCGCGACTATCTGGATAATATGAATTCACTGCTTAGAATACCAAGAACCTATTCAGTGAATAGTTACCGTACAATAAACTCCTTCTACCCTACAATGTCCCGATTAAATACAAGGCATGGATCTCGTGTCAAACCTATCTAATTCAATCACTTTGCTTACCATTTACTATGCGTAGTTCTATGCAAATTAGAAACTCCTTTCTAATTTCATTTACTCTGGCCAGAGATTCCTGAACTAGCATAAGTGGATCAGCCTTGAACATTCGCTTCCTTCACTGGAAGGGGTAGATCCTTTATTGATCATACACTATCTTCGTGTACAAATTCCTATACCCAGAAGAGCCCTAATAATTGTCCCTGGAGACTAAGAACTAAACCAAAGCATAGTTCAGTGTACACAAGATGACTATGATGACCTCAAGTCTAAGGATACTTGTACAACTATCACTATGTGAACAACTGCTGACACGTGAGTGAACTTCATCAATTGTTCAGCTGTGCGAGTCATGTTCAGTGAACTTATTCTATAATAAGCACCTACATACTAGCTATAGTGTCACCACACAAATGTCTATGAGAACAGACATCCTTCATAATGAAGCAAGCATAGTATGTACCGATCTTTGCGGATTATTAATTACCAGTTAGTAATCCTATGACCAGGAACTATTTAAGTTTAGAGTTATCATCTTTTTAGGTCTCACTATTATGATCTCATCATAATCCATAAAAAGCTTTACTCTAAACTATGGTATATCTTATTTAAACACTTAAATAGATAGAGCCCGTAATAAAAACAAAACAAGTCTTTTATTAAAATCAATGAAATCAAAAACAGATTATATAAAAAGTTATTCCTAAATCCTAATACATGATTGGACTTAGGACATATTCCTTTCAATCTCCCACTTGTACTAAAGCCAATCACTCTGGTATCTAATACTCATCTTGTCTTTATGACGATCAAAGTGACTTTCAGAAAGTAGCCTTGTGAGTGGGTCTGCTATGTTGTTATGTGTGTCAACTCTATTTCAATACAATATAAGAAATGTTACCGCGCTCCCACTAACCCTTTTGTAGACGCATGGTTCATCTTCGTTTTTGATAAAATCAAACTCTTTGATTGTCTCATCAAAACGTATGTTCCATATACAAGAAGCTTGCATTTAAACCACATATGGTTCACAGTAGCTTACACACTAGGTTTTCATTTCTCTTGGAAAGAAAACCATCTGGCTATTTGCCAGATCTCATAGTCGTAGTAAGCAGCAATCGCAAGCAAAATCCGAACTGATTATAACAGGGCTACAGGTAAAAGGTTTCATCAAAGTCAATCCATTGCCTTTGTTTGAATCCTTTTCCCAAAAGCCTGGCCTTATAGGTCACCACCTGGCCATCTGCTATAATCTATCTTTTGTATACCGTATACATAGATTCCATTCCGGATTTTATGGCACTATGCCATTTCTCTGAGTCAACACTACTCATAGCCTCATTATAGGTTACAGGGTCGTCATCATCAATGATCGACAACTCATTGTTATTCTCAATGACAAGGCCATAATACCTCTCAGGTTGGCGAGACACTCTCCCTGATCTATGAATGGGCTGTTCCACAAAAGGTTGTTCAGTCAGAACAGGTGTTTCCACTCGATCTGTAGTAGTTTGTGCTTCTTGAACTTCATCAAGTTCAATTTTGCTCCCACTGTTTCCTTCAAGGATAAACTCCTTTTCCAAGAAGGTAGCATGTCTGGAGACAAACACCCGATGATCGGTGTAAAAGTAATACCCTAAAATCTCTTTAGGATATCCCACAAAACTATATTTTACGGATCGATATTCCAGCTTATCTGGGTCAACTTACTTGACATAAGTTGGACATCCCCAAATCTTAACGTGTTTAAGACTCGGTTTCCTTTCTTTCCATATCTCATACGAAGTTTGAGGAACAGATTTTGGAAACCACCTTATTCAGTTAATATGCTGAGGTTTCCAATGCATAACCCCATAGGAATACTGGAAGATTTGTATAGCTCATCATGGACCGAACTATGTCTAACAAAGTTCGATTTCTCCTTTCAGATACCAATCTGGAGGAGTCCACTGGGAGACTATACCATTTACTTTGAGATAATCCAGAAACTCTCCATTCAAGTATTCACCACCTCGATCTGATTGAAGAGTTATAATACTATGTTTGGTTGTTTCTCCACTTCATACTTATACTCTTTGAACTTTTCAAAGGCCTCAGACTTGTGTTTCATCAAACACATATCCGAATCTAGATCTATCATCTATGAAAGTAATGAAGTATGAAAATCCACCCATGGCTTGCTTAGACATTGGTCCACATACATCTGTGTGTACCATTCCTAGCAAATTTGCAGTCCTCTTTCCATGTCCACTAAATGGAGACTGCAGTGCCACAATAAAGTGAGATTTTCATCATCCCTTTTCTTTTATTAGTTTGTTCAATCTGAAGTAAATTATGTCACATATATACAGACCATTATTTAAAGCACCACGTCCATAAAGAATATTATCTCTAAGAATAGAACATTAATTATTCTCAATAATAAATGAAAATCCAGCCAAGTCTAACATGGGAATAATATTCCTCACAATCGAGGGAACAAAATAACAATTATTTCAAACAATAGTCTTGCCCGTAGGCCTATGTAAATGAAATGATTCTACATCTTCAGCAGCAACTCTTGCTCCATTTCCATCAGTAGAATCACCTCCTCTTCCTCAAGAGTCCTACTTCTCCTTGGTCCCTGCAACAAATTGCAGATTTGAGAACCACGGGCGGTATCTAATACCCGAGTAGAAATTTGATTTAATGACATATTCATTTCTATCATGAACATACCTTAATTAGAAGCGGTAGTCTCACTACCCTTCTTCTTCTTCAATTCTGCAAGGTAAACCTTGCAGTTCCTCTTCCAGTGCCCCACCTTGTTACAGTGAAAGCAAATAACTTTGCTCTTGGGGTCTTCAGCTTTTGGTGGAACCGGCATTTTCTCACCTACTTTCTTCTTCTTGGAAGGGTTCCTCTTCCTTTTTTAGGATTGGAACCTTCACCAATTAGAAGAACAGAACTCTTCTTAGGGGGAAAATTCGATTCCGCAGTCTTCAACATGTTGTGGAGTTCAGGCAGACTGACATCCAACTTATTCATGTGAAAGTTCACAACAAACTGCGAGAACGAACTCGGAAGCGATTGCAAGACCAGGTCTTGGCTCAGCTCCCCATCCATGACAAAACCAAGTTGTCCAAGACGTTCAATCAAATTGATCATCTTAAGTACATGGTCATTCACAGATGATCCCTCAGACATCCTACAACCGAACAGCTCCTTCGATATCTCATATCGAGCTGTCCTCCCCGCCACATCATACAACTCTTGTAGATGCATGAGGATAGTGTGAGCATCCATATGCTCATGTTGCTTCTGTAGCTCAATGTTCATGGAAGCTAGCATGATGCATTGAGCAACATTTGCATCATCTATCCACTTAAGATACACAACATGTTCATCATTATGCGCATCGCTAGCAGGTTCAGTAGGCTTAGGTGAGTCAATCACGTATTCCAGCTTCTCAATCCTGAGAACAATTCTCAAGTTTCGAAGCCAGTCAGCATAATTAGGACCAGTCAATTTGTGAGCATCTAGTATGCTCCTGAGTGATAGTGCAGAAGACATAACGTACAAAGTAAATCTGTAAATGATAAACACATAAGAACACTTAGCAAATATTCGATTTCATTTCAAAACACTATATGAATCGGGTCTTTATTCATAAGTGGCTCCCACTAGTTTATCTAAATTTATTCAACCCCCTACGTGAAAAATTAAGCATTCATAATGCTAGTGGGAATAGGGATCCTACATTCCATCACACAACCTCGGCTGTGGCACGAAACGCCATGTAATGTTCAATAGACAGACAACTCTTATCAATTACATCTAATGTTATTCCCTAATCAAACTTTAGCCTCTTGAATAATTGAGTCACGGCTGTGTGTTATTCCCAGTGGACTAACAATGAGATTTACAGAAGGGGGGTTGAATGTAAATCTCAAAACTTTTTCAAGTTTTGAGCAGTTTCTAAGGCTAAGTGTTTGAGTGATCAAATGTGTGTGAATTGCTTGAAGCTGATGTAGACAGATATATATTCAAACACAAATGTAATGAACATAAAGAACTTAAAAAAAACTTTTCTGGTAGATTTGTTATTCCACCAGAGATGTGTTATTTCAGAAAAATCTGTGATTCAAAGAATTAAATCACAGCTGCTTCCTAGTACAAACTAGATGATTTTCTCTTTTGATATTTCTAGACAGCTCAAGGAAAATTCATATCTAATTACTAGCTGCTACTTGGTTTATATATATCACCAAGTTTACAAGTGAAGACAAACTGTAAAATACAATTGAAAAGATTCTTCACATGTTTCTTCTTCATTTCTCTATCCAATGCAATCTAGAGTAATCTGTAAATCTTTGAATACTTCCTTGTTTGCATCAGAATGGAAATGCTGCATTTTCTTAATTTCTCCTAGAGGCTTCCACATTCCAGTATGTCTCTGTCAATCCATGTGCCTCTGTCAGCTTGTGAATTGTCACTATCAACTGCTAATGAACTAAGCATCCGTTGAAGCTTTCATCCGTTGATGCCTTATCCGTTGAGGCTTTATCCGTTGAAGCTTTATCTGTTGATGCATTATCAGTTGGTCTTTATCCGTTGAAGCACTTATCCGTTGATGGATATTATCCGTTGAAGCATTGTTTCTTATCCGTTGAAGGTCTTCAATATCCGTTGACACTTCTTCACTTATACAAAATTACAAGGCATGAAATATTTACAATTAGCCCTCCTATTTGTACATCCATTAGTAGACAACATGACTGATTATTTCCTAACAACATCTAAGAATTATAGCTTGATACCAGAGAGTGAAATGTGCTACAATACTAAACTTATTGCTAAGTAAAGCTACTCCTTCAACGGATAGCCAAGATAGCCAAGATGGTCTTATCCGTTGAGGCTACAAACACTAGATTTCTACTTAAGTGTTTTGCTTAACTTATCATCAAACTAATACACATGTTCCTAACAATCTCCCCCTATTTATGTCTACTAGAACTGTAGGCATAAATTTGGGTTTAGCTTGATGATAACAAAACACTTAACAAATATATAAACTGTACCAAAGTAGAAATTCAAAAGTGCTACAAAAATGTATATGCTGAGATGGAATTGAAGAATTACATTGTTTCCAAGGGTGCTCCTTTAGCCTGAGCAAATTACTTTCTTTTCCTTTGATCCCTGGTTTTATTTCCTAGCCTCCTGTCATTCTCCTCTATTTGAAGTTAAAGTTGTCTGTAGAATTCAGCTTCATCTTCTTCTTTGATATCTAACTTAGATTGCATATCCTTGAGAGTTTCATTACTGGCAATCTTTAGCTGATCTTCAATTCTGAAAAATCTTCTGACTCCTTTGTTGTCTCTGAACTCCATCAACCAATGAGGTGATTTATGAATTGTAATTCCTCTTTCTTGAATGAGTAAAGTTCTAGGCAAGGCATTTGGCTCCCTCCAAGTTTTCCTTATGTTGGCAATCTTGTTGAGAATCTCAGTCTTGGCAGTCCTTGTTAAGCCAGAATCCTTCTGTATGGCTGAGTAGACTCTAATCAAGGTAGAGTAGCCTTCATTCAGAATTCTGTGAAGAGGCCATGTTCTTTCCCCAGCTCCTTTGTATTTGAACACTAGTCTCTCAGGTAGCTGTCTGTAGGCAGCTATTCCCCTTACATCCTCCAGCTCATCCAGATAGAGTTCAATGTTTGAAAATTCTTTTATGTCACAGATGTGAACATAATCATCTTTAGAGGTTTGAGGTTTAGGCTTAGGCTTCTGTGTGAATTTGATTGAGGCTTTAGAGGGTGTTGATTTGATTCTTCTTTTCTGCTTCTTTGATGGTGGAGAAGAGGTTAGGAAGGTGGGCAATTTGATGGTGTCCCGATCAATTGGTTCCTCCTTGGGAATGATTGTTTCACCATGAATATTCATGAAGGGGTCAGGTACAATTGGTTCAGGAATAGAGGGTAGTGGTTTGGATATTGATTGGGTTTCTTCAGTCTTATCTACCTTCTTTCTCTTTATATTGACCTTCTTTCTTTTCCCTTTCTGCCATTCTTCCTTACTTCTTTCCTCCATCTCAGTACCAACCATGCCCCCCATAGCTTCATCTTCACCTTTGTCTTCAATTTCTTTTTGTTCTTCAGCCTGACTTGACTTTAGCTGTTTGGCTTCTTCCTTCAACCTTTTGGTTTCTTCCCTCTTGGCTATTGAGAATTTGGGATGTCCTTGCATCACACATATGCTCTTTCCCTCTCTGAAGATAATAGCCATGTTTCTCCTTACAGCCTCATCCATGGTCTCTTTGAGATATGCAATACTTCTACCTAAAAGCTTGTCCTCATCAGCTTTTGGAAGAGGAAAATCCACCTCTTTTAGAGGATTCTTTGTAGAGTCCTTATTGGATCTGTTGTTGGGCTAGAGAACCATAGGTTGCAGATCTTTGGAAGAAGTTTCTCCATCCTTATGCCTCCCTACTGGCTTGAGTTCCATAATAATTGATTCCACTTTTGTGCTATGCTTCACAGATTGTGATTGAGAAGTTGTAGAACCAAATATTAGTTGCATCTTTTCATCAATCTTCTTCCTTTGCTCTTTGACTTGCAATTCAGCTGCTGCTATCTGGATTAGATCAATTCCATCTAGCTTTCCTTTGACTTGAATAGTTGGAGAAGTTGTGATGACAGGAACTAGCACTTGAGAAATCTGAACTGTTGTAGATGGCTCTCCTTCCCCTTCCCTTTTATTCTCCCCCTTTTTGTTATCATCAAGGGTAGGGGTCAAGCCTTGTGCTTGTGCCAGCTGCATGAGTAGATTTGTTTGAGTTTGTTGATTCTGAAGAATGGTGACCATAGAGTCTTCAATGATTTGAACCCTATCTTCCAGTCTGGCCAGCCTCTTGTCAGCATCAGATGCTTTCCTCAGTCTCCCCAACAAATCTTGCATAGTACCATAGGGTATAAGTGAATCCAATTTCTCAGCATAGTAGGATTTCAGATCAGCAATGTCCAGCTTGAGCTCATCCACACTTCGATTTTGCTGGTAATGTTGCAACTGCAAGAGATGCAGAGAGTCCAGATGAGCTTGAAGAATTGCCTTGGTACCAGCATCCTGAGTCTCCTGAAGGGCCTGCTGAATTGTCATGACTTGTCTGACCAAAGTGACACCAAACTCTCCTGGTGTTGATGGTTTTGCCCATGCCCATGTAGGAAGATTAGGAACAGAACTTGGGCCTGCTACTCCCCCTAAGTTCATGCTCTCATTCAAAGAATTAGAGTCATCATCATTAGAATTTACTCCAAATTCTTCAGATGGCTCACCAGCTTCAGAAGGCAGCCTGTTGATAGCAACTTTGTCTCTGAGAAGAGATTCTGAAGTGTGTACAATGTGTAGTGTCTGTTCTGCCTCCACATTGCCCTGTGCAGCTGTAACACCCCCAGATCCGGGGTCGGGGATCCGGGTCGTTACGGTCTTTCTTTCCACAATAACACTTCACTTAATTAATAATAAACAACCTTATGCTGTGACCCCACACTAACACACACCACAACCCGTTATAGTCTCAGAGATGAAATTCAAATAAGTACAAGTCTTTGAATCCACAATTTAAAAGTTATTACAACCCAAAACGATTACTTGATAAATTTACAGTTAATTGCCATTATCTGCCACAACTTATAATTATACATAATTGATTCTCAAAAGTAGATGGTCTGATCTACAATAGATCTACCTCTGCAGCTATAGCAGCTACGACATCATCGGGAAGACGAGGGACGCTTCCCACGCGCTTGCGCTGGGTCTGCTGGAGTCTGGCCATCCTTCCTAACTGTTGTTGTGTGAGGAAGAAATAAAGCAAGAGTGAGCCTTACAGCTCGCAAGATAATACATAGTGATAACAATAATATAAGTATCTAAATGGATACTTACTAGAATCTTTATCGTGAGTAAGGTAATTACTTACTGGATATAAGTTTTAAAACAAGGGATGAAGTTACCAAATACTTCACTATACTTATATCATTTATAAAGCTACTTGAACTACCACTGTTCAAAGTATAATAAAATTCACGAGGTCATCCCATAGATGAGACCACAAATAAAACTTGAAAATATTTGATCTTTGAAATATTTTGAAAAGAGATGAAGTTACGAGATACTTCATTCAATGGATACACCAATAAAAATGTTTGACCCTGTCAATGCTTCGGCAACCACCTATTAGTAGCCTTTCGATCGAAATGCTACGGGTAGTGTTGCAGAATTATCCAAATGGATGATGAACTCATTACGGGAGTTTACCGCGCCAGGAAGACCACTTACGATGATCAGTCGTAGTAGTACAACCCCACCATTTTCTACATGTAGAGGAGAACCTGTCGGATTTACTTGTCAACCGAACACTGAACTCCTAAGGAATGGACCGCCTTAGCGGAACTTCCAAGCCATTTGGGCCAATATAATAAGGCTGGGCCGGCGCTACTCGACCACTTACGCCACTCCTAGTTCAGATGAAATCCATGACTCTGAAACGTAAAGCTCGTTTCCCCCTTTCCCCAAGTAGAAACTTGTTGATACGGCTCCACCAAGAAGTCGTATCTAGTTGGAAAGGAAAACTCACCGATATTTCCCAGGCGATGCCTGCTAATGGATTAACTGGTTCCAAGAATTTTACTTCCCGAATATTGGGTAAGTAATCAAAAACTCTTTTACCAAGACAGCAACCTTGTTGCGAATATAAAACACATCACCGAGCCGGATCCCCCATGTTTTGAGCGAGTATTTAAATCCCCTTTTTAAAAGGAAGATCTTAAATATAAAAATAGTTTTGGGATCCGCTCTAACTTTTGAAAATCATTTTAAAGACTCGAAAACACTTTAAAGAGTGTTTGGAGTAAAACTGATTTAATGAAGTAAATCAGTCCCCAGAATATTTAGAAAATGACTGAATATTAATATTTAAATAATATTCCCATAAAGAATAATCTTTATAAAAATAATTGAAGTAGAAGTATTAAAACTTATACTTGAAATGAGTACTAAATAATCAAAGATATACTTATATGAAAGTATTATCTTTAGTTGAATAATCGAAAATAAGTTTGATTATTGACACCTTATTCTTTAATAAAATAAAGAATATACCTCATCAAATACTCGGAGTCATAGATCCTCAAATGAATATTCAAATAATATTCAATAAATAAAATAAGCTGAGTAATAAGCCCTCAAATGAATATTCGAAATAATATTCATTAAATAATAAGCCGAGTCATAATACCTCGAATGAATATTATAAATAATATTCATTAAATAAAATAAAGGAGTCATACATCCTCAAATGAATATCCAAGTAATATTCAATAAATAATATAAAGGAGTCATAAGTCCTCGAATGAATATTCAAGATAATATTCATTAATAAAATAAAGTTATCGAATAAACCTTATTCGATTAATAGTTTGGAAACTATAACCATATATATATATATATATATATATCCATATCCATATATACAAAATTACTCGGGATCCTCGACTCCCGGTTTTAGAAAATATTTTCACCTTTGGGTCCCTATACTAAGGGTATATGCAAGTTACCGCTATCCTCTAGCATAGGTATTATCAACTGAACCAACAGATATATATTCCAAGAATATGAAACAGGCATGCATATATACCATATCACATGCTACAATATATCGCATCATTTGCTAATTATCCAACATGCATCTATCGCAAGATAATGCAAATACATATATTCATCACAACAACAGTATAACGGATAGAATACTTGCCTGAGCGACTTGGGGGTGAGAAAGGCTCGGGACGAGTCTGATAACCTATAAACAACAAGTAAGTTGGAATTAAACCAAAATCACTTGTAAATCTATACTTTAACTAACTTAGACTCTAACGCTTGTTTTGCGCTCACTGATTTGCTTAAGTCACTCGGGTACCCTCGGCTCCACCATTTTTAATAATTTAACCTTTACGAGTTTTAAAGCGATTCCTTCGCGAATGTCTTACCAACTGCCTAACACACTTACCATAAATGTTTCATACATTAATTAACCCTTTTTGGTCTTTAACCTACATTTCAAAGTAAGGCGAGGGAAAAAGTTTCGTTCGCGAAACGCCGTTACTTGAAACGGTCGTTTCTCCTAAACCGTGCATCGGAATCGAACGAACTACATATCAAAACGAAGCTCGTAACATGAACTATCTAAACATGGCAGTGGTCATCATCTAGCAGGGGGTTCTCGAGTCCTAATGCTATGCACAAAAACAGTCCAAAGAAAATCGGACGTTACGACGGCTATGTTTACGCGATTTCCCAATTTTAACCATTCAACACCAACCACAAACCAACCTCAAATCCAACATACAACCAACATCCATCCTCATCACATCATAACAACCCCAACCAATTCAATTTAATCATTCATACTTATGCCTAAACTTAACTTTAATCATACTTAAGTTCCTTTAAATCAAAACCACAACAATTACCATTCCATTTCACTACCATTCCAAATCCCAAACTCTAAATCATAACAACAAGCTACAATATCAACCCACTAATCAAAATCATCTTATAATATATAGGAATCTAGGGTTTGGAGATGGTATACCTTCCTTGAAGTGGTGGGTGGAGCTAGGAAGCCTTAAGAAGCTTTGAGAAGTCTTAAGAATGCTTGGATCTTCAAGAAAACAAGAAAAAGTTCAAGTTAAAAACTTGAAAACACTATTCATTGTCTTCTTCTTTGATTAAATGAAGAAGATTGAGAAGGAATTAATGGCTTAAACTCATGATATAGTCCTAACTAAGCATGAAGATGATTAGGGAATTATCTTACCAATTTAGGAAGCTTGGATCTTGGATTTTGAATTTCTCTTGCCTTTTGAATAGTGAAAAGCCGTGAGCAATGAAGAACAAAGCCTTGGTTGCTTTTGATTTTTGATGAAAATGATTTTACTTGGCTTGGTTGATTGGTTTTTGTGCTTGCTTTAGTCAATTACCTTCTTGCCCTTGGATTTGTGTGGTTACAAAGCCACCACACCTCCTTCCTTCCCATGTCATGCTTATGTCATCCTCATGATGTCATCCTCACTTCCTTGTCCTCTTTCTATTGGTTGGATGACATCATTCCCACTAATCCCTTTGATTAACTTCCTAATCGTTTGCCTAATGACCGCTGATCTGTTATACGGTTCGCTTAACTTTCGTTCTCGTTTATCGTTTGAAGGATCATACCCGGGATCTTATTACTTAGGTTCCCTTAACCTTTCTCAATACATTATATTCCTTTTTATGATCCTCTATTATAATCCTTTAATTTAAATCCTTTTTATCCTGTTACCTTATACTCAATTCTCTCCGTATCTTGTGGATTTCCGGGAAAAACCAAAGTGTTCGGAATTGGATTCTGACGATCTTTACATACACTTATATACTTCATAGAGTACTAATAATATCCCATAAGATCAATAACAGAACCCCTACATAGCGTGGCATGAAAAGTTTTCTCGTTCAGCAAAAACACTATTCATAAGGGTTTCAAAATTTCTCAAAAATTGGGGTTATTACAGTCTCCCCTCCTTAAAAGGATTCCGTCCCGGAATCAGATAGAAAACAAATGGGGATACTTTCTTAGCATTACACTTTCTAACTCTCGAGTCAATTTTCCCACATTGTGGTTCTACCACCAAACTCTGCCTAGTTTGATAATCCTTCTCCTAAGCACTTGTTCCTTTTTACTCTATAACCCTTCCTGGTTGCTCCATATAGGTTATGTCGGGTTGCATATCTATGCGCTCATATGCCTCTATTTATCTGGCATCTGAATTACACTTCCTTAACATTGATACGTGAAACACGTTACGACCTGCTACATGTTCGGGGTTAGGGCTAGCTCATATGCTAACTTCCCAAACGTCTTAATATATCCAAGGGTCCAACGAATTGTAGACTTAGCTTTCCTTTCTTTCCGAACCTCATCAATCCTTTCCAAGGGATACCTATATCATTACTAGGTCCCCTATTTCATACTCTTTATCCTTTCGTGTCAAATCAACATACTTATCATGTCCATCTTGGGCTACTACCAGCCGTCCTCTGATTAGATCTATCATATCCTTGGTCCTTTGGACTACTGCGGGTCCGAGCATCTTGCGCTCTACAACTTCATCCTAACATAAGGGAGATCGACATTGTCTTCCCTCAAGGATCTCATAAGGCGACATCTCGATAATGACATATGATCTATTATCGTAAGATAACTCAATCCGCGTTATGTGATCATTCCAATTTCTTTCAAGTCTATTGCACAAACTCTCATTATAGCTTCTAGCATTATAGCTTTTGCTTCTTAATACCCATTCTTTTCCAGTTCGTTATCGCAATCACCTTCGGTTCCTAATATTATACTGGTTATACTTTTGCTCGTTAGCGTTCTATAACCTTTTAATAACCACGTCAACCTTAGTATCACGAATGTGTTTCCATTCCGCATACTACCACCACTTTATTACTCCTTTTTCAGTTGTTTCTATTTTCCAAAATTTGATCAATCAAATAGAAGTAAAGGAATTTGTTGAGAGATCACTATGATCATGAACACTTGTTATATCGCATAGTTAGTACAGAAGGTGGCCAGCCTTTAGTACTTGACAAGCAACTAAACAATAGATGGTATCCTACTAGGCTTCTATCACAAAGATAGATAGTCATTCGGCAATACCTCCCCTTCTGGAAGGGTTGTTCTTCTCAGCTTACATGAAATGAAAAGAAGAGAAAAGAACGAATTGAAGAGAATTGTATATATGAAAAAAATATACAGCCACAAAATATCTGGCTTGGAACCTACCTCTAAACTATAGAGGTTTGTCATAGGAGAACAAAACATATATGTATTTATATCAACATCAAGTATTATAGCATCGCATTTCACGTGCCTAAATATTTTCTCTATCCCGTCCATCATTCTATGGACCCATGCTCTTCCTCGAGCTTATACACAATCACCTTTGAAACTCCCTCGACATCGAAAATCGAATCTGGGATCTCATTCTATATATCACCGTTACTAGGATTCTATGCTCGCATCGCAACCTTCCTCGTATAATAATACGGCTCTCTATTGATAAGAAAGAATAAATATTCAATAGGTAGATACTCTACTTAATTAGTCTATCAATGATAACTTATACACTACCACTACCCGATTAGTGGTATTCAATCTCAACATCCATTCCAATACAACTCTCACGGTTATAATCAGCTCACTACTCGCAGAATCATTGCTGCCTTACTATGGTCCACCACTGACCCACTGTCATCATTCACTTTCCATGAAATCTTAATAGCTAACCATACGGAGTCCATACATCTCGTATCTAATTCTCCTAAGGAGTTAACATAACCACCAATCACAATTCATGAAGAACACTCCAAACTCTGACGTACTTTCATGACATGAAGCAGATAAAATTGCAGAAGAGTTTCAATCAAAGCAACGATAGCAGGTTAATACCATTCTTAATCATATGCCTTAAATAGAAGACTTAACTCAAAGGTTCATCTAGTCCTTTTTGAAACATGGTTCTGGCTTATCTCAAGATAGGACCTTCTAAGATAGATAGCCCGTTCATGGCGATTACACAAATTAAACCTTTACCAACTACTATTACGGTTGGGTATTGCACAGTCATCAGAAGGAATGTCAATCTTCCAAACCATAATTCAACCTTCACATTTTTAACCATCATCACTGTATTCTTTTGGCACACGCGCCTATAATTATCCACTTACCTTTAAAGTGTCGGCCACCTCTTTGGCCTTCCCTGATAGTAAAATTTTCCTTACAGTCAATGTCATTTTAACCATCTCCAAATAAATTTTCTACCTTATTTTAATCACAGCTTATGTGAAAATGCTTTCCTTAAAATCTGATGAGTAAAAAAAAAATCACCATTTTTCCATAAGTTATTGCCTCAGTCTTTAGAGGTTAATCACTGTCATGACTGACTCTCAATCATAATTTGAACATCTTTTATCTTAAGTCCTAATTGCCCTGAATAATTTCGACCATTACTGGTTCGATCCATACTTTCTCGTGGTTTAACACGTGCCCCACTTGGCAACATTATAATTACGTCATATTTCCTTTATCCACATTTCTATTCTTGAGAATTTTGAATATTACCTTTCTCCTTGTAAAACCTCTAAGGTTATCCTTGAATCGTTCCTCCTGTATTCCCTAGATACAGGGCATATCAAAATACCATATACTAATACTAGAATCATTGTCTATATACTTTTGAAAAAAAAAATTCTCCACTGATTCTTTAAAGGTTGTTATTACCTTAATCCTTTCCAATTCATATTGTCAAATTTCATACTATCCCTATTAAGGGTGAAATGCCAACCTTTATGCATTCCCCTAGGATTCATTTTAAGTTACCGATGTTCTATCCTTAATTCCACCTTTGAAAAGGTACATGCATCCATCTATGGATAAACCAAGTCATATATCCTTGATAGATTATCTTCTTCATCATTCCCTCCTCGATAGTCTATACCTAACTTCATAATAGCATCCTTATTCCAATTGAGGTCAATCCATATGGCCTCCAAAAGATAACAATGGTCATCCGCTTTTCTTTCCTGATTTGGTAATGATAACATGGATGTTCTGGAAGATATTGGTCATGTTCAACGTGAACTTCTTCTTAATAATTCCTTATTTACTTTTGTTGTTTATCTCAACAGTCACCACAATGTTGGGATACCTCTCATACCTGACGTCTCCCTTTCTGAGTATCGAGCCACCGGTCTTACATTTCACATTATTGAAGGTCACTTCCTTCATCCAATTTTCCTACTTTCTTACTTTCTTGTCTCCTTAGTCTATCCGCGTCTTATTATTTATCCTTCGAACTATCTAAAGGTTTCCTTGAATCTTCCCAACTTAAAGGGGATAAAATGTACAAAACTCGTATGCCTTCAACCATCAACTTTAACTCATGGTGAATCACCCTCATCCTGACGATTACATACTTTTCTATGTCTATTGCTACGAGTCTTTAGGGTTTCCTCATACCCAACTCCCTTATCATACCTCAAACTCTATTGCCTTTATATTCCTTTCTCTTATCGTTATTTCATGAACCAACACAACATAAGCATTGATTTCAAACATCCTGTCATTCTGGATTCGTGTCTTCAGAACGAATCTTGATAACTTTTACAACTTAGATTCATAATTCATCATACTCGTCTGCCTTTGTTCTGGCTCTAAAGCTTTTACACTATTCCATAACCTTGGGAATTACTTTCCCGAAAATAATTGGCTGAACTTTAATCAGTTTATTATAATCTCTTGCTCCGTGCCTTCCTTGGCCTTTCACCAGCGGGTGGTCTCTCTCTTGGGAGGGTAAGTGACAAAAACAGTCTTTTGTGATTCGTCAATCATTTAGAATCTCAAATGATTCCTATATTTCCTTTAGCCTGGCTCTTGCCTTGACTAGGTCAACCTGTTCCTTGGAACTCTGAGAGCTTAACGATTTAAAGGTCATGAAAGAATTTCCTGCCGCATTGTCCCCTCAGGGTGGTGGTTGGGGATAATTGACTAAGTTCTGTCTAGACAGGTCCATAAATTGCCATATAGGAGTACCGTCTCGGGTCTCCTTTCCTTACTCGACTTTCTGTTTCCTTAGTATGAAATGTTTCAACCTTCTCCCATAATCGGGGTTATCTTATACATTAAAAACCTTGTTTTCCACTCTATCATGTTATGGGTTCTTTCTTTCTTGATGGCAACCTCCCTGACTATCACACTCTGGGTTTGCCCTAAATCCTATTCCTCAAACTATGGCTCTCATCTAAGTTCTCATCCTTAAGCTCTTGAACTTTCGGAACCCAAATTCTATAGGAATACCTCATTATTCCCTTATCCTCTTTCTCAGTATTAATCTCATATTTATTTGTTGGCTCTCTGCCTTCATTCATCACCTTTTTCTGGCACAATATGCTCTTTTAATAATTCGGTCTCTATTGCAATCTCAAACAGCTTTTCGGTACCGGCTCCGGTTACCTTCACTACTATTTCCATTTTCTCAAAATCTCTTATCAACTCTCCCAAAGACATTATCATCTTGAGTCTCTCCTTTTTACTAATGGCATCAGCCACCATATTGGCTTACCCCGAATGATAAAGAATCTGCCAATCATAATTCTTGATTAGCTCTAACCGCCTCCTCTGGCGTATGTTGAGCTCTTTCTACGTAAGAATGTACTAGAGCACTTATGGCTTAGGTAATTCTCGCACTTCTCTCCATACAAGTAGTGCCTCCAATCTTTAGGGTAAAACTATTGCCACGAGCCCAAGCTCATGGGTGGGGATATCGAATTTTAAATTCCCTTAATTGTCTTGACGCAGACGCGATTATCTTGCTGTGCTATATAAGAAGCACCCTAATTCCTTATGCGAAGTGTCACTTACAAATCACAAAATCTCCTTTTTCCCTCCGGCAACGCCAACATAGGGGCCGTCACCAACCTTTGCTTCAGTTCTTAAAAGCTGTTCTCGCATTTCTCTGCCTATTCGAACTTCTCAGTCTTATGAGTAAGCCGCGTTAAAGGGGCTACTATCTTTACAAACTTGAACGAACCTCTGGTAGTGACCGACCAATCCTACCTCTGGTAGTCGACCTAACCATGGTCATCAATTCATCAGTGGTCTTTTATTCATTCTTGTCAGGATCCTCCATGGGATCCTTCTCAGCAACTTTCCCTTCTAGGATAACATCCTCAACCGCTACATTCTCAATATCAACATCATCTGGTCCTGCATTAGGACACTCTATCGGATCCACAATCCGATCTCCAATTAGTAATAAACATCATCGCGCTGTTGCTCCTCAACCTCAGGGTTCGGAGTCCCGCTACAATCTACGATAACGAACTACGCTTCTATCGCTACATTTATAAGGGTTCCCATAAGGGTTTTAACTGTCAGTACTACGTTAGGTAGTCCGACTATGAACTTGGCAAGAGTTCTTATTATCTTAGTGAACTTATTATCTTAACGTCCCATCATCTCTGAGGTTTATAACGCTTAGCTCTGATACCATTTCTGTAACACCCCCAGATCCGGGGTCGGGGATCCGGGTCGTTACGGTCTTTCTTTCCACAATAACACTTCACTTAATTAATAATAAACAACCTTATGCTGTGACCCCACACTAACACACACCACAACCCGTTATAGTCTCAGAGATGAAATTCAAATAAGTACAAGTCTTTGAATCCACAATTTAAAAGTTATTACAACCCAAAACGATTACTTGATAAATTTACAGTTAATTGCCATTATCTGCCACAAGTTATAATTATACATAATTGATTCTCAAAAGTAGATGGTCTGATCTACAATAGATCTACCTCTGCAGCTATAGCAGCTACGACATCATCGGGAAGACGAGGGACGCTTCCCACGCGCTTGCGCTGGGTCTGCTGGAGTCTGGCCATCCTTCCTAACTGTTGTTGTGTGAGGAAGAAATAAAGCAAGAGTGAGCCTTACAGCTCGCAAGATAATACATAGTGATAACAATAATATAAGTATCTAAATGGATACTTACTAGAATCTTTATCGTGAGTAAGGTAATTACTTACTGGATATAAGTTTTAAAACAAGGGATGAAGTTACCAAATACTTCACTATACTTATATCATTTATAAAGCTACTTGAACTACCACTGTTCAAAGTATAATAAAATTCACGAGGTCATCCCATAGATGAGACCACAAATAAAACTTGAAAATATTTGATCTTTGAAATATTTTGAAAAGAGATGAAGTTACGAGATACTTCATTCAATGGATACACCAATAAAAATGTTTGACCCTGTCAATGCTTCGGCAACCACCTATTAGTAGCCTTTCGATCGAAATGCTACGGGTAGTGTTGCAGAATTATCCAAATGGATGATGAACTCATTACGGGAGTTTACCGCGCCAGGAAGACCACTTACGATGATCAGTCGTAGTAGTACAACCCCACCATTTTCTACATGTAGAGGAGAACCTGTCGGATTTACTTGTCAACCGAACACTGAACTCCTAAGGAATGGACCGCCTTAGCGGAACTTCCAGGCCATTTGGGCCAATATAATAAGGCTGGGCCGGCGCTACTCGACCACTTACGCCACTCCTAGTTCAGATGAAATCCATGACTCTGAAACGTAAAGCTCGTTTCCCCCTTTCCCCAAGTAGAAACTTGTTGATACGGCTCCACCAAGAAGTCGTATCTAGTTGGAAAGGAAAACTCACCGATATTTCCCAGGCGATGCCTGTTAATGGATTAACTGGTTCCAAGAATTTTACTTCCCGAATATTGGGTAAGTAATCAAAAACTCTTTTACCAAGACAGCAACCTTGTTGCGAATATAAAACACATCACCGAGCCGGATCCCCCATGTTTTGAGCGAGTATTTAAATCCCCTTTTTAAAAGGAAGATCTTAAATATAAAAATAGTTTTGGGATCCGCTCTAACTTTTGAAAATCATTTTAAAGACTCGAAAACACTTTAAAGAGTGTTTGGAGTAAAACTGATTTAATGAAGTAAATCAGTCCCCAGAATATTTAGAAAATGACTGAATATTAATATTTAAATAATATTCCCATAAAGAATAATCTTTATAAAAATAATTGAAGTAGAAGTATTAAAACTTATACTTGAAATGAGTACTAAATAATCAAAGATATACTTATATGAAAGTATTATCTTTAGTTGAATAATCAAAAATAAGTTTGATTATTGACACCTTATTCTTTAATAAAATAAAGAATATACCTCATCAAATACTCGGAGTCATAGATCCTCAAATGAATATTCAAATAATATTCAATAAATAAAATAAGCTGAGTAATAAGCCCTCAAATGAATATTCGAAATAATATTCATTAAATAATAAGCCGAGTCATAATACCTCGAATGAATATTATAAATAATATTCATTAAATAAAATAAAGGAGTCATACATCCTCAAATGAATATCCAAGTAATATTCAATAAATAATATAAAGGAGTCATAAGTCCTCGAATGAATATTCAAGATAATATTCATTAATAAAATAAAGTTATCGAATAAACCTTATTCGATTAATAGTTTGGAAACTATAACCATATATATATATATATATATATCCATATCCATATATACAAAATTACTCGGGATCCTCGACTCCCGGTTTTAGAAAATATTTTCACCTTTGGGTCCCTATACTAAGGGTATATGCAAGTTACCGCTATCCTCTAGCATAGGTATTATCAACTGAACCAACAGATATATATTCCAAGAATATGAAACAGGCATGCATATATACCATATCACATGCTACAATATATCGCATCATTTGCTAATTATCCAACATGCATCTATCGCAAGATAATGCAAATACATATATTCATCACAACAACAGTATAACGGATAGAATACTTGCCTGAGCGACTTGGGGGTGAGAAAGGCTCGGGACGAGTCTGATAACCTATAAACAACAAGTAAGTTGGAATTAAACCAAAATCACTTGTAAATCTATACTTTAACTAACTTAGACTCTAACGCTTGTTTTGCGCTCACTGATTTGCTTAAGTCACTCGGGTACCCTCGGCTCCACCATTTTTAATAATTTAACCTTTACGAGTTTTAAAGCGATTCCTTCGCGAATGTCTTACCAACTGCCTAACACACTTACCATAAATGTTTCATACATTAATTAACCCTTTTTGGTCTTTAACCTACATTTCAAAGTAAGGCGAGGGAAAAAGTTTCGTTCGCGAAACGCCGTTACTTGAAACGGTCGTTTCTCCTAAACCGTGCATCGGAATCGAACGAACTACATATCAAAACGAAGCTCGTAACATGAGCTATCTAAACATGGCAGTGGTCATAATCTAGCAGGGGGTTCTCGAGTCCTAATGCTATGCACAAAAACAGTCCAAAGAAAATCGGACGTTACGACGGCTATGTTTACGCGATTTCCCAATTTTAACCATTCAACACCAACCACAAACCAACCTCAAATCCAACATACAACCAACATCCATCCTCATCACATCATAACAACCCCAACCAATTCAATTTAATCATTCATACTTATGCCTAAACTTAACTTTAATCATACTTAAGTTCCTTTAAATCAAAACCACAACAATTACCATTCCATTTCACTACCATTCCAAATCCCAAACTCTAAATCATAACAACAAGCTACAATATCAACCCACTAATCAAAATCATCTTATAATATATAGGAATCTAGGGTTTGGAGATGGTATACCTTCCTTGAAGTGGTGGGTGGAGCTAGGAAGCCTTAAGAAGCTTTGAGAAGTCTTAAGAATGCTTGGATCTTCAAGAAAACAAGAAAAAGTTCAAGTTAAAAACTTGAAAACACTATTCATTGTCTTCTTCTTTGATTAAATGAAGAAGATTGAGAAGGAATTAATGGCTTAAACTCATGATATAGTCCTAACTAAGCATGAAGATGATTAGGGAATTATCTTACCAATTTAGGAAGCTTGGATCTTGGATTTTGAATTTCTCTTGCCTTTTGAATAGTGAAAAGCCGTGAGCAATGAAGAACAAAGCCTTGGTTGCTTTTGATTTTTGATGAAAATGATTTTACTTGGCTTGGTTGATTGGTTTTTGTGCTTGCTTTAGTCAATTACCTTCTTGCCCTTGGATTTGTGTGGTTACAAAGCCACCACACCTCCTTCCTTCCCATGTCATGCTTATGTCATCCTCATGATGTCATCCTCACTTCCTTGTCCTCTTTCTATTGGTTGGATGACATCATTCCCACTAATCCCTTTGATTAACTTCCTAATCGTTTGCCTAATGACCGCTGATCTGTTATACGGTTCGCTTAACTTTCGTTCTCGTTTATCGTTTGAAGGATCATACCCGGGATCTTATTACTTAGGTTCCCTTAACCTTTCTCAATACATTATATTCCTTTTTATGATCCTCTATTATAATCCTTTAATTTAAATCCTTTTTATCCTGTTACCTTATACTCAATTCTCTCCGTATCTTGTGGATTTCCGGGAAAAACCAAAGTGTTCGGAATTGGATTCTGACGATCTTTACATACACTTATATACTTCATAGAGTACTAATAATATCCCATAAGATCAATAACAGAACCCCTACATAGCGTGGCATGAAAAGTTTTCTCGTTCAGCAAAAACACTATTCATAAGGGTTTCAAAATTTCTCAAAAATTGGGGTTATTACAGCAGCCAATAATTGATAGGCTGAAACAGGGTGAGTAAAAGTGTCAGCATCCAAGGAAATGTTATCAATGACAGCTTTGTAATGTTGCTGAAATTGTCTTTCCTTATCTGCATCATCCACTTTCATTAACTCACTAGCAATGGCTGGATCCACCCTTATAGCTTCTGTACCTGCCTTTCTCTCAATTTCTCTCTGTTCTTGCATCAGGGGCTCCCCCTGGCTCACACACACCCTCACACCCTCACCTTCACCTTCTAAGGTGGCACTCCTCTCACTCACTTTTGCCATGCTGGAAGAAATAGCATGCATTTGGTGACTCTCAACCTCTCCTTTTGCCTGGGAGCAACCCAGCCTCTCACTCAAAAGTCAAACCTAAAAGTGATTGTACAGTTGCCATGTCCTCTAGAGTTGGAATTGTTTCTGTTAAGTGTGTAGAGACCATCAACGGATAGGGAGTATCCGTTGAAGTAGAAACTGATGGTATCAACGGATAACTGCTGTTAAGCTTATCCGTTGAAGAACAACCACTTGTCAACGGATGAGAGATATCCGTTGAGGAAGGAAAAGATGTAGATATAGAAAGTGACATAATTGTTGAATCTGTGTGGATTGATTTTAAGTGAGGTAACACAGATTCTTTAACTACATCTGAAAGAATTGGTTGATGATCCAACAAATCATCTAAAAGATGATGATCATCAGGTTTTGAGTGGGGCTCCTCCCTGAGTTTTAATGAGGGAGAATCAGGAATTGATGTGAATATCATATCCACATCCAGAGAGGGTGTTGGAGAGTTTGATGAATGGTGTGTTTCTATATTGAGAGAATGGGGCTGTGATTCCACATTTGCTGGAATCACATCAAGCCGAATTTGAGAAGACACAGATACTGGTGGATGTATCCGTGCTGTGTGTGTCCCTTGTATGGAAACTAGGGTTTTGGCCTTCTTCTTCCTTGAAAAGGCTTTAAATGGTGAATGTGTGGCTTCAGTGTCCCTCCCTCTTTTGTTCTGTGTCCCTGGTTGGGGACTATTTTCAATAGTTACATCCTTTTGGGAGGATGCAACTAGGGATGTGCTGGACTCCTTTTGAACCACCACAGTCTTTTGAGAGACTGTGGCTTGGCTGGTTTGGGTACCACTCACCTCTCCCACCTTATCCTGGGGGGCTTTTTGATGTTCACCCCTCCCCTCACCACTCACACCCTGTTCACTCCCTTCAGGGTTTATGGTAGTTGTTACAACTGTTGTCTTTTGAGAAACAACAGAGGTAGGTTTCTTTGACTTGACTTTGGAAACTTTAGATTTGGTGGCTTTGGTAGGAGCCTATTTGGACAAAGACACAGGTTCCATAGCCACACTAGAAGGCAAAGAAACAGTGGGGTTGGAAGTAGTAGGAGTTATAGAAGTATTTGCCTCACTTACCTGTGGTGCATTCATGATTGGCAAGTATACCAATGGCACCTGGCTGTTGAGGTTCATTCTCAAAAGGTCTGCAAGGACCCTTTTCTCTTGTGCCCAGCATTTGAGTTTATTATTCTCATTGGATATAACCAAACCTTCAGCAACATGGTTAGCCAATAACATAAAGAATCTAGCATAGTAGATGTTATGTGGTCTATTAGCTTTGTTACCTAATCTGGAACCTAATTCTAGCATAACACAGTTGCTAAAATTAAAGTACCTATCAGAAACTAGCATGTAGAGCATATTAACAAGAGATGAAGTGATAGCATCAAAATTGATAATCTTCCCAGAGAAAACCTTAATAAAGGCATCTCCAAGAAAACTCCATTCTTTCCTAAGGCCTTTCCTTCTAATACTACCTAAACTAGCAGAATCAAAAGCATAGCCTATGGAATCTAGCATAGCAGAGACATCTTTATCAGTGTGTGGTGTCATGGCATTATTCTCAGGCAACTTAAAGCAAGATTGTAAATCATCACAATTAATGCAATAGTCCTTACCTTTGAGAGAGAAGGCAATAGTCATATCTGTGGAGTTGAACTCTGCAGTTGTCCAAAGCTCCTCAATCACCTCACAGTAGATGGTTGGGGCTTCCAGCATTGCATAGCTTAGTTTGCAGTTTTTGATGAAGTCCATCATCTTGTGATAATCAGAATGGGCTTCATTCTTTTCAACCAAGGCTATGAAATTATTCTTTTCATAAAGAAATCCTGTTTGAGACATAATTTTGACTACTGGTGCCATTGTTGTGAGTAGAGGTTGCAGAGAAAAACTTGAAAATTTAGAGAGAAAGAGAATAAGAATTGCAAGAAAGCGTAAAGTGAGAATAAGAGTTCAATTGGGCTTTTATACTTTCTTGAATTAAAACGTAAATAAAATGATTAAATGATACTTTTAAGTAAGTTACAGTCGTTCAAGAACAAAGAAAACTGTAGAAATTCTGAAAACTACCTTAAATACAATTACATACAACACTGTATATCTGTATCAACGGTTGAGTAAAAGAATCAACGGCTGTGACTCACTTATAGTAACTGACGTGACACTTCAACGGATAAGGGAAATAGTTATCCGTTGATGAACAACGCCATTTTATCCGTTGAAGGATAAAATTACCAGAAATGTATTTGTCTTTCAACGGATAATGAATATCCGTTGATAGAACAATTTTGGCTTTCAACGGATAGAGAATATCCGTTGATAGGATAAGTCTTAATTAAAGCCAACTTTGTTCTTGCAGCAAATTTCATTTCAGGCTTCAAGACAGATTATATAGATGACATAGATTATGAATAATTAAGCATACCTAACTCACTTACTAATCTTGTGAATGTTGATTCATCAAGTGGCTTGGTAAATATGTCTGCAATCTGCTTTTCACTTGGAACAAAATGAAGTTCCACTGTACCTTTCATCACATGTTCCCTAATGAAGTGGTACTTGATATCAATGTGCTTGGTTCTTGAGTGCTGCACTGGATTTTCAGTAATGGCAATGGCACTTGTGTTGTCACAGAATATTGGAATTTTGTCAACAGTCAGACCATAGTCAAATAGTTGATTCCTCATCCATAGTATATGTGCACAGCAACTACCAGCAGCAATGTACTCAGCTTCAGCTGTTGATGTGGAAACAGAATTCTGCTTCTTGCTGAACCATGATACAAGCTTGTTCCCTAGAAATTGACAGGTGCCTGTTGTGCTTTTCCTGTCTATTTTGCAACCTGCATAATCTGCATCTGAGTAGCCAATTAGATCAAAACCAGACTCTCTAGGGTACCAAATTCCTAGATTTGGAGTCCCCTTGAGATATCTGAAAATTCTTTTAATAGCCACTAAGTGAGATTCTTTAGGGTCAGCTTGAAATCTAGCACAGAGACATGTAGAAAACATTATATCAGGTCTACTAGCAGTTAAATATAAAAGTGAGCCAACCATGCCTCTATAACTTGTAATATCCACAGACTTTTCAGCCTTGTTTAATTCAAGCTTAGTGGCAGTGGCCATGGGAGTTTTTGCAGGTGAGCAATCCATTAAGTCAAACTTCTTTAAAAGATCATAAATATATTTAGTTTGACTAATGAAAATTCCACCACTAACTTGTTTAACTTGTAAACCAAGAAAGTAAGTTAGCTCTCCCATCATGCTCATTTCATATTTACTTTGCATTAATTTAGCAAACTTTTTACAAAGCTTATCATCTGTAGATCCAAATATAATATCATCTACATAAATTTGTACAAGTATCTTAGAGCCATTAACATTTCTAAAGAAGAGAGTTTTGTCAACAGTACCTCTTGTGAAATGATTATCTAGAAGGAACTTTGACAAAGTCTCATACCAGGCTCTAGGTGCTTGCTTTAGTCCATAGAGTGCTTTCAACAGATAATACACATGGTCTGGAAAATTTTGATCTTCAAAACCTGGAGGTTGGCTTACATAAACTTCTTCCTCCAATTCCCCATTTAGAAATGCACTCTTGACATCCATCTGATAGACTTTGAAATTGGCATTAGCTGCATAGGCTAGAAAGATTCTGATGGCTTCAAGTCTGGCAACTGGAGCAAATGTTTCATCAAAATCTATTCCCTCTTGTTGAGAATAGCCTTTAGCAACCAATCTGGCTTTATTCCTTATGACAATGCCATTTTCATCCATCTTGTTTCTGAATACCCATTTTGTGTCAATAGAACTCTTGTTCTTTGGCTTGGGTACCAGCTTCCATACTTTGTTCCTCTCAAATTGGTTTAGCTCCTCTTGCATTGCTAAAATCCAATCTGGATCCAATAGAGCTTCTTCCACTCTCTTAGGTTCCTCCTGTGATAGAAAGCTACTATACAGACATTCATCTTGAGTAGCCCTTCTAGTTTGTACTTTTGATGTAGCATCACCAATGATCAGTTCAAAAGGGTGATTCTTGGTCCATTTCCTTTGAGGTGGTAGATTAGCCCTAGATGAGGTTGCCTCAGTATTGTCATGATGTGAGATAGAATGTTGATTTGTTGAAACTCCCCCTGAGTTGCTGATCCTTTGAAAGGAATTGGGAGCTCTATCAACTGATGAAGTGAATTGATTATCCGTTGACAGACTGCGATCAACGGATGCTTCATTATGAACTTCAACGGATGATGCACTTTGTCTTTCAACGGATGCCGCAATGCTTCTTTCAACGGAAGCTGAATTATGACTTTCAACGGATGCAGCATTCTGTGCATTATCCAAAGGCAGATTCTGAATTCTTCTTGAGATGCCTTCTTCATCATTCTCACTTTCACTATCATCACAGTATATCTCAAAGTTGTCAAATTTGAGTCCTTCATGATGTCCCTCATCTGTTAGTCCATCAATCTTTTTATCATCAAACACAACATGTACAGATTCCATGACAATGTTGGTTCTTAGATTGTAGACCCTATATGATTTTCCAGCAGAATAACCAACAAATATTCCTTCATCAGCCTTTGCATCAAGCTTCCCTTTGTGATCAGATTGATTCCTTAAGATGTAGCATTTGCAACCAAAGACATGTAGAAAGTTTAAAGTTGGTTTTCTTCTCTTGAATAATTGATAGGGAGTCATGCATTTTGCCTGATTGATTAGAGAAATATTCTGAGTGTAACATGCACAGTTGACAGCCTCAGCCCAAAAATAAGTTGGGAGTTTTAACTCTTCAAGCATTGTCCTTGCAGCTTCAATTAGTGATCTGTTCTTCCTTTCCACCACACCATTTTGTTGTGGAGTTCTTGGAGCTGAGAACTCATGCATGATCCCACTTTCTTCACAGAACAACTTCATGGTTGAATTCTTGAACTCAGTTCCATTGTCACTCCTAATATTCCTTACTTTGAAATCAGGATGATTGTTGACTTGCTTGATATGATTGATGATGATTTCACTAGCTTCATCCTTTGATTTAAGAAAATAAACCCATGAAAACTTTGAAAAATCATCTACAATCACTAGGCAGTATCTTTTCCTTGAAATTGACAATACATTGACTGGTCCAAAAAGATCCATGTGTAGAAGTTGTAGTGGTTCATCAATTGCAGATTCAAGCTTCTTACTAAATGATACTTTCTTTTGCTTTCCTTTCTGACAAGCATCACACAGCCCATCCCTTGTGAATTCCACTAGAGGCATTCCTCTAACTAAGTCCTTTTTGACTAGATCATTCATTGTCTTGAAATTCAAATGGGACAGCTTCTTGTGCCATAGCCAACTTTCAACTGGACTTGCTTTGCTGAGAAGACAAGTTATGGATTCTGCATCTGTAGAGTTGAAATCAGCTAAGTACACATTCCCTTTTCTAACTCCAGTTAGAACCACTTTATTGTCCTTTTTACTTGTGACAATACAGGCTTCAGAATTGAAGGAAACAGTATTCCCTCTGTCACATAGTTGACTGATGCTCAATAAATTGTGTTTGAGACCATCAACCAATGCAACTTCATCAATGATGACATTTTCTTTTGAAATCAAGCCATATCCCACAGTGAATCCTTTGCTGTCATCTCCAAAGGTTATGCTAGGGCCGGCTCTTTCCTTAAACTCTATGAGCAGGGTGAAATCTCCTGTCATGTGTCTTGAACAACCACTGTCCAAGTACCATAGATTTCTTCTTTGTCCCTGCACACAACAAAATCAATCAAGTTGATTTTGGTACCCAAGTTTCCTTGGGTCCAGCCTTGTTAGTCTTTTTCCTAGACTTCATTCCTCCTGCATCTTTTGACTTAGGTAACTTTGGGTCACCTTTGGTCTCAGATGTGGTTGGTTGAAGTGTAGGGTTAGCCACAGAATCATTTAACACATTTGTTTGAATTTGATAAGGCATAGGTTGTGCAAACATGTTATTCCACATAGGCATATTGTATGGCATTTGAGGCATACTAAATGTAGTAAAATAAGGATTGTTAATATATGGAATGTTTGCAAAATGTGCATGGGGATTCTGGTGAGACATAACAGGCATAGCATGCAGAGGTGACATAGACATTTTAGGCATGGAGGGATTTGAAGGCATGGGAGCATTTTTGACAGATTTGCAATTATCAGATAGGTGATTAACACTTTTACAATGCACACATCTTTTTGTAGGAGCATACCTATCAGGTGTGTAATTGTTATGTTTATTAATCCCTACCTTCCCATTTCTTTTAGATTTTCTTTTAGTTTCCTTCTTATCCTCAACCAACTTGAGCCTATCTTTTAGCTGATCTAAAGTCATGTGTCCTACATTCACTTTACTGACATCTCTGGATGTACTAGCTCCTTCTTTGATAAAGTTCTTGAGAGTTGAATCATTCTTTTTATTAAGACTTTTAGTTTTAAAAGAACTTGCCTGTTTTAATTGATGAGCCTTCAACGGATGCTCCTTTTCTTCCTTCAACGGATAACTTTCATCATTCGTTGATTCCACATCCGTTGACAATCCATCAATTAATTCTAACTCCTTTTTGTTTTTCTTCCAGGCATCCTCACAGAATGATTCAATTCCCTGAACCTTTGCAATCTGAACACTAACATCCCTAGATATTTTCCAGGCCTTGATTACCTCTTGCTCACTTTCTAACTGTGTAGAAAGAATTTCTACTTTCTTAACAGCTTCTGCTAGTTCACTCTCAACAGTCAAGCATTTAAGTTTCATCTTTTCAAGCTCAATTACCTGATCCTCTAACACAACATTCCTATCACTTAAAAACACATTATTCTCCTTGATCCTAGTATTTTCTTTTGCTAGTGATTTAAGGGAAACACACAAATGATATAATTCATTGGTCATATCATTTATGGCTTCATTGCATTCATGTTTAGAAAGCTGAGAGAGATCAGTAGTAATTACCTGGTTGCTTGATGAACTAGTTTCATTTTCATTAGAATTAGCCATCAGGGCTAGGTTGATATATTCCACATCATCATCTTCATTTACCCCATCTGCTGCCCAATCATCTTGAGTGAGAAAAGCTCTTTCCTTTTGTTTGAGCAAATCAAAATACTTCTTTTTGTAATCAACTTGCTCAAATTTCTTTTTCTCAGAATTTGGCTTCCTACACTCACTTGCAAAGTGTCCACTAATGCCACAGTTGTAACATTTGAACTTTGATTTGTCCACCATGTTTTTGTTTGGCTTAGTGAACTTTGTGTTTTTTTTTAACTTCATTTTTGCAAACCTCCTGGACAGAAAGGCCAAATGTTCTTCAATATCATCAGATTCATCCTGACTGGAATTGTCTTCATCCTCAGCAACTTGCTCTTTACCCTTGCTTGATTCTGATTTGCTTGTACCAATTTTGAGACTTGGCATTGTCTTCTCCTCATTCCTGGCTTCCATCTTCTCACTGTCAGCTACAAGAGCAACTGTTCCTCCTTTTCTCTTTCCCTTTTCCAACAGCTCATCCTGCTCCATTTCAAGTTCATAAGTCTTCAGAATTCCATATAATCTTTCAAGTGTGAAATTCTTATAATCTTGAGAATTTCTCAAAGAGACAGTCATGGGCTTCCACTCCTTTGGCAGAGACCTAAGAAATTTTAAGTTAGAATCCTTGACTTGGTACACTCTACCATACAGCTTCAATCCATTCAACAGTTTCTGAAACCTGTTGAAGGTATCATTTAGTGATTCACCTTCTTCAAAGTGAAAATATTCATACTGTTGAATAAGAAGTTGTATCTTATTTTCTCTGACCTGCTCAGTACCTTCACAGATGATTTGTACAGTATCCCAAACTTCCTTTGCCGTTTGGCTATTGATGACATTGTCAAACATATCTTGATCTAAGCCATTAAACAAAATGTTCATGGCTCTCTTATCCTTGCGGATTTCTTCCTTGTCTTCAATAGTCCATTCTGCTTTTGGCTTGGGAATGGACTGTCCAACAGCAACTGTTGCAGTAGCAGCTGTGGCTACTTTGTGAGGGATGTGAGGACCATTTTCAATACAGTTGATGTAGCTTTTATCTTGAGAAAGAAGATGTAAATGCATCTTCATTTTCTAGTGATGATAATTATCTTTTTCCAGGACTGGGATCTTTACACCAATATCCTTCCTATTCATGATGTTAGCAGGAGGATTCTTCTGTGCACTCATGATGTTAGCAGAATAGATCTTTAAACTCTTTGTATGTTAAGAGCTTGCTCTGATACCAATTGTTATTCCCAGTGGACTAACAATGAGATTTACAGAAGGGGGGTTGAATGTAAATCTCAAAACTTTTTCAAGTTTTTAGCAGTTTTTAAGGCTAAGTGTTTGAGTGATCAAATGTGTGTGAATTGCTTGAAGCTGATGCAGACAGATATATATATTCAAACACAAATGTAATGAACACAAAGAACTTAAAAAAAACTTTTCTGGTGGATTTGTTGTTCCACCAGAGATGTGTTATTTCAGAAAAATCTGTGATTCAAAGAATTAAATCACAGCTGCTTCCTAGTACAAACTAGATGATTTTCTCTTTTGATATTTCTAAACAGCTCAAGGAAAATTCATATCTAATTACTAGCTGCTACTTGGTTTATATATATCACCAAGTTTACAAGTGAAGACAAACTGTAAAATATAATTGAAAAGATTCTTCACATGTTTCTTCTTCATTTCTCTATCCAATGCAATCTAGAGTAATCTGTAAATCTTTGAATACTTCCTTGTTTGCATCAGAATGGAAATGCTGCATTTTCTTGATTCCTCCTAGAGGCTTCCACATTCCTGTATGTCTCTGTCAATCCATGTGCCTCTGTCAGCTTGTGAATTGTCACTATCAACTGCTAATGAACTAAGCATCCGTTGAAGCTTTCATCCGTTGATGCCTTATCCGTTGAGGCTTTATCCGTTGAAGCTTTATCCGTTGATGCATTATCAGTTGAAGTCTTTATCCGTTGAAGCACTTATCCATTGATGGATATTATCCGTTGAAGCATTGTTTCTTATCCGTTGAAGGTCTTCAATATCCGTTGACACTTCTTCACTTATACAAAATTACAAGGCATGAAATATTTACAATTAGCCCTCCTATTTGTACATCCATTAGTAGTCAACATGACTGATTATTTCCTAACAACATCTAAGAATTACAGCTTGATACCAGAGAGTGAAATGTGCTACAATACTAAACTTATTGCTAAGTAAAGCTACTCCTTCAACGGATAGCCAAGATGGTCTTATCCGTTGAGGCTACAAACACTAGATTTCTACTTAAGTGTTTTGCTTAACTTATCATCAAACTAATACACATATTCCTAACACTGTGGCACGACAAACTCAATATTCTAAGTCAAGTCTAACCCAACATTCTGTACAATTGAATCAGTCCCCAAAGGCCCACGGCTGTGGCACGTAACGACCTTTAGATTCTTATTCAATGTACACATCTCTATGTAATAGACAAGTATTTCTTATTTCGAAATCAAAGCCCTCGGCTGTGGCACGAAATGACAACGATTCAAAAATAAGAACTACTTTCTATCATGTTGGAAGGCTATGACCGACACAAGGCCGTTGTATCATTGGCCAATTACTACTTGATATTATTTAATTTTAGAGGGATTATATTATGTTACAATCATAATCATATTATAAAGAAATTCTTCCTTTTAAATTAAATATTTCAAATCAATAATCAATAATCAGATGATTCCCAGATCGGGTGGAGCATTGTCAAGAGGCGTCACTTAATAACCCTTTCTTACAGATAGAAATCTGTTGTTGACAGAATCATCCTTTCTCTCATATCAAAAATTCATATTCAATTACGTGTTTCATAAACACAAGAATCTCATGATTGTATTCATAATATTATTCTTAAGGTTATGAAACAATTTCACTATACTAGGTTGTCTAACAAACGCCTTATGTTCATTTAAGTTCACCAAAATCTATCATCGCATGATAAACTAAGCATATATCACATATATCAACATGAATAAACATCAAGGTAGGCATGTTATATCATCTAGCATATTAGTCTAAGAATTATACATCTCTATGTATCACATGAAGCATTTAAAAGCAATTAAAAACAGTCAAAAACAGCTTTAAAACACTTCATGGAAATATAAACAGTTCAAAACTTTTATATAAACTAAAATTGATCACTCCATTAGATCCGTCTCGGAAAAACGAATCCAACGGTATATTGCACGCCCAAAACGGAGTTACGAAACTCCCAGAAAATCAATTTTAAAATCAACAGAGGGGCTGTAACGCATTACAGGAACGCGTTACAGGAACTGTAACGCATTCCGGTGATGCGTTACACCCCTTTTAAGCCATTAAAGGGTGTAACGCATTCCGTGAATGCGTCACAGATGTGTAACGCATTCCTGGAATGCGTTATACCCCTATTTTTTTTTTACAGCCGCCTGACAGATTCTTTTCTCGGTTGCCGTGCCTGACAACTGACCTGTACCTGTAGCTATTCTATCCGTGCAGCAGAAGACAGAATACAACACAGACAGTACAAATATATATACATACATGCAATTTATATATATATATGATTATTTAATTACGAATTTAATTGAAATAACTTTAAAAATTCATAATAAAAAATCTATACATCATAAAATTATGAAAAAAATACCCAGACGATCTACAACACTTGTAGAACCCAGATCAACAATCAAAATTATTATGAGAAACGATTTCTCATCAGACAAAATTAATCCATAATATAACTTGTAAAAATCATAATTAATTCATACAAGCACATAAAATTCTGAAATTTTTACCACAGATCTATATGCATACAACCTACGCTCTGATACCATTGTTGGATTTTTAAACGCAGCGGGGACATGGAAAAACACTTTTACACATATAAAATCCAAATAAAAGCATATAAATCGTGAATAAAAATTCGAGGGATCGAATCTAACCTTTTAAAATAATTCGGAGACAACGATCAGAGATCCTTAGCAGTTGCTCCTCAACTGTGAAACACTCCACTGGTATCCACCAAGAAAACGATGTTAAGGAGGAGGAAGGAGGTGGAGAGAATTGGGTTTTCCAAACTTTTTGGGTTTTCGGGTTTCGATGTGGGTTAGAATAAAATAGGGTCTATAATAGTGTATTTATAGGCAAAATTTTCAGCTGAAATTTTTCCATAAATAATATTATTATTATCCCATTTATTATTCTCATTAATAATTAAAACACCTTTTAATTATTAATCCTTTTTCTAAACACTTTAGAAATAATTCTCTCTCTTGATTTAATTTCCAAAAATTAAATCCTTAATTAATAATATTAAGAACTTTTCTTAATTAATTTATAATCAATTAAATCTCATTTAATCAATTATTAAATTTGCCAATTAATTATTTATTTCATAAATAAATAATTATTAGCCATTATTAATTAATTCCTCCACCATTAAATCATTCTCTTTTTATGGTGTGACCCTGTAAGTTCAATATTAAGCCGGTAGTAGAAATAAATAATAATAAAACTATTTTATCATTATTTATATAAATTCTCTAATTTATTAAATATGATTAATTAATTAATCACATTTATTCTACATCGTGAGGGATACTTCTCAGCATATCGCGACTATCCGGATAATATGAATTCACTGCTTAGAATACCAAGAACCTATTCAGTGAATAGTTACCGTACAATAAACTCCTTCTACCCTACAATGTCCCGATTAAATACAAGGCATGGATCTCGTGTCAAGCCTATCTAGTTCAATCACTTTGCTTACCATTTACTATGCGTAGTTCTATGCAAATTAGAAACTCCTTTCTAATTTCATTTACTCTGGCCAGAGATTTCTGAACTAGCATAAGTGGATCAGCCTTGAACATTCGCTTCCTTCACTGGAAGGGGTAGATCCTTTATTGATCATACACTATCTTCGTGTACAAATTCCTATACCCAGAAGAGCCCTAATAATTGTCCCTGGAGACTAAGAACTAAACCAAAGCATAGTTCAGTGTACACAAGATGACTATGATGACCTCAAGTCTAAGGATACTTGTACAACTATCACTATGTGAACAACTGCTGACACGTGAGTGAACTCCATCAGTTATTCAGCTGCGCGAGTCATGTTCAGTGAACTTATTCTATAATAAGCACCTACATACTAGCTATAGTGTCACCACACAAATGTCTATGAGAACAGACATCCTTCATAATGAAGCAAGCATAGTATGTACCGATCTTTGCGGATTATTAATTACCAATTAGTAATCCTATGACCAGGAACTATTTAAGTTTAGAGTTATCATCTTTTTAGGTCTCACTATTATGATCTCATCATAATCCATAAAAAACTTTACTCTAAACTATGGTATATCTTATTTAAACACTTAAATAGATAGAGCCCGTAATAAAAACAAAACAAGTCTTTTATTAAAATCAATGAAATCAAAAACAGATTATATAAAAAGTTATTCCTAAATCCTAATACATGATTGGACTTAGGACATATTCCTTTCAAGATGGATGAATTCCTCGCCGGTCATCACCCTGGCCGCATTCGGACCTCGCGCTAGACCGTTACCCGGCCACTCACGTGTGGATGGACTGTCACCAAGCCTCTTACACCTTCATAGACCGTACCCCAGCCTGTCGCTTATGCCGACTCAATCAGATGGACTTACTTCCCGAACATTGGGCAAGCAATCAAATTGTTATCTCAAAACAGCAACCACGTTGCGAATATAAAATACACCACAGAGCCGAATCCCTCAGGTTTTGAGCGAGTATTTAAATCCCCTTGAAAGGAAGATCTTAAATAAAAAAATGAGTTTTGGGATCCGCTCTAACTTTTAAAAATTATTTTGAAGACTCGAAAATATTTTTAAGAATATTTGGAGTAATGCTGATTTAATAAAATAAATCAGTCCCGATATATTAGAAAATATCTGAATATTATTATTTAAATAATATTCCCATAAGGATAATCCTTATAAAAATAATTGAAGTAAAAGTTTTAAAACTCATACTTGAAATGAATAATAAATAACCAAAGATATACTTATACGAAAGTACGATCTTTATTTGAATAATCGAAAATAAGTTTGATTATCGAAACATTATTCTTTAATAAAATAAAGAATATTATTTAATAAAAGAAGCGGAGTCATAAGTCCTCGAATGAATATTCAAAATAATATTCATTAAATAAAATAAGCGGAGTCATAAGTCCTCGAATGAATATTCAAGATAATATTCATTAAATAAATAAGCGGAGTCATAAGTCCTCGAATGAATATTCAAAATAATATTCATTGAATAGAATAAAGTTATCGAATAAACCTTATTTGATTAATAGTTTTGAAAACTATATCTATATATATATATAAATAAATATATATATTATACTCAGGAACATCGACTCCCGGTTTAGAAAAATGTTCACCTTGGGGTCCCCTATACTAAGGGTATACGCAAATACTGCTTATCTCTAGCATAGGTATTATGCAACTGAATCAACAGATAAATGTATCAAGATTACGAAATAGGCATGCATATATACCATATCGCATGCTCCAATATATCGCAAGAATTTGTTAATTAACCATCATGCATCTATCATAAGATAATGCATATACATATGTATACATCACAACAACAGTATAATGGGTAGAAAACTTGCCTGAGCAACTGGGGGTGACAAATGGCTTGGGACGAGTCTGGTAACCTATAAATAACATATAAGTTGAAATTAAACCAAAGTCGCTTATGAATCTATACTTTAACCAATTAGACTCTAACACTCGTTTTGCGCTCAACGATTCCCTTAAGTCGCTCGAGTACCCTCGGCTCCACTATTTTTAATAAATTAACCATTAAGGGTTTTAAGGCGATTCTTTCACGAGTGTTTTACCAACTGCCTAATACACATTACATAAATGATTCATACTCCAATTAGTCCTTTAAAATCTTTAACCTATGTTTCAAAGTAAGGCAAGGGGTAATGGTTCGTTCGCGAAACGCCGTTACTTATAACGGTCGTTTCTCCTAAACCGTACATCGGATTCAAACGAACCACATATCAAAACGAAGCTCGTAAAATGAACTATCTAATCATGGCAATGGTCAAAATCTAACAGGGAGTTCTCGGGTCCTGATGTTAAGAGCAAAAACAGTCTAAAGTAAATTGGACATTACGACGGCTATGTTTACGCGATTACCAATTTTTATTCTACTCCAAACCAACCACCAATCAACCACAATTCATTCATACAACCAAAATCCATCCATACCATACTACAAAAGCCCCAACACCTCAAGTTCTCCAATTTATATTATTCTTAAACATGAATTAAAACTATACTTAAGTTCATTAATCAATAATCCAAGAATTACAACTCCAACTCATTACAAAACCAACCACACTCTAAGTCTACAAGAATCATGCTTCTCATGAACCATAACAACATAACTAAACCTAATGCTCAAAGTAAAGTTAGGGTTTGGAGGGGTTATACCTTCCTTGGAGAGTGGAGAATCAAATAATTAGCTTGGAATCACCCTTAAAAGTCCTTATCCAAGCTTAATCTAAACAAAAACTCAAGAACAAAAATTTAAGTTCTTGAAAAACACTATTCACCCTCTTCTTCCATGATTTTTAGGAAGAGATTGTGAATGAATTAGAAGCTCAAACTTATAGGATAGCTATATCTATGCATAAGGAGTATTAGATAATTACCTCACTAATTAACAAGGCTTGGATCTTAGATTTGGGTTTTTTTCTTCTTAAAATGGAAAAGAGGCCGAGAGCTTTCTTTGAAGAAAAGAGAAGTCAACTTTGTGTTTTGGTGAAATGAATTGTTGGTTGGCTTGGTTGATGTTGTTTTGTTTTGATTTATTACTTTTAACCATGGTAACTTTTGCATGGCCAAGAATCAACCAACAACACCCTTCCTTTTTGTCATGCTTATGTCACCTTGTTATGTCATCCTCCCACACTTGTCCTCTTCTTATTGGTTTGATGACATCATCCTCACTAACCTGTTTGATTAGCTTCTAATTACTTGGCTAATGACCGCTGATCTGTTATACGGTTCGCTTAACTTTCGTTTTCGTTTATTGTTTGAGGGATCATACCCGGGATCTTATTACTTGGGTTTCCTTAACCTTTCTCAATACATTATATTCCTTTTATGATCCTCTCTTATAATCCTTGAATTTAAATCATTTTTATCCTGTTATCTTATACTCAATTCTTTCGGTATCTGGTGGATTTTCGGGAAAAATCAAAGTGTTCGAATTTGGATTCTGACGATCTTTACATACACTTATTTATCATATAGAGTACTAATACGATCTCAGAATAATAATAAAAGAACCCCTACATAGTGTGACATGAAAAGTTTTCTTATTCAGCAATATCAGCAAAAACACTATTCATAAGGGTTACAAAAAAAGTTCAAAATTTTGGGGTTATTACAGTCTCCCCTCCTTAAAAGGATTCCGTCCCGGAATCAAATAGAAAACAAATGGGGGTACTTTTCTAGCATTGCGCTCTCTAGTTCCCAAGTTGATTCTTCTACATTATAATTCTGCCATAGCACTCTAACTAGCTTGATCACTTTGTTCCGAAGCACCTGCTCCTTCTTATCCATAATCTTTACTGGTTTCTCCACGTAAGTCAGATCTGGTTGCATATCCACATGCTCGTACTCCACTATGTGTCTGGCAACCCGATGATACTTTCTTAGCATTGTGTAAGTCATATGTCATAGACCTATTTGTATATTCGAGGATTCAACTCAACTCAAATAAGAATGTAATAAGTAAATAGTGGATCGACCGTCAGAGAGATCTCGCAAAGTAATATCTGTCAAAGGATTCAGAAACAAGGTTCATCTACAGACTTGAGGAGTTAATTCACTGGAAGAAGTTCAAGAATTTGATCATGCCTCAGTGATATAAATCAAGATCGTGGATTTAATCAAGTGACAGAGATCTCGTCAGAGTATCATTAATTACAAGGATTTAATCTGAAGAAAATCAAAGTGTCAAAGTCAAGACATGAAGAAACGTCACGGAAGTTAGTCACTCATGAACCAGACAGTACATCGAGTGTCAACATTGAAGTGGTGGAATTGATTCATAATTTTCAGTGATTTTCAGAAGATCTGCAGAAGGATGGGTGCTGTTGAAGACTAGAATTAATTCTCTATTAATTAATTAAGTCATCTAATTTAATTAAGAAAATAAATTATATCTGCGAAGAATAATTTATTTATTAATTGAATTAGTTGATTAATTAATTCTGAATTAATTTTAGGAATTTTCAGAATTTAAATTGGATTAAAATCTGCATTAAATCAGCAAGACAATTGAAAATGAACTAGCATGACAATCAGGATTGTCATACCGATTGTCATGCTAGGCCATTTTCAATAGTCTCACCGAAAGTTACACTAGGAGGAAGATTGTCTTGCTAGTTCATTCTGATTATCATGCTAGTTCATTCAGATTGTCTTGCTAGTTCAATCCATTGTCCTACCGATTGTCTTGCTGAGCTCAGGATTGTCTTGCCAATTCAATTCTATTCTGTTGATTAAAAAGAAGCAGACAAGCAGCAGTTCAATAATCAATCCAATACACATCAAACAGAAGTCAACACCCAAGAACAAAAGAAAAAGAAGCAGAACAATATTTCATTTTCTCTGCAAACTTCAAGATCAAATTTCTAGATTGCAAAGTTAAATCCAATCAACTTGAATTATTTATCTTGTTCTTGTGTAACAATCTAGCGGATCAAAATCCCTAGAACTTAATCTCAAATCGCGTTTAGCATTTGATTCTAATTATTGCAAAAATAGAAAAAGTTCATGTCGAATTTATTCTAGATTTGTGATAATTGATTTGAGATTAATACCTTGTAATCGATACAGTTGTTGTAACACCTTTCAAGTTTAATAATATTTTTATTTAACTTGAATTTTGTTTCACATTTTTTATTCCGCATTTAATTCGATTATTCGGTGCTGTTTGTATTCAACCCCCCCTTCTACAAACACATTGTGACCCAACAATTGGTATCAGAGCCTTCTGATTTATGAACAAATCAAGATCCTAGACTTTTGTGATTTTTCAACTCCTTGAATTTTTATTTATTCAAAAATTCATAATGACTTCACATAAAGTTGGAACCGTTAAAATTCCACAATTTGATAAAGAGAATTATATCATGTGGAAGAAGAAGATGCTATTATTTTTACAAGTTGCAAATCCCAAATATTCAAACTTGTTAAAGAAGGGTATAAAAACTCCGATGGTTATTGAACCGGAGGTAATAATAGATGGTGTGGTGACTACTGAAGCTAGAACCTATCCAAAAGAGCCTGAAGATTTTACTCCTGCTGAGAAGGAAGAAGCCTCCTTGGATGCCAGCCTTCAATTAATATTAATTGATTCCCTTGATCCCTTGATGAACAGACATGTGATGAACTGTAAAAATTCGAAACACATGTGGGAAACTATTGAGGTGATTAATGAAGGCACAGAGGAAGTTAGGGAGAACAAGTTGGAAATCCTAACCTCTGAATATGAACATTTCAAATCAAATCCAGGAGAAGGAATTACTGAAGTGTTTGAGAGGTACAATGCGTTGATCAACAACCTGAACATCAATGGAAAGTATTATTCAATCAGGGAGGTCAACAAAAAGTTCCTTTTAACACTGCCAGCTCATCTTGAACATAGAATCACTGCCATTAGAGAAGCTAGAGATCTGAGTGAGATTTCTTTGGACAGGCTCTATGGAGTGTTAAAAACCTATGAGTTGGAGCAGATTCAACAGAAGGAAGTCTACGGGAAGGATAGAATGGTCAGCACATCTACTGCACTTGTAGCTGAAGGTCAACAACAACAACAATCTCAACAGTTAGAAAGAATGGTACAGTTTTCCAAGGGTGAGGAAAATGAGTTAGTAGCAGAATATGATCCTCCTACTACAAATCAATCAAGTGATGATTTTTATTCCTTGGAAGAGCTGGAGCAATTGGAAGATGAATCAATGGCCCAAATTGTCAAGAGATTCTCCCATGTCAGATTCAGGAGGAATCCCAAGCTTAAGTACAAGTCCAACTACAACAAATTCCAGAAAGGTGGATCTTCATCCTCTAACACCAGCAGTGGTGGGTACAAAACAGGGATGGTTGATCGAAGCACCATTAGATGCTATAACTGCAATGAGTTGGGACACTTTGCCACAGAATGTAGGAAGCCAAAGCAAGTAAGAAAGAACTCTGAAAGGGCTTATCTGGCAAAGGGAAGAAGCTGGGATGATACTGACAGTGAAGATGAAGATGAAGGAAATCTTGCTCTTATGGCTATTGATGGAAAAGCTTCATCGTCAAGAATAGAGGTAAAACTTTCTGATGCTGAAATGGTTTATCATCTAAGAGGTAACTTAGATTGTGCACGTCGTGATAATGAACTGTTAAGTTTAAAGATCACAGACCTTGAGAAAGAGGTCAATGAATTAAGACTTGTGCATATTAATCAAGACAAATTAAAAGAACAGGTATCTTTTCTAGAGAATAGAGTTGACTGTTATAGAAAACTCGAAACTATTCTCAAAGACAAGATCACCGGTCTTGAGACTAAGGTTAGAGCCTACTTCAATTCTTGTTCGAAGGCTAAAGAGTTCTACAGTAAGCAAGCTGTTAATCAAACATCTGGAATAGGTTATGATTACAATGTTGCTATTGGAGAATTAGGCATAAACTCTCCTCCTCATGTCTGTGCTAAAGGGAGGGAAGTACCACATGTGCTTAAGGGTGTTGATGAACCCCTCTATAAAGCATCAATTGCTGAACCATTTGATGCGACCTCTTCTGTTATTCAAGAAGAAATACGTGCTGAAGATCTTGCTAATGAGAAGGTTGTTTCCAAGTCAAGTGTGTCGAAAGTTCCAGTCAAAGTTGTGAAAGCAACTGAGACTAACTCAGACACACATGAGTTGGATAACAAAAATGCCATGTCTACCATGCATAAATTGCCTGCTGTTAATCACTCTCATAAAGCATGTGGTGTTTCTAATTGTATGTCTTGTGCTTTTAATATGATGTATGTAACACCCCCAGATCCGGGGTCGGGGATCCGGGTTGTCACGGTCTTTCTTTCCACAATATCACTTCACTTAATTAATAATAAATAACCTCATGCTGTGACCCCACACTAACACACACCACAACCCGTTATAGTCTCAGAGATGAAATTGAAATAAGTACAAGTCTTTGAATCCACAATTTAAAATTATTACAACCCAAAATGATTACTTGATAATTTACAGTTAATTGCCATTATCTGCCACAAGTTATAATTATACATAATTTGATTCTCAAAAGTAGATGGTCTGAACTACAATGGATCTACCTCTGCAGCTATAGCAGCTACAACATCATCGGGAAGACGCGGGACGCTTCCCACGCGCTTGCGCTGGGTCTGCTGGAGTCTGGCCATCTCTCCTAACTGTTGTTGTGTGATGAAGAAATAAAGCAAGAGTGAGCCTTACAGCTCGCAAGATAATATGTAGTGATAACAATAATACAAGTATCTAAATGGATACTTACTAGAATCTTTATCGTGTGTAAGATAATTACTTACTAGATATAAGTAAAAACAAGGAATGAAGTTACCAATACTTCCCCACACTTATATCATTTATAGAGCTACTTGAACTATCACCGTTCAAAGTATTATAAGATTCACGAGGTCATCCCATAGATGAGACCACAAATAAAACTTGAAAATATTTGATCTTTGAAATATTTTGAAAAGAGATGAAGTTACGAGATACTTCATTCAATGGATACACCAATAAAAATGTTTGACCCTGTCAATGCTTCGGCAACCACCCATTAGTAGCCTTTCGATCGAAATGCTACGGGTAGTGTTGCAGAATTATCCAAATGGATGATGAACTCATTACGGGAGTTTACCGCGCCAGGAAGACCACTTACGATGATCAGTCGTAGTAGTACAACCCCACCATTTTCTACATGTAGAGGAGAACCTGTCGGATTTACTTGTCAACCGAACACTGAACTCCTAAGGAATGGACCGCCTTAGCGGAACTTCCAGGCCATTTGGGCCAATATAATAAGGCTGGGCCGGCGCTACTCGACCACTTACGCCACTCCTAGTTCAGATGAAATCCATGACTCTGAAACGTAAAGCTCGTTTCCCCCTTTCCCCAAGTAGAAACTTGTTGATACGGCTCCAACAAGAAGTCGTATCTAGTTGGAAAGGAAAACTCACCGATATTTCCCAGGCGATGCCTGTTAATGGATTAACTTGTTCCAAGAATTTTACTTCCCGAATATTGGGTAAGTAATCAAAAACTCTTTTACCAAGACAGCAACCTTGTTGCGAATATAAAACACACCACCGAGCTGGATCCCCCATGTTTTGAGCGAGTATTTAAATCCCCTTTTTAAAAGGAAGATCTTAAATATAAAAATAGTTTTGGGATCCGCTCTAACTTTTGAAAATCATTTTAAAGACTCGAAAACACTTTAAAGAGTGTTTGGAGTAAAACTGATTTAATGAAGTAAATCAGTCCCCAGAATATTTAGAAAATGACTGAATGTTAATATTTAAATAATATTCTCATAAAGAATAATCTTTATAAAAATAATTGAAGTAGAAGTATTAAAACTTATACTTGAAACGAGTATTAAATAACCAAAGATATACTTATATGAAAGTACTATCTTTATTTGAATAATCGAAAATAAGTTTGATTATTGACACCTTATTCTTTAATAAAATAAAGAATATACCTCGACAAATAATCGGAGTCATAAATCCTCAAATGAATATTCAAATAATATTCATTAAATAACATAAACTGAGTCATAAGCCTTCGAATGAATATTCAAATAATATTCAATAAATAATATAAAAGAGTCATAAGCCCTCCGATAAATATTCAAGTAATATTCAGATAAATAAACAAAAGGAGTCATACGCCTTCGAATAATATTCGAAATAATATTCAATAATAAAATAAAGTTTAAAGTTATCGAATAAACCTTATTCGATTAATAGTTTGGAAAAACTATAACCATATATATATATAAATATATATATATATATATATATATCCATATCCATATATACAAAAATCTACTCGGGATCCTCGACTCCCGGTTTTAGAAAATATTTTCACCTTTGGGTCCCTATACTAAGGGTATATGCAAGTTACCGCTATCCTCTAGCATAGGTATTATCAACTGAACCAACAGATATATATATATATATGGAAAGAATGCGAAACAGGCATGCATATATATATACCATAGCAGCATGCTTCAATATATTGCATCATTTGCTAATTAACCAACATGCATCTATCGCAAGATAATGCAAATACATATATTCATCACAACAACAGTTATAACGGGTAGAAAACTTGCCTGAGCGACTTGGGGGTGAGAAAGGCTCGGGACGAGTCTGATAACCTATAAACAACAAGTAAGTTGGAATTAAACCAAAGTCACTTGTAAATCTATACTTTAACTAACTTAGACTCTAACGCTTGTTTTGCGCTCACTGATTTGCTTAAGTCACTCGGGTACCCTCGGCTCCACCATTTTTAATAATTTAACCTTTACGAGTTTTAAAGCGATTCCTTCGCGAGTGTCTTACCAACTACCTAACACACTTACCATAAATGTTTCATACATTAATTAACCCTTTTTGGTCTTTAACCTATGTTTCAAAGTAAGGCGAGGGAAAAAGTTTCGTTCGCGAAACGCCGTTACTTGAAACGGTCGTTTCTCCTAAACCGTGCATCGGAATCAAACGAACTACATATCAAAACGAAGCTCGTAACATGAGCTATCTAAACATGGCAGTGGTCATAATCTAGCAGGGGGTTCTCGGGTCCTAATGCTATGCACAAAAACAGTCCAAAGAAAATCGGACGTTACGACGGCTATGTTTACGCGATTTCCCAATTTTAAACCATACAAAACCAACCACAAACCAACCTCAAATCCAACACACAACAAACATCCATCCTTATCACATCATAACAACCCCAACCAATTCAATTTAATCATTCATACTTATGCTTAAACTTAACTTTAATCATACTTAAGTTCCTTTAAATCAAAACCACAACAATTACCATTCCATTTCACTACCATTCCAAATCCCAAACTCTAAATCATAACAACAAACTACAATATCAACCCACTAATCAAAATCATCTTATAATATATAGGAATCTAGGGTTTGGAGATGGTATACCTTCCTTGAAGTGGTGGGTGGAGCTAGGAAGCCTTAAGAAGCTTTGAGAAGTCTTAAGAATGCTTGGATCTTCAAGAAAAACAAGAAAAAGTTCAAGTTAAAAACTTGAAAACACTATTCATTGTCTTCTTCTTTGATTAAATGAAGAAGATTGAGAAAGAATTAATGGCTTAAACTCATGATATAGTCCTAACTAAGCATGAAGATGATTAGGGAATTATCTTACCAATTTAGGAGGCTTGGATCTTGAGTTTTGAAATTCTATGCCTTTAAAAATGCTAAAAGCCGAGAGCAAATGAAGAACTCATGCCTTGGTTGCTTTTGATTTTTGATGAGAATGATTTTTACTTGGCTTGGTTGACTTGTTTTGTATTTGATTTAGTCAATTACTTTCTTGCCCTTGAAATTGTGTGGTTACAAAGCTACCACACCTCCTTCCTTCCCATGTCATGCTTATGTCATCCTCATGATGTCATCCTCCCTTCCTTGTCCTCTTTCTATTGGTTGGATGACATCATTCCCCCTAATCCCTTTGATTAACTTCCTAATCGTTTGCCTAATGACCGCTGATCTGTTATACGGTTTGCTTAACTTTCGTTCTCGTTTATCGTTTGAAGGATCATACCCGGGATCTTATTACTTAGGTTCCCTTAACCTTTCTCAATACATTATATTCCTTTTTATGATCCTCTATTATAATCCTTTAATTTAAATCCTTTTTATCCTGTTACCTTATACTCAATTCTCTCCGTATCTTGTGGATTTCCGGGAAAAACCAAAGTGTTCGGAATTGGATTCTGACGATCTTTACATACACTTATATTCTTCATAGAGTACTAATAATATCCCAGAATATCCATAACAGAACCCCTACATAGTGTGGCATGAAAAGTTTCTTCATTCAGCTAAAACACTATTCACAAGGGTTACAAAAAGTTGAAAATTTTGGGGTTATTACAGTCTCCCCTCCTTAAAAGGATTCCGTCCCGGAATCAAACAGAAAATAAATGGGGGTACTTTTCTAGCATTGTGCTCTCTAGTTCCCAAGTTGATTCTTCCACATTATGATTCTGCCATAGTACTCTGACTAGCTTGATCACTTTGTTCCGAAGCACCTGCTCCTTCTTATCCATAATCCTTACTGGCTTCTCCACGTAAGTTAGATCTGGCTGCATATCCACCTGCTCGTACTCCACTATGTGCCTGGCATCCCGATGATACCTCCTTAGCATTGACACATGGAACACATTATGAACTTGTTGCAAATTAGGGGGTAGGGCTAGCTCGTAAGCTAACTTTCCAATCCGTCTTAATATCTCAAAAGGTCCAATGTATCTTGGGCTTAGTTTTCCTTTCTTTCCGAACCTCATTAATCCCTTCCAAGGGGATACTTTCAACAGTACTAAGTCCCCTACTTCATATTCCTTGTCCTTTCGGGCTAGGTCTGCGTATTTCTTTTGTCTGTCTTGGGCTGCTACAAGTCGCCCTCTGATAAGATCCACTATATCTTTGGTCCTTTGGACCACTTCGGGTCCGAGCATCTTCCGCTCCCCTACTTCATCCCAGTATAAGGGAGATCGACACCTTCTTCCGTACAGGGCCTCATAAGGCGGCATTCCGATGCTAGCATGAAAGCTATTGTTATAAGAAAACTCGATCAACGGCAAGTGATCATCCCAACTTCCTTTAAGGTCTATTGCACAAACTCTCAACATATCCTCTAATGTCTGGATGGTCCTTTCACTCTGTCCATCCGTTTGGGGATGGTACGCGGTACTCATATTTAACTTGGTCCCCGCACATTCCTGAAAGCTCCTCCAAAATCTGGAGTTGAACCTGGGGTCTCGGTCTGAGACAATGGACGCTGGGACTCCATGTCGCGTCACTATTTCCTTAAGGTAAATGTCCACCAGTCTATCGACTGTGTATCTCTCATTGATAGGAATGAAATGAGCTGACTTTGTCAGTCGGTCTATAATTACCCAAATGGCGTCATGATTGGCTTTCGTCCTTGGCAAGCCTACAACAAAATCCATCGCTATCTGTTCCCATTTCCATTCGGGAATCTCCAGGGGTCGCAAAAGTCCACTGGGTCTCTGGTGCTCTGCCTTTACTCTTTGGCAAGTCAAACACTTGTTTACCCATTCTGCTACGTCCCTCTTCATGTTGGGCCACCAGTAATATTCCTTCAAATCCCTATACATCTTGGTACTTCCCGGGTGAATGGAATACCTTGAACTATGGCTTTCATCCAAAATCTCATCTTTAAGTTCTTGAACATTCGGAACCCAAATTCGGTAAAAGTACCTCATTATCCCTTTATCATCTTTCTCGGTATGGATCTCCTCTCCAGTCATTGACTCTCTGCCTTCATTCATTATTTTCTCCTGGCACAATCTAATCTTTTCCAATAACTCTGGCTGCATTGAGATCTCAAAAAGCTTTTCTGTTCCGGTTCCGGTTACCTTTACTTCTATTTCCATTTTCTCAAAATCCCTTATCAACTCTTCCGAAGTCGTTATCATTCTGAGTCTTTCCTTTCTACTAAGGGCATCAGCCACCACATTGGCTTTCCCTGGATGATAGAGAATCTCACAATCATAGTCCTTGATTAGTTCTAACCATCTCCTCTGGCGCATGTTGAGCTCTTTCTGCGTAAATATGTACTTGAGGCTCTTATGGTCTGTGAAAATCTCGCACTTCTCTCCATACAAGTAGTGCCTCCAAATTTTTAAAGCAAATACTATTGCCGCGAGCTCAAGGTCATGAGTAGGATATCTAACCTCGTATTCCTTCAGTTGTCTCGACGTATACGCAATAACTTTACCGTGCTGCATAAGCACACATCCAAATCCTTTGTGCGACGCGTCACTATATATCACAAAATCTCCTTTTCCGTCCGGCAATGCCAATACCGGAGCCGTTATCAACCTTTTCTTTAATTCCTGAAAACTGTTCTCGCATTCCTCCGTCCATTCAAACTTCTCTGTCTTACGAGTAAGTCGTGTCAAAGGGGCTGCGATCTTCGCAAAGTCCTGTACGAATCTACGATAGTAGCCGGCCAATCCTATGAAACTCCTTACCTCTGTGGGTGTGGTTGGCCTTTCCCAATTTGAGACCGCCTCTATCTTGGAGGGGTCGACCAATACTCCTTCTTTATTGATCACATGTTCTAAAAACTGTACTTCATTCCGCCAGAATTCACACTTCGAGAATTCGGCATATAACTGTTCCTCTCTGAGTATTCCTAGAGCTATCCTCAAATGCTCTGCATGTTCTGCCTCAGTCCTTGAGTAGATCAAAATATCATCGATAAAAACTATCACACACTTGTCCAAGTACTTCTTAAATACTCTATTCATTAAATCCATGAAAGCCGCTGGAGCGTTGGTTAATCCAAAGAACATTACCAAGAACTCATAATGCCCATACCTGGTACGGAACGCTGTCTTGGAAATATCTTCGGGTTTAATCTTTAGTTGGTGATATCCAGTTCTCAGGTCGATCTTGGAAAAATAAACAACATCCTTTAGCTGGTCGAACAGATCGTCTATTCTAGGTAATGGGTACCTGTTCTTTATGGTTAGCTTGTTCAACTCTCTATAGTCGATGCACAACCTCATGCTCCCATCTTTCTTCTTAACAAATAAAACTGGTGCTCCCCACGGAGACACACTGGGTCTTATCATACCCTTATCCAAGAGTTCCTGCAATTGGATAGCTAATTCCTTCATTTCTAACGGGGCTAACCGGTAAGGTGCTTTTGAAACTGGCGCCGTCCCTGGGGCCAACTCAATAGCAAATTCAATCACTCTATCGGGTGGTAATCCTGGAAGGTCTTGTGGGAATACATCTTCAAATTCGTTGACTACTGGAATATCTTGTAAGTTGGGCACCTCCTTCTGCGTGTCCACCACATAGGCTAGGTAAGCCTCACTTCCTTTTCGTAGCATCCTTTTGGCCTGGGCCATAGTCAAAAATTTCTGCGTCTGCCTCTTTCCTCTAAATATAACTTCTTTCTTCCCTGGGACATTTAACTTAACTTTCTTCCCTTTACAGTCTATCTGAGCATCGTTGCTAGATAGCCAGTCCATTCCCAAAATCACATCAAACTCCCCTAATTTAAAAGGAATCAGATCAACACTGAAAGATTGCTCCCCTATGCCTATCTCACAGGCGGGGTGAATCTGGTTAACAGGAATAATTTCATGATTGGCTATTTCTACTTGTAAGGGTTCTATCAAGGGTTCAGCCTTAAGTCTTAACTTACGCGTAAGGTCCTTTGATATAAAAGATTTAGTTGCTCCCGAATCAAATAAAACATTTGCACTGACTGAATTTAGAGAAAGGGTACCTGCTATCACATCTGAATCTTTCATAGCATCTTGGACTGTCATGTTGAAAGTCCTCGTAGTAGGTGGCTTATTAGAAGCAGCCCTGCTTGCTCCCGAAGCTGCTGGTTTGTTCATTGGGCATTCCCTCTTCCAATGACCTGGGCGTCCGCACTGATGACAAGTGGTGGTTGGAATGACGGCAGGGGCTGACGAAGGGCATTTGTGAGAATAGTGGCCCACTTGCCCACACTTAAAGCAGGTTACTGGCTTTCCCTTACATTCCCCAGAATGCATTCTTCCACAAGTGTTACAGGTTGGCAATGGGGGTCGAGACTGGTTGGAATAAGACATTCTTGACTTCTGGCCGCTCTGGCTCACATTCATGCTCGTTGGCCGCTTAAACCCAGTGTTCTTTCCCGGTAGGGACACTGCTCCTCGATTAAATCTAGTTGGGAAGCTCCTTCCTGCTGAACCCCCACCCATGCTCATACTTTTCCTCTTTATTCCCTTCTTCTCTCTTTCCTTCTGCATCTGTTCACTTCTGGCTTCTACAATCGTTGCCTTTTGCACCAGAGTGGCATAGTCCGTAAGCTCAAGGATTGCCACCCTATTCTGAATCCATGGTTTCAGTCCCTGCTGAAACCTCCTAGCTTTCTTTTCCTCGGTGCTCACAAACTCCGGCACAAACCTTGATAACTCAGTAAATTTCGCTTCGTACTCTGCTACAGACAAGTTATTCTGCTTTAGCTCCAAGAACTTGAGCTCCATCTGGTTTTCCATAAACCTCGGGAAATACTTTCCCAGAAACAACTGACTAAATCTCTCCCAGGTTATAATAGCATCTGTCTCCATGTTTTTCTTGGCCTCCCACCAGTAGTTAGCTTCTCCTTTCAGAAGGTAGGTAGCAAATACAGTCTTCTGTGCCTCCTCGGTACTCAAAATCTCAAAAGATTTCTCCATTTCCTTTAACCATGCCCTTGCCTCAACTGGGTCGGCTGATCCGTGGAACTCAGGGGGCTTAAGGGACTTAAAAGCCCTGAAAGAGTTTGCCACAGCATTGTTACTTCCTTGAGGGGGTGGGTTGGGTTGACGTTCCAAATTCTGCCTTAGGAGTTGCATGAACTGGCTCATGGGATCCATACCTGGGTTTGGTACTGGTTGCTCAACCTCGGTTTCTCCTTCTTCAGCCTCTATCTCAAATCCCTCAACATCATATGTTTCCTCTTCCTCTTCATACAGGGAGTCATCCTGTTCCACATAATCCTCATCTTCCTCTTCACTGTGTTCTTGGTTTCTATTGTCCTGATTATGGCTTCCCTGGTCCTCAGATCCAGGGTTCGCCCTAGTTCCAATCTTTCTTGGCGGCATGATTCTGATAATAATAAAAACAATCATTGGGAAAATTCAACGTTAGGTCACAATCATATACAACATTGTGCCTTGCACAGCTCTTATAATGGGGAGAACGTATATCGCAATTCTATTATTTTAAGAAAGTTCTAATATGAAGTGCAGTAATAATAATGATAAAAACAGTGATCCCGTCACTATGGAACTGAACCGAAAGGAAACAAATATATACATAATACGAGAAATACATAGTTTGATCTGGTCAAAAGTACAACAGTGCTACAGTCATCTGTCCCAAAAGTGATACACAAGAGTCTATCTGTCTAGTCAGAAAAAGGGATGCTATATACAAGTCAACTATCCCGGAAAATTGGCTCTTACTAAGGCCTCGGCTAACTAGACAACTAGACTATTCCATCATCAATCCTGAATCACACACCGGAGCGGGTCAGCTCCCAAACCCTTTCCATCGCACGACGGAAGATATAGTCGGCCTGCCGCCTGGAGATCCTACCATGCCTGTCCCCCTGGAGCGATCTGAGCCTCGCTCGGGCTGTGAGCTCTATCCCCGTAAGCTCCCTCCTCAAGGATCGGGGTATAGAAGCCCTATTCTCATAAGCTCGGGTACGCCTACCCACCCTCTCTGCATCCAACTCCCTCCTGGCCTCATCTAGTCGGCCCTCGGCAACAGCCACTCGGGTCCTCAATACATCCTGAACATATCCATGAGCTAACGAAGACTGCCTGTGGGCAGGGTCAAGGGGTGGTGAATCCGGAGCCACTGAGGGTGCCTCCTCGGTCTGCCTAGGCTCGGAAGTATGGGTCTCTGAGCTGTCATCATCAGGAATCCAAGATAGTGGTGGAGGGGTAGGGGCTCTGACCATCGGAAGTGTGGGTAATGGGATACCAGCATACACTACCATAGGTCCAACACGCTCCTCAACTACTGGGACCTCATCCGGGTCCTCCTCATCTGGAATAGCAATAACCTCTGTCTCTGACTCCTCTGAGGGGTCCTCCTCATCTGAAATAGCAATGACCTCCGTCTCAGGCTCCTCTGAGGGGTCCTCCTCATCCTCCTCCATCTCAGGCTCCTCCTGATCCTCAACATCTAGCAATGCCTCATCATGCTCACGCTCGAACATCTCAGGGTCCTCTATCTCAGGCGCCTACACATTAAACGAGCTAAATTACTATCATGATACTTATAAGGGTTCCCGTAAGGGTTTTAACTGTCAGCACTACTTTAAGTAGTCCGACCATGTACTTGGCAAGAGTTCTTATTATCTTTGTGAGTTTGTTATTATATCGACGCATCATCTCTGAGGTTTATAAAGCTTAGCTCTGATACCATTTCTGTAACACCCCCAGATCCGGGGTCGGGGATCCGGGTTGTCACGGTCTTTCTTTCCACAATATCACTTCACTTAATTAATAATAAATAACCTCATGCTGTGACCCCACACTAACACACACCACAACCCGTTATAGTCTCAGAGATGAAATTGAAATAAGTACAAGTCTTTGAATCCACAATTTAAAATTATTACAACCCAAAATGATTACTTGATAATCTACAGTTAATTGCCATTATCTGCCACAAGTTATAATTATACATAATTTGATTCTCAAAAGTAGATGGTCTGAACTACAATGGATCTACCTCTGCAGCTATAGCAGCTACAACATCATCGGGAAGACGCGGGACGCTTCCCACGCGCTTGCGCTGGGTCTGCTGGAGTCTGGCCATCTCTCCTAACTGTTGTTGTGTGATGAAGAAATAAAGCAAGAGTGAGCCTTACAGCTCGCAAGATAATATGTAGTTATAACAATAATACAAGTATCTAAATGGATACTTACTAGAATCTTTATCGTGTGTAAGATAATTACTTACTAGATATAAGTAAAAACAAGGAATGAAGTTACCAATACTTCCCCACACTTATATCATTTATAGAGCTACTTGAACTATCACCGTTCAAAGTATTATAAGATTCACGAGGTCATCCCATAGATGAGACCACAAATAAAACTTGAAAATATTTGATCTTTGAAATATTTTGAAAAGAGATGAAGTTACGAGATACTTCATTCAATGAATACACCAATAAAAATGTTTGACCCTGTCAATGCTTCGGCAACCACCCATTAGTAGCCTTTCGATCGAAATGCTACGGGTAGTGTTGCAGAATTATCCAAATGGATGATGAACTCATTACGGGAGTTTACCGCGCCAGGAAGACCACTTACGATGATCAGTCGTAGTAGTACAACCCCACCATTTTCTACATGTAGAGGAGAACCTGTCGGATTTACTTGTCAACCGAACACTGAACTCCTAAGGAATGGACCGCCTTAGCGGAACTTCCAGGCCATTTGGGCCAATATAATAAGGCTGGGCCGGCGCTACTCGACCACTTACGCCACTCCTAGTTCAGATGAAATCCATGACTCTGAAATGTAAAGCTCGTTTCCCCCTTTCCCCAAGTAGAAACTTGTTGATACGGCTCCAACAAGAAGTCGTATCTAGTTGGAAAGGAAAACTCACCGATATTTCCCAGGCGATGCCTGTTAATGGATTAACTTGTTCCAAGAATTTTACTTCCCGAATATTGGGTAAGTAATCAAAAACTCTTTTACCAAGACAGCAACCTTATTGCGAATATAAAACACACCACCGAGCTGGATCCCCCATGTTTTGAGCGAGTATTTAAATCCCCTTTTTAAAAGGAAGATCTTAAATATAAAAATAGTTTTGGGATCCGCTCTAACTTTTGAAAATCATTTTAAAGACTCGAAAACACTTTAAAGAGTGTTTGGAGTAAAACTGATTTAATGAAGTAAATCAGTCCCCAGAATATGTAGAAAATGACTGAATGTTAATATTTAAATAATATTCTCATAAAGAATAATCTTTATAAAAATAATTGAAGTAGAAGTATTAAAACTTATACTTGAAACGAGTATTAAATAACCAAAGATATACTTATATGAAAGTACTATCTTTATTTGAATAATCGAAAATAAGTTTGATTATTGACACCTTATTCTTTAATAAAATAAAGAATATACCTCGACAAATAATCGGAGTCATAGATCCTCAAATGAATATTCAAATAATATTCATTAAATAACATAAACTGAGTCATAAGCCTTCGAATGAATATTCAAATAATATTCAATAAATAATATAAAAGAGTCATAAGCCATCCGATGAATATTCAAGTAATATTCAGATAAATAAACAAAAGGAGTCATACGCCTTCGAATAATATTCGAAATAATATTCAATAATAAAATAAAGTTTAAAGTTATCGAATAAACCTTATTCGATTAATAGTTTGGAAAAACTATAACCATATATATATATAAATATATATATATATATATATCCATATCCATATATACAAAAATCTACTCGGGATCCTCGACTCCCGGTTTTAGAAAATATTTTCACCTTTGGGTCCCTATACTAAGGGTATATGCAAGTTACCGCTATCCTCTAGTATAGGTATTATCAACTGAACCAACAGATATATATATATGGAAAGAATGCGAAACAGGCATGCATATATATATACCATAGCAGCATGCTTCAATATATTGCATCATTTGCTAATTAACCAACATGCATCTATCGCAAGATAATGCAAATACATATATTCATCACAACAACAGTTATAACGGGTAGAAAACTTGCCTGAGCGACTTGGGGGTGAGAAAGGCTCGGGACGAGTCTGATAACCTATAAACAACAAGTAAGTTGGAATTAAACCAAAGTCACTTGTAAATCTATACTTTAACTAACTTAGACTCTAACGCTTGTTTTGCGCTCACTGATTTGCTTAAGTCACTCGGGTACCCTCGGCTCCACCATTTTTAATAATTTAACCTTTACGAGTTTTAAAGCGATTCCTTCGCGAGTGTCTTACCAACTGCCTAACACACTTACCATAAATGTTTCATACATTAATTAACCCTTTTTGGTCTTTAACCTATGTTTCAAAGTAAGGCGAGGGAAAAAGTTTTGTTCGCGAAACGCCGTTACTTGAAACGGTCGTTTCTCCTAAACCGTGCATCGGAATCGAACGAACTACATATCAAAACGAAGCTCGTAACATGAGCTATCTAAACATGGCAGTGGTCATAATCTAGCAGGGGGTTCTCGGGTCCTAATGCTATGCACAAAAACAGTCCAAAGAAAATCGGACGTTACGACGGCTATGTTTACGCGATTTCCCAATTTTAAACCATACAAAACCAACCACAAACCAACCTCAAATCCAACACACAACAAACATCCATCCTTATCATATCATAACAACCCCAACCAATTCAATTTAATCATTCATACTTATGCTTAAACTTAACTTTAATCATACTTAAGTTCCTTTAAATCAAAACCACAACAATTACCATTCCATTTCACTACCATTCCAAATCCCAAACTCTAAATCATAACAACAAACTACAATATCAACCCACTAATCAAAATCATCTTATAATATATAGGAATCTAGGGTTTGGAGATGGTATACCTTCCTTGAAGTGGTGGGTGGAGCTAGGAAGCCTTAAGAAGCTTTGAGAAGTCTTAAGAATGCTTGGATCTTCAAGAAAAACAAGAAAAAGTTCAAGTTAAAAACTTGAAAACACTATTCATTGTCTTCTTCTTTGATTAAATGAAGAAGATTGAGAAAGAATTAATGGCTTAAACTCATGATATAGTCCTAACTAAGCATGAAGATGATTAGGGAATTATCTTACCAATTTAGGAGGCTTGGATCTTGAGTTTTGAAATTCTATGCCTTTAAAAATGCTAAAAGCCGAGAGCAAATGAAGAACTCATGCCTTGGTTGCTTTTGATTTTTGATGAGAATGATTTTTACTTGGCTTGGTTGACTTGTTTTGTATTTGATTTAGTCAATTACTTTCTTGCCCTTGAAATTGTGTGGTTACAAAGCTACCACACCTCCTTCCTTCCCATGTCATGCTTATGTCATCCTCATGATGTCATCCTCCCTTCCTTGTCCTCTTTCTATTGGTTGGATGACATCATTCCCCCTAATCCCTTTGATTAACTTCCTAATCGTTTGCCTAATGACCGCTGATCTGTTATACGGTTTGCTTAACTTTCGTTCTCGTTTATCGTTTGAAGGATCATACCCGGGATCTTATTACTTAGGTTCCCTTAACCTTTCTCAATACATTATATTCCTTTTTATGATCCTCTATTATAATCCTTTAATTTAAATCCTTTTTATCCTGTTACCTTATACTCAATTCTCTCCGTATCTTGTGGATTTCCGGGAAAAACCAAAGTGTTCGGAATTGGATTCTGACGATCTTTACATACACTTATATTCTTCATAGAGTACTAATAATATCCCAGAATATCCATAACAGAACCCCTACATAGTGTGACATGAAAAGTTTCTTCATTCAGCTAAAACACTATTCACAAGGGTTACAAAAAGTTGAAAATTTTGGGGTTATTACAATGTATGCTTATTTTAATGGTAAGCATGTGTCTAATGATAAGACTACTCCTCGTCAGCATGTGAATAACAAGAAGCATGATAGGTCTAAGACTGCCAGTCCTTCTAAGGCTAGAAAGGAGACATTTGTGCCTAAGCTTAAACAGAAATTTGTTAAGGCTGTTTACAAGGTCAAATGTTCAGTCATTGAGAAAGTTGAGACAATTAAAATTAAAAATGTTGTTTTGCCTGACAAAGGACAGTTCTACAAGTATGCCGGGCCCAACCAAGTTTGGGTTCCGAAGAAGGTCTAATCCATTTGTAGTGCAGGGCATTAAACAAGTATAACCGGTAGTGTGGATTCTTGACAGTGGATCATCAAGACATATGACCGGAGATAGAGCCCTGCTATCAAATGTGGTTGAGAAAGCTGGCCCCATGGTTACCTTTGGAGATAACAGCAAAGGTTTATCTGAGGGATATGGCTGTTTGCAAGCTGGGAATGTTATCATTGTAATTTTGTATATTGTGCTAGGTTATTATCAGGAAGCAGTATCTAACATATAGCACCAGTGACGAGATTTGAGAATATTACGACATATCAGACACCTGCTGCACATTACACTTGGAATTGTACTCTAGTAAGATGTGTACAAGTGTACTCCTGGTTGGTAAGTCAAAAGAGGAAGTCAATGCACCAGAGTTCATGGACTTTGCAGCTGCAGATCTATTGGACTATGCAATTTCTTCTTCACAATCTCACTTCAGGTTGGTATGAACTAGTATACTGCTCAAGCAATCGTCAAGGACATGATATGGCACTCTAACAAAAGTTATAATTTTATATGAATAAGTAGAGTCGTCATATTAATAACTATTTTATCACTAAGCACAATCATATTGTTTTATATGTGCAGTGGTATATTGTTTATGCAACATAACAATTAGTATCTAAAGTACTTGACAAGTATCGGTCAATGATATCTTGTTAACATTATGTTGCAGATATTTGTAAGCTTTTGACATGAATGAGAATTACTTAGACTTTACCCTAAGTGATCAATGTTTTATCAAAAACTCATTCATATTGAAAAACAAAATCAAACTTCTCTCTACATTAGTGATTTCTTATGTCATGTAAAATCTTTTGAAATCACTATTGTAAATCATTTTCTCTCTATTACCATATATTCTGTGTTACAGGTTCAGTCTCCAATGGCTTTCTTTCATTGACAGTCATGAGGTTGAAAACCCACAACGTCTATCCCAGACTGTAAAGACAAACACAGAAACAGAACCAACCAACACTCTCTTACCACTAAATGTAGTATGAATGAGCGTGAGGGAGATAGTGCCTTAGTGCACCACATAAGGAAGGTTCTGTAGTCAACCCAGTCGCTCTGTCTCCTACATAGATGAGTAGTATTTAAACCGAGACAACTGCTAGCCCCCATACATCTTCTCAAAAAGATGGAATGGCTGAAAAGGCACAAAAACAGTTACTAGATTCATTCTCTCAACAGGGTGCGTCTATTGAAATTTGCCTGTCGGCCAAGGTATCCGATGTAGTGTCACCACTTCAAACATAATCAATTCTTGATGCACAAGGAGAGGTTACACACACAAAGGATGAGTTGACGGAAACAAGAGTTTCGACCATTTTAAGGTCAGATTCGATTGTTCAAGGTTCGTTAGTGGACCAATTGCCTTTACAGGTGTTAGGAGAGGATACTGATCCAAAAACCATATGTCAGTGGTCAGTATCTACCTCCCCAGGCTTAAATCCCCTGGATGCATCTGCGGATAGTGGATCTGACATAGGCGCAGATCGGCAACTTGTTGACAATAATTCAGATATTACCTGATGAGTCACAAGGAAATGTCTTCACAGACATTAGAAGGGAACCTTGATCTTTATGCTAAATTCGTTGGATCATTATTTACCTTCCCAGAATTCAAATCTGGAACCCTAAAAGGGAAACTAGCAACTTGTAGATTATGACTCAGATTCATCTGACGAGTTTAACAAGGATGGGGATTTGCGAACTCCCATTGCACCACCTGTGACCTCCTTAAGGATGGCTAAGGTGATTTTCCTTGCAGGTACAGCTGATTTTTGGAGCTATGAGAGAAGAGTGATACACTTATGAGAATGAGTGTAAACACGAGTGGAGAGAAGAGTGAAACACATGTGAGGTACACTAAACAGAATCACACACTCACAGTGAGGTAGAAAAAGAAACTACTTGTTATTTCTTTTCCAACCAAGTGAAATATGAGAACTCCTTCAGACGACGGCATACATTCCTTCTTTAAGGGGGAGATAAAAGCTTAAGAAATAGTTTGGAGGATTCCTCAACTAAGGGGGAGAAATAGCAGGGAGGAAGAAAAAGATCCTAAAAATGTACACTACACCACACCATTGTTGTTTCTAACTACGGATCCTATTGTACGGGAGAGGTGGTAAACACAAGGTGATTTCCTAGTAAGGGAAGAAGCAGTTAGGGGAGTACCATTGGTTTTTATCTGCGGATCCTATTGTACGGGAGAGGTGGTAAACACAAGGTGATCTTCTTTAATCAGTTGATTCTCATAGGGGAGATATGGGCTTCTCAACAGGAAATGTGGTTGTACAAATGAAGATGGAACTACTTGAAGATATGTTCAGTCTAGAGGAACATCTACTTGGAATCTGGAAAATGTTAAATCTAGTCCAGAACTTTTCTACTATTTACTTTGCATTTCTTTTTATATCTTTTTCTTATTTGTTAGTTGAGTTATCCTCTAGGTATTTGTGTGTTATTGTCTAACAAACAAATAGGGGGAGATTGTAAGTCATATGTCATAGACCTATTTGTATATTCGAGGATTCAACTCAACTCAAATAAGAATGTAATAAGTAAATAGTGGATCGACCGTCAGAGAGATCTCGCAAAGTAATATCTGTCAAAGGATTCAGAAACAAGGTTCATCTACAGACTTGAGGAGTTAATTCACTGGAAGAAGTTCAAGAATTTGATCATGCCTCAGTGATATAAATCAAGATCGTGGATTTAATCAAGTGACAGAGATCTCGTCAGAGTATCATTAATTACAAGGATTTAATCTGAAGAAAATCAAAGTGTCAAAGTCAAGACATGAAGAAACGTCACAGAAGTTAGTCACTCATGAACCAGACAGTACATCGAGTGTCAACATTGAAGTGGTGGAATTGATTCATAATTTTCAGTGATTTTCAGAAGATCTGCAGAAGGATGGGTGCTGTTGAAGACTAGAATTAATTCTCTATTAATTAATTAAGTCATCTAATTTAATTAAGAAAATAAATTATATCTGCGAAGAATAATTTATTTATTAATTGAATTAGTTGATTAATTAATTCTGAATTAATTTTAGGAATTTTCAGAATTTAAATTGGATTAAAATCTGCATTAAATCAGCAAGACAATTGAAAATGAACTAGCATGACAATCAGGATTGTCATACCGATTGTCATGCTAGGCCATTTTCAATAGTCTCACCGAAAGTTACACTAGGAGGAAGATTGTCTTGCTAGTTCATTCTGATTGTCATGCTAGTTCATTCAGATTGTCTTGCTAATTCAATCCATTGTCCTACCGATTGTCTTGCTGAGCTCAGGATTGTCTTGCCAATTCAATTCTATTCTGTTGATTAAAAAGAAGCAGACAAGCAGCAGTTCAATAATCAATCCAATACACATCAAACAGAAGTCAACACCCAAGAACAAAAGAAAAAGAAGCAGAACAATATTTCATTTTCTCTGCAAACTTCAAGATCAAATTTCTAGATTGCAAAGTTAAATCCAATCAACTAGAATTATTTATCTTGTTCTTGTGTAACAATCTAGCGGATCAAAATCCCTAGAACTTAATCTCAAATCGCGTTTAGCATTTGATTCTAATTATTGCAAAAATAGAAAAAGTTCATGTCGAATTTATTCTAGATTTGTGATAATTGATTTGAGATTAATACCTTGTAATCGATACAGTTGTTGTAACACCTTTCAAGTTTAATAATATTTTTATTTAACTTGAATTTTGTTTCACATTTTTTATTCCGCATTTAATTCGATTATTCGGTGTTGTTTGTATTCAACCCCCCCTTCTACAAACACATTGGGACCCAACACATTGACACATGGAACACATTATGAACTTGTTGTAGGTTCGGGGGTAAGGCTAGCTCGTAAGCCAACTTCCCAATCCGTCTTAGTATCTCAAAAGGTCCAATGTATCTTGGGCTTAGTTTTCCTTTCTTTCCGAACCTCATTAACCCCTTCCAAGGGGATACTTTTAGTAGTACTAAGTCCCCTACTTCATACTCCTTGTCCTTTCGGGCTAGGTCTGCATATTTCTTCTGTCTGTCTTGGGCTGCTACCAGCCGTCCTCTGATGAGATCCACTATGTCTTTGGTCCTTTGGACCACTTCGGGTCCGAGCATCTTCCGCTCTCCTACTTCATCCCAGTATAAGGGAGATCGACACCTTCTTCCGTACAGGGCCTCATAAGGCGGCATTCCGATGCTAGCATGAAAGCTATTGTTATAAGAAAACTTGATCAACGGCAAGTGATCATCCCAACTTCCTTTAAAGTCTATTGCACAGACTCTCAACATATCCTCTAGTGTTTGGATGGTCCTTTCACTCTGCCCATCCGTCTGGGGATGGTAAGCGGTACTCATATTTAACTTGGTCCCCGCACATTCTTGAAAGCTCCTCCAAAATCTGGAGTTGAACCTGGGGTCTCGGTCTGAGACAATGGACGCTGGGACTCCATGTCGCGTCACTATTTCCTTAAGGTAAATGTCCACCAGTCTATCGACTGTGTATCTCTCATTGATAGGAATGAAATGAGCTGACTTTGTCAGTCGGTCTATAATCACCCATATGGCATCATGGTTGGCTTTCGTCCTTGGTAAACCGATAACAAAATCCATGGCTATATGTTCCCATTTCCATTCGGGAATCTCCAGGGGTCGTAAAAGTCCACTGGGTCTCTGGTGCTCTGCCTTTACTCTTTGGCAAGTCAAACATTTGCTTACACATTCTGCTACGTCCCTCTTCATGTTGGGCCACCAGTAATACTCCTTCAAATCCCTATACATCTTGGTGCTTCCCGGGTGAATGGAATACCTTGAACTATGGCTTTCATCCAAAATCTCATCTTTAAGCTCTTGAACGTTCGGAACCCAAATCCGGTAGGAGTACCTCATTATCCCTTTATCATCTTTCTCAGTATGGATCTCTTCTCCAGTCATTGACTCTCTTGGCACAATCTGATCTTTTCCAATAACTCTGGCTGCATCGAGATCTCAAACAGTTTTTCAGTTCCGGTTCCGGTTACCTTTAATTCTATTTCCATTCTCTCAAAATCCTTTATTAATTCTTTCGAAGTCGTAATCATTCTGAGTCTTTCCTATCTACTAAGGGCATCAGCCACCACATTGGCTTTCCCCGGATGATAGAGAATCTGACAATCATAGTCCTTGATTAGCTCTAACCATCTCCTCGGGCGCATGTTGAGCTCTTTCTGCGTAAATATGTACTTGAGGCTCTTATGGTCTGTGAAAATCTCGCACTTCTCTCCATACAAGTAGTCCCTCCAAATTTTTAGGGCACCGCGAGCTCAAGGTCATGAGTAGGATATCTAATCTCGTATTCCTTCAGTTATCTCGACGCATACGCAATCACCTTACCGTGCTGAATAAGCACACACCCTAATCCTTTGTGCGACGCGTCACTATATATTACAAAATCTCCTTTTCCGTCTGGCAATGCCAACACCGGGGCCGTTACCAACCTTTTCTTTAATTCCTGAAAACTGTTCTCGCATTTTTCCGTCCATTTAAACTTCTCTGTCTTACGAGTAAGTCGTGTCAAAGGGGCTGCGATCTTCGCAAAGTCCTGTACAAATCTACGATAGTAGCCGGCCAATCCTATGAAACTCCTTACCTCTGTGGGTGTGGTTGGCCTTTCCCAATTTGAGACCGCCTCTATCTTGGAGGGGGTCGACCAATACTCCTTCTTTATTGATCACATGACCTAAAAACTGTACTTCATTCCTCCAGAATTCAAACTTTGAGAATTTGGCAAATAACTGCTCCTCTCTGAGTATTCTTAGAGCTATCCTCAAATGCTCTGCATGTTCTGCCTCACTCCTTGAGTAGATTAAAATATCATCGATAAAAACTATCACACACTTGTCCAAGTACTTCTTAAATACTCTGTTCATTAAATCCATGAAAGCTGCTGGGGCGTTGGTTAATCCAAAGGACATTACCAAGAACTCATAGTGCCCATACCTAGTATGGAACGCGGTCTTGGAAATATCTTCGGGTTTAATCTTTAGTTGGTGATATCCAGTTCTCAGGTCAACCTTGGAAAAATAAACAGCATCCTTTAGCTGGTCGAACAGATCGTCTATTCTAGGTAACGGGTACCTGTTCTTTATGGTTAGCTTGTTCAACTCTCGATAGTCGATGCACAGCCTCATGCTCCCATCCTTCTTCTTAACAAATAACACTGGTGCTCCCCACGGAGACATACTGGGTCTTATCATACCCTTATCCAAGAGTTCCTGCAATTGAGTAGCTAATTCCTTCATTTCTAATGGGGCTAACCGGTAAGGTGCCTTTAAAACTGGCGCCGTCCCTGGAGCCAACTCAATAGCAAATTTAACCACTCTATCGGGTGGTAATCCTGGAAGGTCTTGTGGGAATACATCTTCAAATTCGTTGACTACCGGAATATCTTGTAAGTTGGGCACCTCCTTTTGCATGTCCACCACATAGGCTAAGTAAGCCTCATTTCCTTTTCGTAGCATCCTTTTGGCCTGGGCCATAGTCAAAAATTTCTGCGTCTGCCTCTTTCCTCTAAATATGACTTCTTTCTTTCCTGGGATATTTAACTTAACTTTCATCCCCTTACAGTTTATCTGGGCATCATTGCTAGATAGCCAGTCCATTCCCAAAATTACATCAAACTCCCTTAATTCAGATCAACACTAAAAGATTGTTCCCCTATGCCTAACTCACAGGCGGGGTGAATCTGGTTAACAGGAATAACTTCATGATTGGCTATTTCTACTTGTAAGGGTTCTATCAAGGGTTCAGCCTTAAGTCTTAATTTATGCGCAAAGTCTCTTGATATAAAAGATTTAGTTGTTCCCGAATCAAATAAAACATTTGCACTAGCTGAATTTAGAGAAAGGGTACCTGCTATGACATTTGAGTCTTTCATAGCATCCTGGACTGTCATGTTGAAAGTCCTCGCAGTTGGGGGTTTATTAGAAGCAGCTCTGCTTGCTCCTGAAGCTGCTGGTTTGTTCCCTGGGCATTCCCTCCTTATGTGGCCTGGTCTTCCACACTGATAACAGATGGTGGTCGGGCTGACACTAGGGGGTTGCGAAGTACACTTGTTAGAATAGTGACCCTCTCGACCACACTTAAAGCAGGTTACCGGCTTCCCCTTACACTCCCCAGAATGCATCCTACCACAAGTGTTACAGGCTGGTAATGGGGGTCGAGACTGGTTGGAATAGGACCTTCCTGACTTTTGACCGCTGTGGCTCACATTCATACCCATTGGCCGCTTAAACCCAGTACTCTTTCCCGGTAGGGACACTGCTCCTCTATTAAATCTAGTTGGGAAGCTCCCCTCTGCGGAACCTTCTCCCATGCTCATACTTTTCCTCTTTATTCCCTTCTTCTCTCTTTCCTTCTGCATCTGTTCACTTCCGGCTTCTACAATTGTTGCCTTTTGCACCAGAGTGGCATAATCCGTAAGCTCAAGGATTGCCACCCTATTCTGAATCCATGATTTCAGTCCCTGCTGAAACCTCCTAGCTTTCTTTTCCTCGGTGCTCACAAACTCCGGCACGAACCTTGATAACTCAGTAAATTTTGCTTCGTACTCTGTTATGGATAAGTTATTCTGCTTTAGCTCCAAGAACTTGAGCTCCATCTGGTTCTCCATAAACCTCGGGAAATACTTTCCCAAAAACAACTAACTGAACCTCTCCTAGGTTATGATAGCATCTGTCTCCATGTTTTTCTTGGCCTCCCACCAGTAGTTGGCCTCTCATTTCAGAAGGTAGGTAGCAAATACAGTCTTCTGTGCCTCATCGGTACTCAGAATCTCAAAGGATTTCTCCATTTCCTTTAGCCATGCCCTTGCCTCAACTGGGTCGGCTGATCCGTGGAACTCAGGGGCTTAAGGGACTTGAAAGCCCTGAAAGAGTTTGCCACAGCATTGTTATTTCCTGGGGGGGTGGGTTGGGTTGACGTTCCAAGTTCTGCCTTAGCAGTTGCATGAACTGTCCCATGGGATCCATGCCTGGGTTTGGTACTGGTTGCTCAACCTCAGTTTCTCCTTCTTCAGCCTCTATCTCAAATCCCTCAACATCATATGTTTCCTCCTCCTCTTCATACAGGGAGTCATCCTGTTCAACATAATCCTCATCTTCCTCTTCACTGTGTTCTTGGTTCCTATCGTCCTGGTTATGGCTTCCCTAGTCCTCAGATTCAGGGTTCGCCCTAGTTCCAATCTTTCTTGGCGGCATGATACTGATAAATATTTGGGAAATTCAATGTTAGGTCACAATCATACACAATATTGTGCCTTGCACAGTTCTATAATGGGGAGAATGTATCTCGCAATTCTATTATATTATGACAGTTCTAATAAGAAGTGCAGTAATAATAATGATAAAAATAGTGATCTCGTCACTAAGGAACTGAACTGAAAGGAAACAAATATATACATAATGCGAGAAATACATAGTTTGATTACAAAAGTTAAACTACCAAATGTTTCAATTTCGTACTGAATTCAATAAAACTGCAGCACATCAGTCACAAACATCACCAAGCAAGATCTTGAACAAAAGTAACTGCACTTTGCAATGACCACAACCTGAATTCCATATGTGTAACATGGTTAAACGGTCATTAAAAAATTCACCTTCTTCATGGTACTTCTCTTTCACAGTCAACTCACAAAGTGAATATCGAAGTTGTTCACCAAAAGGATTTCCTTCAATCCTATGTATCAGGTCTTTATTTCTTGCATTTGGAAAAAAATTTGAAAAAGGAAGCAAATTGTCTACATCCGATATGTACCAGTATATATCCTCAAACAAATGAACAATGTCTACTAACTTCGATTTAAGATCAACCATTCCAAGAATATGAGACATTTCTTCAACAACCTGATCATTTTCATGTGGTCTATAGATGGCTCTAACAAAAACAAAACTAAAATAAGATGGAAAAAAAAGTACAACAGTGCTACAGCCATCTGCCCCAAAAGTGATACACAAGAGTCTATTTGTCTAGTCAGAAAAAGGGATGTTATATACAAGTCAACTATCCCGAAAAATTGGCTCTTACTAAGGCCTCGACTAACTAGACAACTAGACTATCCCATCGTCAGTCCTAAATCACACACCGGAGCGGGTCAGCTCCCATATCCATTCCATCGCACGATGGAAGATATAGTCGGCCTGCCGCCTGGAGATCCTATCATGGCTGTCCCCCTGGAGCGATCGGAGTCTCGCTCGGGACGTGAGCGCTATCCCCGTCAGCTCCCTCCTCAAGGATCGGGGTATAGCAGCCCTAGTCTCTTAAGCTCGGGCACGCCTACCCGCCCTCTCCGCATCCAACTCCCTCCTGACCTCTTCCAGCCGGGCCTCAGCAACAGCCACTCGGGTCCTCAGTACATCCTGAACATAGCCGTGGGCTAATAAAGACTGCCTATGGGCAGGGTCGAGAGGTGGTGAATCCGGAGCCGCTGGGGGTGCCTCCTCGGTCTGCCTAGGCTCGGGAGTATGGGTCTCCGAGCTTTCATCATAGGGGCTCCAAGATAGTGGTGGAGGGGTAGGAGCTCTGACCACCGGGAGTGTGGGTAAAGGGGTACCAGTGTACTCCACGATAGCTCCGACATGCTCCTCAGCTACTGGGACCTCATCCGGGTCCTCCTCATCGGAAATAGCAATAACCTCTGTCTCTGACTCCTCTGAGGGGTCCTCCTCATCCTCCTCCATCTCAGGCTCCTCCTGATCCTCAGCATCTAGCAGTGCCTCATCATGCTCACGCTCGAACATCTCAGGGTCCTCTATCTCATGTGCCTACACATTAAACGAGCTAAGTTACTATCATGATACTTATAAGGGTTCCCGTAAGGGTTTTAACTATCAGCGCTTCTTTAAGTAGTCCGACCATGAACTTGGCAAGAGTTCTTATTATCTTTGTGAGTTTATTATTATATCGTCGCATCATCTCTGAGGTTTATAACGCTTGGCTCTGATACCATTTCTGTAACACCCCCAGATCCGGGGTCGGGGATCTGGGTCCTCACGGTCTTTCTTTCCACAATATCACTTAACTGAATTAATAATAAATAACCTCACGATGTGACCCCATACTAACACACACCATAACCCGTTATAGTCTCAGAGATGAAATTGAAATAAGTACAAGTCTTTGAATCCACAATTAAAAAGTTATTACAACCCAGAATGATTACTTGATAAATTTACAATTAATTGCCATTATCTGCCACAAGTTATAATTATACATAATTGATTCCCAAAAGTAGAAGGTCTGATCTACAGATAGATCTACCTTTGCAGCTATAGCAGCTATGATCTCAACGGGAAGGCGCGGGGCACTTCCCACGCTCTTGCGCTGGGTCTGCTTGAGTCTGGCCATCTTTCCTAACTGTTGTTGTGTGATGAAGAAATAAAGCAAGAGTGAGCATTACAGCTCGCAAGATAATATATAGTGTAAACAATAATGCAAGTATCTAAACGGATAACTTACTAAAATCCTTTATCAAGTGTAAGATAATTACTTACTGGATATAAGCAAAAACAAGGGATGAAGTTACCAAATACTTCACTATACTTATATCATTTATAAAACTACTTGAACTACCACTGTTCAAAGTATAATGAGTTTCCAACAGTTTATCACATAGATGAGACTACAAGATAAGATTTGAATAGATTAAATCTTTGAAATATTATTGAATGAAATGAAGTTATGAGATACTTCATTAAGTCCCGATATATATGTCCGCACATATATCTCTTATACATATCCTGAAAACCTCTGTCATGTAAAGTATGAACAGAGTTTGTAACATCCAATGAATTTTTGGAAAGGAAAAGAATTCTGGCATAAACCCGATATCTTGCTGATCAGGCAAAGATACCAATAAGTAACCTTTTCTACTGTAGATGGATGAATTTCTCGCCGGTCATCACCCTGGCCGCATTCGGACCTCGCGCTAGACCGTTACCCGGCCACTCTCACGTGGATGGACTGTCACCCAGCCTCTTACACCTTCATAGACCGTACCCCGGCCTGTCGCTTATGCCGACTCAATCAGATGGACTTACTTCCCGAACATTGGGCAAGCAATCAAATTGTTGTCTCAAAACAGCAACCACGTTGCGAATATAAAATACACCACAGAGCCGAATCCCTCAGGTTTTGAGCAAGTATTTAAATCCCCTTGAAAGGAAGATCTTAAATAAAAAAATGAGTTTTGGGATCCGCTCTAACTTTTAAAAATTATTTTGAAGACTCGAAAACATTTTTAAGAATGTTTGGAGTAATGCTGATTTAATAAAATAAATCAGTCCCGATATATTAGAAAATATCTGAATATTATTATTTAAATAATATTCCCATAAGGATAATCCTTATAAAAATAATTGAAGTAAAAGTTTTAAAACTCATACTTGAAATGAATAATAAATAACCAAAGATATACTTATACGAAAGTACGATCTTTATTTGAATAATCGAAAATAAGTTTGATTATCGAAACATTATTCTTTAATAAAATAAAGAATATTATTTAATAAAAGAAGCGGAGTCATAAGTCCTCGAATGAATATTCAAAATAATATTCGTTAAATAAAATAAGCGGAGTCATAAGGCCTCGAATGAATATTCAAGATAATATTCATTAAATAAATAAGCGGAGTCATAAGTCCTCGAATGAATATTCAAAATAATATTCATTGAATAAAATAAAGTTATCGAATAAACCTTATTCGATTAATAGTTTTGAAAACTATATCTATATATATATAAATATATATATATATTATACTCGGGAACATCGACTCCCGGTTTAGAAAAATGTTCACCTTGGGGTCCCCTATACTAAGGGTATACGCAAATACTGCTTATCTCTAGCATAGGTATTATGCAACTGAATCAACAGATAAATGTATCAAGATTACGAAACAAGCATGCATATATACCATATCGCATGCTCCAATATATCGCAAGAATTTGCTAATTAACCATCATGCATCTATCATAAGATAATGCATATACATATGTATACATCACAACAACAGTATAACGGGTAGAAAACTTGCCTGAGCAACTGGGGGTGACAAATGGCTTGGGACGAGTTTGGTAACCTATAAACAACATATAAGTTGGAATTAAACCAAAGTCGCTTATGAATCTATACTTTAACCAATTAGACTCTAACACTCGCTTTGCGCTCAACGATTTCCTTAAGTCGCTCGAGTACCCTCGGCTCCACTATTTTTAATAAATTAACCATTAAGGGTTTTAAGGCGATTCTATCGCGAGTGCCTTACCAACTGCCTAATACACTTTACATAAATGATTTATACTCCAATTAGTTCTTTAAGGTCTTTAACCTATGTTTCAAAGTAAGGCGAGGGGTAATGGTTCGTTCGCGAAACGCCGTTACTTAAAACAGTCGTTTCTCCTAAACCTTACATCGGATTCAAACGAACCACATATCAAAACGAAGCTCGTAAAATGAACTATCTAATCATGGCAATGGTCAAAATATAACAGGGAGTTCTCGGGTCTTGATGTTAAGAGCAAAAACAGTCTAAAGTAAATCGGACATTACGACGGCTATGTTTACGCGATTACCAATTTTTATTCTACTCCAAACCAACCACCAATCAACCACAATTCATTCATACAACCAAAATCCATCAATACCATACTACAACAGCCCCAACACCTCAAGTTCTCCAATTTATATTATTCTTAAACATGAATTAAAACTATACTTAAGTTCATTAATCAATAATCCAAGAATTACAACTCCAACTCATTACAAAACCAACCACACTCTAAGTCTACAAGAATCATGCTTCTCATGAACCATAACAACATAACTAAACCTAATACTCAAAGTAAAGTTAGGGTTTGGAGGGGTTATACCTTCCTTGGAGAGTGGATAATCAAGTAATTAGCTTGGAATCACCCTTAAAAGTCCTTATCCAAGCTTAATCTAAACAAAAACTCAAGAACAAAAATTTAAGTTCTTGAAAAACACTATTCACCCTCTTCTTCCATGATTTTTAGGAAGAGATTATGAATGAATTAGAAGCTCAAACTTATAGGATAGCTATATCTATGCATAAGGAGTATTAGATAATTACCTCACTAATTAACAAGGCTTGGATCTTAGATTTTGGTTTTTTTCTTCTTGAAATGGAAAAGAGGCCGAGAGCTTTCTTTGAAGAAAAGAGAAGTAAACTTTGTGTTTTGGTGAAATGAATTGTTGGTTGGCTTGGTTGATGTTGTTTTGTTTTGATTTATTACTTTTAACCATGGTAACTTTTGCATGGCCAAGAATCAACCAACAACACCCTTCCTTTTTGTCATGCTTATGTCACCTTGTTATGTCATCCTCCCACACTTGTCCTCTTCTTATTGGTTTGATGACATCATCCTCACTAACCTCTTTGATTAGCTTCTAATTACTTGGGTAATGACCGCTGATCTGTTATACGGTTCGCTTAACTTTCGTTTTCGTTTATCATTTGAGGGATCATACCCGGGATCTTATTACTTGGGTTTCCTTAACCTTTCTCAATACATTATATTCCTTTTATGATCCTCTCTTATAATCCTTGAATTTAAATCCTTTTTATCCTGTTATCTTATACTCAATTCTTTCGGTATCTGGTGGATTTTCGGGAAAAATCAAAGTGTTCGAATTTGGATTCTGACGATCTTTACATACACTTATTTATCATATAGAGTACTAATACGATCTCAGAATAACAATAAAAGAACCCCTACATAGTGTGGCATGAAGAGTTTTCTTATTCAGCAATATCAGCAAAAACATTAATTTATAAGGGATACAAAAAAAGTTCAAAATTTTGGGGTTATTACACTTATGCTCAAGCTCCGCGGGTAAATGACATCCCTTACCATAGACAAGTTGAAACGGGGACATCCCAAGTGGAGTCTTATATGCTGTTCTATAAGCCTAAACAACTTCATCGAGTTTCAAAGACCATTCTTTCCTTGACGGACAAATGACTTTCTCTAGAATGCGCTTGATCTCTCTATTAGACACTTCAGCTTGACCATTAGTTTGTGGATAATAGGCAGTAGCAATGTGATGATTCACATTGTAGCGTTGCATCATAGAAGTGAACTTACGATTGCAGAAATGCGACCCTTCATCACTTATGATAACTCGTGGCATTCCAAACCTTGTGAATATCTGCTTATGAAGAAAACTCAATACTACCTTTGCATCATTAGTCGGAAGAGCCTTGACTTCTATCCATTTTGAGACATAATCGACTGCCAGTAAGATGTACTGATTATTGCAGGACGAGATAAATGGTTCCATGAAATTGATTCCCTAAACATCGAAGACCTCAACTTCAAGCATCACATTTAAAGGCATCTCATCCTTTCTGGTAAGATTCCCAACTCTTTGGTAACGATCACACCTTAAAACGAACTGAAATGCATCTTTAAACAATGTAGGCCAGAAAAAACCTGCCTGAAAAATACAAGCTGCTGTCTTTTCACCACCATAATGTCCACCATAAGCTGTGGAATGACAGTCTCATAATATCCCCTCCATCTCACAGAATGGGATACATCTCCTGATGATCTGGTCAGCTCCTTGTCTAAACAAATATGGTTCATCCCACATGTACCACTTCACCTCATGCCGAAACTTCTTCTTTTGAGCCGCATTCATATTAGGAGGCATTATATTGCTAACAAGATAGTTCACAATGTTTGCGAACCATGGCTCTTCCTCTTGAATTGCAAACAACTACTCATCCAGAAAAGATTCGTTGATCAATGTCTTATCATGTGAAGTAGAATCGGGATTCTCCAATCTAGAGAGATGGTCAGCTACTTAATTTTCAGTACCTTTTCGATCCTTGATCTCTAACTCGAATTCCTGTAGCAAGAAACCCCAACGAATAAGTCTAGGCTTCAAATCCTTCTTTGAGACCAGATAGCGGATGGCAGCGTGATCAATGAACACTGTCACCTTTGTCCCAAGTAGATAAGATCGAAATTTTTTGAAACCAAAAACTATAGCCAAGAGCTCCTTCTCAGTAGTGGTGTAGTTCAGTTGGGCTCCATTTAGCGTCTTACCAGCATATTAGACCACATGAAATATATTATTCTTTCGCTACCCAAGAACTGCTCCCACTATATAATCACTTACATCACACATCATCTCAAAAGGTTCTATCCAATTAAGTGCCGTAATAACTGGTGCGGTGATTGAACTCTTCTTGAGAGTCTCGAATGCTGCCAAGCATTCATCATCAAATTTGAAAGGCACATCTTTCTCGAGCAAGTTACACAACGGCTTAGATATCTTAGAGAAGTCCTTGATGAAATGCCGATAAAAACCCGCATGACCAAGAAAGCTACGGATTCCTTTCACAGAAATAGGTGGCGGAAGATTTTCAGTAACGCCCACCTTGGCTTTATCCACCTCAAGACCTTTTTTAGAGACCCTATGCCCAAGAATGATGCCATGTTATACCATGAAGTGACATTTTTCCCAATTGAGCACCAGATTGGTTTCCACACACCTTTTGAGCACCAAACGGAGATTATTCAAGTATTCATCATACGAATGTCCAAAAACAGATAAGTCATCCATGAACACTTTGACATTATTTCCAATCATATCGGAGAATATATCCATCATGCATCTCTGAAAAGTGGCAGGTGCACCACATAAACCAAAAGAAACTCTGCGAAAAGCAAACGTGCCAAATGGACAAGTGAAGGTGGTCTTCTCTTGATCTTCTGGTGCAATGCAAATCTGATTGTAGCCCGAATATCCATCCAGAAGACAATAATACTCATGACCAGCCAACCTGTCAAGCATCTGATCAATAAATGGAAGAGGGAAGTGATCCTTCCTCGTGGCTTTATTCAACTTTCTGTAGCCCATGCATACCCTCCATCCTGTGATTGTTCGAGTGGGGATGAGCTCGTTCTTTTCATTTGCTACCATAGTAATACCTCCTTTCTTAGGTACACATTACACGGGGCTCACCAAAAAACTGTCAGAAATAGGATATATGATTCCTGCATCCAACCATTTTAGAATTTCTTTCTTCACCACTTCTTTCATGATAGGATTAAGCCTTCGCTGTTGCTCAACAGTCGGCTTTCTACCTTCCTCTAGCAGAATTTTATGCATGCAGTACGAAGGGATGATCCGTTTTATATCTTTTATAGTCCATCCGATGGCCGATTTGAATTCTCTCAAAATCCTCAAGAGCTTGTCCTCATCACTACCTGAAAGATCAGATGCAATAATAACAGGAAAAGTAGATGCATCACTAAAAAAGCATACCTCAAGTGTTCAGGCAATGGTTTAAGCTCCAAAGTAGGTGCTTCCTCAATAGATGGTTTGAGCTTTCCCTCAGTATTCTTGAGATCAGTATTTCCCAGAGATTCAAATGGCATGTCTAGCTTTCATTTCCAAGGAGAAGCATTTAGGTATCGTAGCTGCTCATTGCCTTCGTCATCTTCACTGTCAAAATCCCCCAATAAGGCTTTTTCTAAGGCATCAGACCTTAGCATGTGATCAAGTTCTGAAATAATTGGAGAATCGACCAAATCCACCTTGAAGCACTCCTCATCTTCTATAGGGAATTTCATCGCATTGAACACATTGAATGTCACATCTTGATCTTGCTCCCTCATAATGAGTTCACCTTTTTGCACATCTATCAAGGTACGACATGTAGCCAAGAAAGGTCTTCCCAAGATTATGGGAATCTTCTTATCTTCCTCGAAATCTAGAATGATAAAATCTGCAGGAAAGATGAGCTTGTCCACCTTTACTAGCACGTCCTCCACGATGCCTTGTGGGTATGTAATCGAACGATCAGCCAATTGTAGAGACATGTAGGTGGGCTTCAGATCAGGCAAATTCAGCTTTTTGAAGATAGACAACGGCATCAGATTGATGCTTGCTCCCAAATTGCAAAGGCACTTGTCAAATGACAACTTGCCAATGGTGCAAGGAATAGTGAAGCTACCTGGATCCTTAAGCTTTGGAGGTAGCTTTTGTTGTAGCACGGCACTGCACTCTTCCTTCAGAGCAACGGTATCCAGATCATCCAGTTTCACCTTCCTTGAAAGAATACCTTTCATGAATTTCGCATAACTAGGCATTTGCTCCAGAACCTCGGCGAAAGGTATGTTAATGTGAAGTTTCTTGAACACCTCTAGAAACTTACCAAATTGCTTGTCCAGCTTTTGTTTCTGCAATCGCTTAGGAAAAGGTGGTGGGGGATAGAGCTGTTTCTCCCCTGTATTACCCTCAGGCAGAGTGTGTTCAACAGTAGTCTTCCTTGGTTCCCCCTCTTTCTACTTTTGCATTCCTTCTTCATTTACAACTTCAACTTCTCCATCTTTTGCTTTTTCAGCATCAGTAACTTTTCCAGACCTTAAAGTGACAGCTTTGACTTGCTCTTTAGCTTCCTTCCTACCTGGCACTTCAGTATCGCTGGGAAGTGTACCAGGTTGACGATTGAGCAAGGCATTGGCTATTTGTCCAATTTGATTTTCCAAGGTCTTGATAGAAACATCCTGACTTTTGCACAACAACTTTAACTCCTCAAAATCAGCACTAGAAGGTGGAGCAGCACCTCCTTGTTGAGGATATGATTGCCTTTGAGCAAATTGCTGAGGTTGCTGGAATCCAGCAATGGGTTAAACTGTTTACTTGTAGCTTGCTGATATGGTTGCTGAACAGCATTCTGATTATTGCTCCAGCTGAAATTGGGATGATTTTTGTTATTAGGATGATAAGTAGCGGGCACAGGCTGTTGCGGTCTCTGAAAATTGTTCACATACTGAACAGATTTATTAACAAGAGAATATTGATCCGTAGCATGAGAGCCTGCACAAAGCTCACAGACACTAGCTATTTGATTTACTCCATAGTTGGCTAAAGAATCGACCTTCATAGACAGCGCCTGAAACTGCGCTGCAATAGCTGTAGCTGCATCAACTTCCAGAATACATGCTACCTTCCCAGGCATCATCCTTTGAGTTGGGTTTTGATACTCATTTGTAGCCATAGTTTCAATGAGATTATAGGCCTCGGTATAGCTTTTGGCCAACAAGGCGCCTCCAGAAGCTGCATCGAGCATGGGCCGAGATTGGTCCCCCAAACCATTATAGAAACCAGTGATCACCATCCAGTCAGGCATACCATGATGTGGACACTTTCTCAACATCTCCTTGTAGCGCTCCCAAGCTTTGCACATAGATTCTTCTTGTTGCTGCGCAAACTGAGTAAGAGCACTCCTCATAGCATCAGTTTTGGCCATTGGATAGAACTTCACCAGAAACTTTTACGCAAGATCTTCCCAAGTAGTGATGGACCCAACTGGTAAAGAATGTAACCAGTCCTTAGCTTTGTCCCTCAGAGAGAATGGGAAAAGCCTCAGCTTGATAGCCTCATCAGTAACACCATTATATTTGAAAGTACTACAGATCTCGACAAAATTCCTGATATGCATGTTGGGATCTTCAGTCGCAGGACCTCCGAAAGAAACAGAATTCTACACCATCTGAATAGTGCCCGGCTTCATTTCAAAAGTATTGGCCTGAATAGCCGGATGAATGATATTTGACTGAATGTCATCAATTTTAGGCCGAGAAAAGTCCATAAGAGCTGGATCAGCTTGAACTACACGATCACCCATTATTTTAGGTTCTTTCTTTTCACTCTTTATCCGAATCTTCAAAAAGTATCTTCTCCGGAAAGTCAAGAGTTGTATCTGTCTCCTCAGCTTTATCCAGATTTCTCTTGCGAGTGCGAGAACATGTTTGCATAAACGCTCGCTAGAGTACCTGAAACACAACCGGAAGCAGTAAGTAACAAGTCTTAATCAATGAATCCTAATGACCACTGATGGAAAGTACATAAACTAAAATAAATTAACACCGAGTCCCCGGCAGCGGCGCCAAAAACTTGTTAGGTACAAAGCATGCGCTAAACAAATTACGCAAGTATACGCATTCACAAGTAATATAGAATGATTTCTAGTTCGTTCCCACAGAGACTTTGATTAACTATATCTAATTAACACTTACTCACCAATGTATGATTATTCTTCAATGTCAAGATAATAACAATTAAGGTTGATTAACTAATATTAACTATGAGAATTAAACACTTGAATTAACAATATTAAACACACATGAGATCCTGACTTCATTACTACTTCATTTAATAGTCATTGTCATTAACCTTAGCATGTAATGGTGATGATATTAATCGAACAACATGAAACTGATAAACGCCAACTTTCGTTGTACGAATACCATTCTACCAAGCATCCACAATTAAGATAGAAGTTGAATAGGCATCAATTATGTTGAGACCCTATATGTCTACAAGATTTGACAACATAACAATTTAAGCGCAAGTTATTCATTATGATTATACAGGGCAAGTAAAATGATTAGAGTTACCCACTAATCATGCATACAATACATGAACCTAAGCTAGCATGGCAAGTTCTAAATCTCAAAATTCATTGTCGCTTCACAAGAGATTAACAGGCTATCTTACATGTTCGCGACGCACATAAGATGAATAAGCACAACCTATGCTAGATATCATACAATCACCACATACCAAGGTATTAAACAATCAACTAAAGAAATCCATAGTAAATCTGCTAGGATCCCATGATCACGATTAGCTCATAATAGAACTCATCATGACCATGGGTTCATATGAGAGCATAATAAAAATACAACGATATAAAGATTAAAAATACTTAATAAATAATGAAGTACGTCACAAGAGTATTAAGGTTCAAAGCATAAAGAAAACTAGCATCCACCGTTACAACAAATTAAAAAAATCACAAGATAAACATATGTTTCCTCTTCTTTGTTGTTGCGTGCTAAAACGGTCTTCTCAATCTTCTTGCCTTCGCTCTCGATAAAGATAATATATTCCCATAATGTTTATATAATAACCCAGAAGAACCAGCATCAATAGAAGCCCAATTGTAATAGAATTATAAAATCCAGATTCTGAAAATCCGCACCAAGGCGGCCGCCTGCATTCTCCATGCGGGCGCCTGCTAGCAGGCGGTCGCCTGCTCCCATCAGGCGGGCGCCTGCAACCTTTCTGGAAAAATCCTTAGTTTGCTTCTGTTTTTGCTGATTTCTTCGCTCATCATCCCTAGACTGATCCCAAGCACTTCCTTAAGCTTATTTTGATGAAATCCACCTATCTAAGCAAGGTATACCCTGAAATGCAAAAATACTCGAAAACGCGTCAAATAAACAAAATACTCGAGTTCAAGACACCAATTTAAGCTGTTATGAGACGCTCTAAGTGGTATAAAATGCCACTTATCACTTCATGTCTCCTAATAAAGACATATGGTTAATAATGGTAGTAACCTGCTATCGTTGCTTTAATTAAAACTCTTCTGCAATTTTATCTGCTTCATGTTATATGTACGTCAAGTTCAGGAATGTTCTTCATGAATCATGAACGGTGATCATGTTGCCTCCTTAGAAGAATTCGATACGATAGCTATGGACTTTGTATGGTTAGATATTAAGATTTCATGGAAAATGAATGACTATAGTAGGTCCGTGGTGGACTATAGTAATGCATCAACGATTCTTTGAATAATGAGCCGATTACAACCGTGAGAGTTGTATTGTAATGGATGTTGAGATTGGGTACCATTAATCGGGTTGTGGTGATGTATAAGTTATCACTGATAAACTAATTAAGTCGATTATCTACCTATTAAATATTTATTCCTTCTTATGAATAGAGAGCCGTATTAATATACGAGGAAGGTTGCAGTGCAAGCATAGAATTCTAGTAACCATGATGTCTAGAATGAAATCCCAGATTCGATTTTCGCTGTCGAGGGAGTTTCAACGGTGATTGTTTATAAGCTCGAGCAAGAACATGGGTCCATAGAATGATGGACAGAATAGTGAAAGATTCAGAAACATGAATTGCGATGCTATAATACTTGATGTTGAGATATATACATATATATTTTTTTGTTCTCCTGTGATAAACCTCTATAGTTCAGAGGTAGATTCTAAGCCAGATATTTTATGGCAGTATATTTTTTTATATAATGCTCTTAAATTCGTTCTTTTCTATACTTTTTATTTTGTATAAGCTGAGAAGAACAACCCTTCCAGAAAGGGAGGTATTGCTGAAGACTATCTATCTATGTAATAGAAGCCTAGTAGGATACCATCTATTGTTTAATTGTTTGTCAAGTACTAAAGGCTGGCCACCTTCTGTACTAACTGTGCGATGTAACAAGTGTTCATGATCATAGTGATCTCTCAATAAAATCTTTTACTTCTATACGATGGATCAAGCTTTCGAAGATGGAAGCAGCTAAAGGAAGCAGTATCAGTGCGGTGGTATTCGAATCTAACGCGTTCGTGATACTAAGGTTGACGCGGTTATTAAAAGGTTACAGAATATTAACGAGCAAAAGTGTAACCAGTATAGTATTATGTACGGAAGATAGTAATGACTACGAACTGGAAAAGAGTGGGTATTGAGAAGAAAAACCTATAGCGCAAGAAGCTATGATGAGAGTCTGTGCAATAGACTTGAAAGAATTTGGAATGATCACTTAGCACGTATCGAGTTTTCTTACGATGATGGATGATAAGATAGTGTCAGAATGTCGCCTTACGAGGCCCTATACAGAAAGAGATGCCGATCTCCCTTGTATCGAAATGAAGTTGGAGAGCGCAAGATGCTCGGACCAGCAGTGGTCCAAAGGACCAAGGATATAATAGATCTAATCAGAGGACGGCTAGGAGTAGCCCAAGATGGACATAAGAAGTATGCTGATTTGACAATGAAAGGACACAGAGTATGAAGTAGGGGACCTATTGTTGTTAAAGGTATCCCCTTGAAAAGCCTTGGAAGGGAATGATAAGGTTCGGAAAAAAAGGAAAGCTAATTCCACGATTTGTTGGACCCTTGGATGTATTAAGACGTATTAGGAAGTTAGAATATGAGCTAACCCTACCCCAGAACCTGTAGCAAGTTCATAACGTGATCCACGTATCAATGTTAAGGAAGTGTAATCTAGATGCCAGACAAATAGGGGTGTATGAGCGCATAAACATGCAACCAGACTTAACCTATGTGGAGCAACCAGTGAGGGTTACGAATCAAAAAGGAACATGGTGATCATGCTAGTCAGATTTTTGTAATAGAATTACAATGTGGGAAAATTGACTTGATTTAGAAAGTGCAATACTAGAAAAGTATCCTCAACTGTTTTCTATCTGATTTCGGGACGGAATCCTTTTAAGGAGGGGAGACTGTAATAACCCCAATTTTTGGAATTGTTGAAACACTAATGAATACTCCCTCCGTCCCAATTTATTTGTCATGTTTGATTTTTTGTGGTCAAATTGACTCAACTTTGACCGTAAATTAAACATCAATCTTTCATTATTTTGAAAAACCGAAGAATATACATTAAAGTAGATTACGTGTACTTTCTAATGATATAATTTTTATACTATATGAAATTTTTAGTCAAAATTGGGTCAATTTGACCGCAAAAAGTCAAATAAGACAGATAAATTGGGACGGAGGGAGTAGTAACTTCTGCTGATGATGCCGATTAAGGAAATTTATCAGACCACGCTATATAGGAGTACTGTTATGGAAATTCTAAGATCGTATTAGTATTCCATAAAGTAAATGAGTGTATGTAAAGGTCGTCAGAATTCGGATTCGAAAACTTTGATTTTTCCCGAAAATCCACCAGATACCGAAAGAATTGAGTATAAGGTAACATGATTAAATGGATTTAAATTCAAGGATTATAAGAGAGGATCATAAAAGGAATATAAAATATTGATAAAGGTTAGGGGAACCCAAGTAATAAAATCACGAATACATTTCCTCGAACGACCAACGAGAACGAACGATAAGCGAATCGTTTAACCATTAAGCGATTAAGAAATGCAAGAGAGATTGGTGCAAAGATCAAGGCTATAAATCAAACACATAGGCAAGGAGCAAGCCAAGGATGCTTCCACCACCAAACATGGACAAGTGGCAAAGAAATGAGGCCATCATTGTGACACTAAGCTTAATTATCATCCACTCACTTAATCAAGCCATTAACCATACAAATATCAACCACACTTCATTTCTCACCACACAATCACCAAGACAAGTCAAAATACTCTCTTCCCCCTTTTTAGCAAGCTCTCCCCCCATCTTTTTTCAAGAAACCCGTGAGGAGGAAGAAATGAAAATGGAGGAAGATAAAATACTTGTATCTTGAGTTTCCCTTGGCCGTTTTGTGCGTTCTACCTATCAAATTGAAGCCCTCGAGAAGCCCTACACAATTAGGATAACCACTATCCTCACATTCTTGATTTCCATACCCGTTTTTAATGTTTTACAGTTCAGGGGAATAGTGTTTCAAGAATTAACTTTGTGTTCTTGATTTTGTTTTGAGGTTTTAATCATTATAAGGCTAGTTAAGGATCATCTAAGGTTTGTTAAGCATTACCCACTCTCCAAGAAATGTATAACCTCTTCCCCTCTTTGTGTTTAAGCCATACCATGAGTTTTAAACTTGTTCTTTAAGAGTTCTTGGATGTTTGTATGATTTTAGAGTAGTTATGAACTTAAGTTATGAGTTGTTATGTAAATGGATGATTGTGAGGAACTTGTTTTGGTGTATGATGAAGTTGAGGGGCTGTTTGGAATGTTATAATGTAGTATGTTGATTGTTGGGTTGGTTTGGTATGGTTGTGGTCTTTTAATAAAATTTGGTAATCGCGTAAACGTAGTCGTCGTAATGCCCGTTTTCATTCAACTGCTTGTTTTAGTGTTCGGAACAGAAAGCTAACTGATCAATCTGTAGCCTTGCCATGTTTAGCTAGATCGTGTCGTAAGCTTCATTTTGGTATGTGGTTCTCTTGAATCCGATGTACGGTTTAGGAGAAACGACCATTCTAAGTAACGGCGTTTCACGAACGAACCATTACCCCTCGCCTTACTTTGAAACCTTGGTTAAGGTCCTTAAATGACTAATTGGAGTATGAAACAATTATTTAAGGTTAATGGGTCAGTTGGTAGAGTATTCGCGAAAGCGTCGCCTTAAAATTTATAACGGTTAATTTATTAAAAATGGTGGAGCCGAGGGTACTCGAGCGACTTATGTGAATTGTTAAGCGCAAAAGCGAACGTTAGGGTCCAATTGGTTAAAGTCTAGTTTCTTAAGCGACCGTGGTTTAATTCCGGATTATGTTGTTGTTCATAGGTTACCGGACCCACTCTAAGCTTAAGTCTACCCTGGAACACTCAGGCAAGTTTTCTACCCGTTATACTGTTGTTGTGATGTAAATATATTGATGCATTATCTTTAGATAAATACATGACTGTTATTAGCAAATCTTGCGATATATTGGAGTATGTTGATATGGTATATATATGCATGTTGTGGAATATTGATATTCTATTATCAATTCAAATGCTTATAAACTGCATAATACCTATCCTAGAGATAAACAGTAGTTGTGTGTACCCTTAGTATAGGGGACCCAAAGGTGAACATTTTTTTAAACCGGGAGTCGATGTTCCCGAGTATACTATATATATAACTAATAATCGAATAAGGTATATTCGATGGTTTTGAATAATAATCAAACTTATTTTTGATTATTCAAATAAGGATCGTACTTTCGTATAAGTATATCTTTTGTTATTTATTATTCGTTTCAAGTATGAGTTTTAAAACTTCTAATTCATTTATTTTTATAAAGATTATCCTTTATGGGAATATTATTTAAATAATAATATTCAGATATTTTCCAACATATCGGGACTGATTTATTTTATTAAATCAGCATTACTCCAAACATTCTTAAAAATGTTTTCGAGTCTTCAAAATGATTTTAAAAAGTTAGAGCGGATCCTAAAATCGTTTTCAAATTTAAGATCTTCCTTTCGAAGGGGACTTGAATACTCGCTCAAAAATCTGAGGGATCCGGCTCTGTGGTGTATTTTATATTCGCAACGAGGTTGCTGTTTTGAGAAAACAATTTGATTACTTGCCCAATGTTCGGGAAGTAAGTCCATCTAATTGAGTCGGCATAAGCGACAGGCCGGGATACGGTCTATGAAGGTGTAAGAGGTTGGGTGACAGTCCATCCACGCGTGAGTGGCCGGGTAACGGTCTAACGCGAGGTCCTAATGCGGCCAGGGTGATGACCGGCGAGGAATTCATCCATCTACAGTAGAAAAGGTTACTTAATGGGTATCTTTGCCTTATCAGCAAGATATCGGGTTTATGCCAAAATTTTCTTCTTTCCAAATTCATTGGGTATTATAACTCTGTTTATACTTTTCATAACAGAGGGTTTCGAGGAATGTATGAGATATATATAGGTGTATATATATATATCGAGAATTAATGAAGTATCTAGTAACTTCATTTCTTTAAATGATATTTCAAAGATTGAATCTATTCAAGTCTTATCTTGTAGTCTCATCTATGTGATGAACTTTTGAAACTGATTATACCTTGAACGGTGATAGTTCAAGCAGTATTCGGAAAAGATATAAGTATATTGGAGTATCTTGTAACTTCATCTTTTCAACTTATATCTAGTAAATGATTATCTTATTGATGACAAAAATTTTCAGAAAAACGTTGAGACAAGGTTAGATATATGAGATCACCTTGCAACGATATTTTTATACAGTTATAAACTGGAACTCTGTGTATATTATGCATGGAAGAGGACTTCCTATATTTTAAAAAGTATATATATATATATATATATATATACTGAATATTTTGCGACTTGGTCGCGTTAAGATATCAAACTTGGTTCATTTCTTCTTGACCAAGACTTTCATGAGTACTATGAGAATGCTCATGTACTGTTAATTATTATACATATTATTTCGGTGGGCTTGTTGCTCACCTTTTCTTTCTTCTTTCATCACACAACAACAGATAGACAAGATGAACAGGACCAAGCTCCCAATTCGCAAGCCGATAGGAAACGTTCCGCAGTTTCCTGTAGGCGTTGATGCCGCTATAGCTGAGGTAGGATCTACCAATAGGCTAGGGTTTCAATTGTTGATGTATCAGACTTATGTATATTTATGAATTGTAATAATGACAAAGAATATATAAATTTATTCAGAAACTCTTTTGAGGTGTAATGACTTATAATTGTGGAATAAAATGACTTGTGTTATTTTTGGTATTCATCTCTGAGACTATAACTTGTGGTATATGTGTATATTGTGGGGTCACAGTACGCAGTAGTTGGTTGTTTATTAAGATTAAGTGTTATTAAGGGAAATGGAACTCGTGACAACCCAGATCTCCGACCCCGGATTTGGGGGTGTTACAGAACCCCTCCTTCTAGCGTCAAATGATAACTCCTGGGTCTGGGGCTGCTCTTTCAACGCCGTGCCTGGATCCTTCGCTGTGGTGGCGTAGCTGTCGTGGGGTTCCTACAAAATAACACCGTAATGGGGGTTTGAATCTCGCGGCACCTCCGGTGTGAGAGTAAGAAATCGCGTTTGGGGAATATGAAGATAGATAGGAATACAAGGTGGTTGTGTGTGTATATGAGTGTGAGAGAGTGATTAACCCCAAAACCTTTTCTCCTTGGGCTAGCCCAAAGCCCAAGGATAGGCTTTAGGGGTTGGTACCTTTGTATCGTAGCCGTTGGTTCTAGGAGCGGAGGAAACCTGGCTGGGGTGGATGCCTTACACGTGCCAGAACGAGAATGGTCGAGGAATATTCTAAGAATCTCCTTGCACGTACCCTGATTGTTCTCATGATTGATTAATGACAGTTGTGCCTATCATGCGTTTGGGCATGTGTCTCACAAGCTGGGGCTCCCAAATATTGGGCCGCCGAAACTAGATAATCTGGACTAGTGATACGCGGGACCGGAAGGAGTTAGAAGTTCGAATCCAATCCCTCTAAAAGCCATATGTACTATCAAAGATTAATAATTATTTTCAGGTTAATTAGTACAAATTGGCAGAATAAGCAAGTTTGCCTTTGAGAAGGCCACGGGGGTCGCTTATTTGCTTGTAATTTAAAATGGATGGTATATGCATTGGGCAGTTCTATTTCCTCTAGTTTGACATTTGACTTTTAATATAAAACTCAAATGTTTGGTAATTTAAACTTTTTAACAAATTATCATTTAAGAAAAATATCAAGCAGTCCCAAAAAGGTCATGAATCATATGAAAAATTAGGGGTGAATACAGGGTGGAATGGGCGGATTTGAAACTCATAACTATCTAAATTAAATTTAGCGATTTTATATTTTACGTAATCATTATTGTAACCACAATTGTTATTAATCAAACCATCAAAATTAAAACGGTTCAGATTGGGTGGTTTTCGTTTAAACAGTTAGGAAAAATATGTGCATACATGTAATAGATAAAAAAAATTAATAAGCTAATAAATTATCAATTAAGCAAGCTCATTATGTAATAATTTGGATATTTTAACTTTAATATTTAATATCCAAGTGTACTTAACATAATATGGATTCAACTACTTATAAATATCAATAATTCATTTAATATATGTATCCTCAAAATATATAATTAAAATATTTTAATATTTTCGGGTGGTTTGAATATAACGGACGGTAAAAGACAAATTCAAACCAACCCGTTATTTTTCAGGTTTTGCAAAAATGAAACTATAACCAACTCAAACCGTTACAAAATCATAAAATTTCGGTTTGAACGATTTAGAACGGTTATAAATTTTTTTGCTCAAACCCTATGAAAAACTATGAAAAAATATGGAGGGTTATAAATTTTAATTAGTTGAATATGGAAGAAGGAAAAAAATAATAGTACAAACCTACTTGTGCGCTAACCTTGTAAAGTCAAATGTTTTCTTGGATCCCAGTCGAACAGTAGCATATTTGTAAACAATAGAGTATCACATGTTTCAAGACCGGAACGTAACACCAATTAACCACCCATGCAGTGTAATTTAACCAACCTACTCCAAAAAGCTATAAAGAGGTCATTGGTCACTCCTTGCTATTTGCATTATATAGACTCGTAAAAGAAAAAACTCAACAGAAAAGTTATGAATTCCCCAGCAAGACCAGCAGAGAAGCAGGCTCATGTAGTTTGCATACCCTGTCCGGTTCAAAGCCATATCAAGGCAATGCTGAAAATGGCAAAACTACTTCATAGCAAAGGCGCTTTCGTTACATTCGTAAATACAGAGTTCAATCACAAACGTTTTCTCAGATCAGGAGGACTTCAATCTCTTGAAAGCCTTCCTGGTTTCAGATTCGAAACCATCCCTGATGGCCTTCCTCCGTCTGATGCCGATGCCACCCAAGACATACCTGTGCTTTGTTGTTGCATCATAAAAAACTGCATGTTGCCTCCATTTCAGAACCTCCTGACTAAGCTTAACGCTGAGATTCATCCTGTCACTTCTATCCTCTCCGACGGTTTTATGCCATTCACAGCTGATGCTGCACATTCTCTCGGAATTCCTATCGTTTTGCTTTGGACAATTGCTGCTTGTGCATTTATGGGATTTTATCAGTTCAAAAATGCCCTTGAAAAAGGTGTTGTACCATTAAAAGGTAAAAGTTTTAAACTAAGATCAACGCGATTTTAATTGTATTCGTATGATAATTTAATAACTTTATTGTATTGGTACATCTTGTAACCATAAATGTGTTCATTGTGATGCAGATGAGAGCTGTCTAACCAATGGTTATTTGGACACCATAATAGACTGGATCCCAGGAATGCGAGATATTCGTTTGAGGGATATGCCTAGTCAAATCAGAATCACGGATTCAAATGATTTTCTATTCAACTTCTTTTTGGAATGTACTCAGAGAGCGAGGAATGGTACAGCCATTGTACTTCATACCTTCGATTATTTGGAACAAGAACTTGTGAACGTCATCTCATCTATGTTTACCAGTACTGTATACACAATAGGTCCTCAACAGATGCTTCTCAACCAAATACCATCAGATCAGAAAGAGAGTCTGAAGAGCATAGGATATAGTCTTTGGAAAGAGGATAATGCATGTCTTAAATGGCTGGACTCTAAAGAAGCTGGTTCTGTAGTGTATGTAAACTTTGGAAGCATAGCAGTCATGTCTGCGGAGCAGCTTATGGAGTTTGGTTGGGGGCTAGCTAATAGCAACTACAGCTTCTTATGGATAATTAGGCCCGATTTAATTGTGGGTGAATCCGCCAATTCTTTGGGAGTTGGATTCATGAATGCCATCAAGAACAGGGGTTTCATTTCAACTTGGTGCCCACAAGAGGATGTTCTTAACCACGCATCAGTAGGAGGGTTCTTGACACATGGAGGGTGGAACTCAATCGTGGAGAGCATATCGGCTGGAGTGCCAATGCTCTGTTGGCCATTCTTTGCAGATCAAACAATAAACTGCAAGTTCATGTGTGACAGATGGGAGTGTGGTCTGGAGATTCCTAATAATGTGAAGAGAGACGAAGTAGAGAAGCTTGTAAGATTATTGATGGATGGAGTAGAGGGTAAGAAAATGAGAAACAATGCTATGGAGTGGAAGAAATTGGCCGAGAAAGCATGTGGAACTGATGGCTCATCTTCTCTTAATTTAGACAAACTGTTCCATCTTTTGAAGAACTAGAATATACAACATATATCTATGGATTGTCAGCTTGCATGTTCCTGAGTGACTCACCTCTTATTTCTAAGAATGATCACTTTGCTATTGTCCATTGTTACAATATTTTGTCAAAGGTTCTTGTTAAAAGATTAAGGTTGTGATGATTATAGATAATTTCAGTTTAATCTTCTGTGCATTGAACTTTAATGATTAATTTGAATGAAGTCCTCATTGATTACATGCAACATATCTGTTATTACACAGAATTCTGTATATACTAATGCTTAACTTTACCATATTCAGCTACTACTTACAAATCTATATTGAAAATAAAGTTAAATAAGTATTCAAACAGAGAGAGTACTCAAACAAATTGGAATATCAACATTAGTGTCATTGTCCATCAACCTAAAAAATCTACATGATCTTGCAACTTGCAAGTGAGCACTCTCCACAAATACGAAACGTAAACTGTTTGTGGTGCTCCTGGTTTTCTACGCCACAAATCATTTTTGTTTGTGGCACTTTGACGGCGAAAGAGGCGAACAAGCAAACCAAGGTACGGAGCTAATGTGCTTTGCAGTGTTTTATAGTTGCAAACTAAACTTAGTTTATATACGAACACATGGTTATATATACTATCTTATTATTTAGTATGTATGTGATTTTATAACATGTATATTTGATGGGCATATGAACTTTGAAATATGATTTTTATTTCACTCAGATATTCATCAGCTTATTATTCATATTTGTAACCACTCTACATAAGTGACTGATCAATAAAGAAAATTTTCCATTAGGCTGGCAAACTCTGTGGAAATCTGTTAAGCAAATGGTTCACATAAGTACATCAATGCTGGATAAAAAGAAAGGCACCGGTGCAGAGCATCTCCAACGCTAATAATTAAAATGGTTAGGTAAAATGATTGGCTATCAGTATTATGTAAAATTTTAATAAAGGGGTTTGATATTTACCTGAAGGGTTTCTTGGTTGGACAAATATAGCCAACGAAGCATGGTTGTCTATTCTTTGACAAAAGGATAAAAGGTTGGAGATGCTCTTAAGCAATGACTAATGAAAGTCTCTGAAGCATTAGTTTTGTATGGGCAAGCTCGTGCTGAATAGTTTAGTCCTACGCAACCTGTCATAATCTGATGTTCTTAGATAACATTAAAATGTGTTGACATTTGAGTTAGAAAGTGGGCTTAAATTTGATATTGTTCCGCAGAAACATTAGGAACGGGGTATGGATTTATCGTCAAGAGTAGCCGAGAAGCAGGCTCGTGTAGTTTGCATACCTTACCCAGCTCAAAGCCACATTAAGGCAATGCTGAAGATGGCAAAACTCCTTCACAGCAAAAATATTTTCATTACAGTTGTAAATACAGAATTCAATCACAAACGATTCCTTAAATCAAGAGGCCTGCAATCTCTTGATGGGCTACCCAGTTTCAGATTTGAAACCATCCCTGATGGTCTCCCTCCGTCTCATGTTGGCGCCACTCAGGAAATTCCTGCACTAAATTATTCCATTAAAGAAAACAACATGTTGCCTCCATTTCAGAGCCTGCTCGAAAAGCTCAATGCTGCAACCTATCCGGTCACTTCCATCCTCTCCGACGGATTCATGACATTCACCGCTGATGCTGCACATTCACCCGGATGTCCTATAGTTTTGCTTTGGACAATTGCTGCTTGTGGACTTATGGGATTTTATCAGTTCAAAAATGTCCTTGACAGAGGTCTTGTACCATTTAAAGGTAAAATTTTCCAATTTAAGGTCAAAAACACTTGCAATATCATCTAACTATATCGGTGCTTGTCATGATGCAGATGAAAGCTCTCTCACACAAGGGTTGGACACTATTATAGACTGGATCCCAGGAATGCCAAATATTCGTTTGGGGGATCTTTCAAGCCATGTCCGAATCTTAGATTCAAATGATTTTATATTCAACTTTATAGTAGAATGCACTCAGAGAGCAACAAGTGTTACATCACATGTACTCCTTACGTTCGATGATTTGGAACGAGAACTTTTGGATGTCTTCCCATAAATATTTACCAGCGTATACACAATAGGTCCTCAACTGAACCAAATGCCAGTAGATCAGGAAGATCGTCTGAAAAGCATTGGATATAGTCTTTGGGAAGAGGAAAAAACATGTCTTGAATGGCTGGACTCTAAAGAAGCTAATTCTGTAGTTTATGTAAACTTTGGGAGCATAACCAGTGATGTCTGAAGAGCAGCTGTTGGAGTTTGGTTGGGGGGTGGCTAATAGCAAATGCAGCTTCTTATGGATAATCGTAGGTGAATCTGCAGTTAATCTAGGGATTGAATTTATGGAAGCCATGAAGAATAGGGGTTTCATTTGAAGCTGGTGTCCACAAGAGGATGTCCTGAACCAGTCGTCAGTGGGAGGGTTCTTGACACATGCATGGAGGGTGGAACTCGATCATAGAGAGCATATCAGCTGGAGTGCCGATGCTTTGTTGGCCTTTCTTTGGAGATCAACCAATAAACTGTAAGTACTTGTGTGACCAATGGATTGGAGATTCCTAATAGCGTGAAGAGAGACGATGTAGAGAAGCTTGTCAGACTATTGATGGATGGAGCGGAGGGTAAGAAAATGCGAAACAAGGCTATGGAGTGGAAGAAATTGGCAGAAAAATCATGTGGCCCTGGTGGCTGGCTCATCATCCCTTAATTTCGACAAACTGGTTCATCTTTTAAAGAACTAAAATATCAAATTTTATTTCCAGATTGTGAGCTTGAATCATCCTTGAGCTTTTTACTCCCAAGCATTAATAGGCCTTGCCTCTTATTTCCTGTTACGTTATTTATTGTCTTATTTCATCCTGGAACTAAAAGATTAAGGTTATGTAGAGTGAATGAAATTACTAGTTTAATCTTCATCTTCTTAGTTCGTATTCTTCATTTACTCTGCATTAAAGCTTAGTTTTGACAGAATTTAACCCCATAGGATAAGTCTTTACCACTTGACTCGATAATTAATGTATTTCCTTAGTATAAAAAAGAAAGTATCTTTCTAAAATTGTATTTGGAAACATGAAATTAGTTTCACATTACATAATTGAGTTGTCATTCCAAATTTGGAATCCAAAGAAGTTCAAGTACAATTTTACTAAAAGGGAGGTTCTATTTCTATATACTAAGAGGAAGGTTCATATTAGTGTAAAGTTATCTACAGTTGATTTACATTATGTTCGGATAATTGTCGAACAGAAAGTTAACAGAAGAGGTGTGGATTCATCAAGTACAGCGCTCATATGCCTTGCAAGTTGTAACTGTGTAACCGATAGGACTGCATGTTACTGTTAGGCAGTCATATTCATTTTTGTCCAAAGTCCCCACAATAACGACACAATAATTGATATACAGGGCACCCTCTACATCCCTGCTTGTATGATTCACACAATCATGTGCATATTTTGTACAAGAACCACACAAAGAAATTGAACGTGTGACCTACAAATTAAAAGTATGACCTATCGTACCTGAGGACCTCATTGATACACACATACTATCAATACACTTTTAAGCATTTAGCCAAGCACCTCAATGGTTGAATAAAACAAGAGCCAACACAATTATGCCTGAAAGTTATCTTCAAAATTTGGACGTAACGGTATATATTTAAAATCAAGAATTGTACGAGGCAGCTTGGATTGGTTTTACGGTTGTTATTATGAAGTAGTTGTAATGTCAAGTAAAATGTATACAAAATATTGGTACAATGTTTAAGTATTTGAATTTGAATGTTGTGATGATAGTTTTTATTTTCGAATTCTATTGTTAATTTTGATCATCATATTTAGTCATACTAAATGTACTCTATTTCTGCTCATATTCGGAAAAACAAATATCAGAAACTATCAAGTGCATTAACTTAAAACATACGGATGGTGTAGAAATTAACTTGGGTGCTTTACAACTAAATGGTCTCACCTGTACCGAAAGCACCTGCAGCAACTTCGCACAAAAAAAAAAGACTGCAGCTATTATAACATTATGCTCTCATATAAATTGGATCAAATCTAAAAGTAATCACTAAACTAAATAGCACATATCAAAAAACTCGCTCCAGTTATCGGGGGACTCGTATGCACCAATCTAGTAACGGGTAATGACACTGCCATTAGTCGGGTACTTTGACATAACGTTAAGATGTTGATGTGCCTATATAAGCTTTGAAGGTCCTTGCTGTTTGCATGGTAGTAACAGAAAAACTTATCAGAACAGCTATGGCCGGAGCAGCAGAGAAGCAAGCGCATGTAGTATGCATACCTGCCCCTTCTCAAAGCCACATAAAAGGAATGCTGAAAATGGCAAAGATCCTTCACAGCAAAGGCATTTTCATTACATTTGTGAATACAGAGTTCAACCACAAACGCTTTCTTAAATGAGGAGGTCTTCAATCTCTTCAAAGCCTTGGTGGTTTCAGATTTGAAACCATCCCTGATGGCCTTCCTCCATCTGATGCAGACAAAACTCAAGACGTACCTCAACTTTTGAAATCCATCTTTGAGAAAAAGATGTTGCCTCCATTTCAGAATCTCCTGACAGAGCTTAATGCTGGAATGCATCAGGTCACTTCTATCCTCTCCGACGGTTTTATGCCATTCACAGCTGATGCTGCACATTCTCTCGGAATTCCTATCGTTTTGCTTTGGACAATTTCTGCTTGTGGATTTATGGGATTTTATCAGTTCAAAAATGTCCGTGACAGAGGTCTTGTACCACTTAAAGGTGTGATTTTCCAATTTTTAATATCAACTAGTAACTAATAACTAGTAAGTAGTAACTATATTAATATTCATAAACTTTAACTATCAGTGTTTATCATGTTGCAGATGAGAGCTATCTAACAAATGGTTATCTGGACACCACCATGGACTGGATCCCAGGAATGCGAGATATTCGCTTGGTGGATCTCCCAAGCCATGTCAGAATAATAGATCCAAATGATACCCTATTCGACTATTTTGTGGAATGTTTTCAGAGTGTAGCTAATTGTACAGCACTTGTACTTCATACCTTTGATGATTGGGAACAAGAACTTGTGAAGGCCATCTCATCTATGTTTAAAGGTGCTGTATACACAATAGGCCCTCTACAGTTGCTCGTTGACCAAGTCCCTATAAATCAGAAAGACGGTTGCAACAACACTGGATATAGTCTTTGGGAAGAGGAAAAAACATGTCTTCAATGGCTGGATTCAAGAGAAGCTGATTCTGTTGTTTATGTAAACTTCGGAAGTATAACAGTTATATCTGCAGAGCAGCTGCTGGAGTTTGGGTGGGGGTTAGCTAATAGCAACTGCTGCTTCTTATGGATAATTAGGCCAGATTTGGTTGTAGGGGAATCCACAGTTACTTTAGGAGTTGAATTTTTGGATGCCATCAAGGATAGGGGCCTCATATCAAGCTGGTGTGCACAAGAAGATGTTCTCAACCACTCGTCAGTGGGAGGGTTCTTGACACATGGAGGGTGGAACTCAATCATAGAGAGCATATCAGCTGGAGTGCCGATGCTCTGTTGGCCTTTCTTTGGAGATCAAACTATAAACTGTAAGTTCTTGTCTGACGAATGGGAATGCGGATTGAAGATTCCAAATAACGTGAAGCGTGATGATGTGGAGAAGCTTGTTAAACTATTGATGGTTGGAAAAGAGGGTAAGAAAATGAGAAACAAGACTAAGGAATGGAAGAAAATGGCAGAAAAGGCATGTGCGCCAGATGGCTCATCTTCACTTAATATGGAGAGACTTGTTCTTCTTTTGAAGAATTAGAATATTTGTAATTCGTTCACCATAAACATGGCTTGCCTGTAGCATCAACGGTAATCACCTCATTTATCCTTGTATGCTTACTCTGCTTAAGTTCAATAAAGTGTCCCCATTGTTTGCAGTTGCAGACGACATGCCTCTCACAAGTGGTAATTGATCAGACATCATAAATAATTAGAATAGGAGTGGAACTCTATTTATTTAGCCTGTGAATTAAATTGTTTGAAAAAACATTACCAACAACATGAGAAACGGGGTCATGTAGTTTGCATACCTTACCCAGCTCAAAGCCACATTAAGGCAATGTGAAAGATGGAGAAACTCCTGCAAAGCAAAGGACTTGTAATAACCATTTGTAAAATACAGAGTTCAATCACTAACGTTTCCTTAAATCAGGAGGTCTTCCTCAGTCTCTTGACAGCCTTCCTGATTTTAGATTCGAAACTATCCCTGATGGCCTTCCTCAGTCTGATGCTTGGCTTGTTCCTAGCATGATCGGGACTTGCATCTTATTTTTTATACATGATTAAATAGATGAAATAATCCCATCTACCAGATTCACTTTTGAGCACTTGACCTTGAGAGTTTGAAATTGTCGTTAGATACATGCAACATGTCTGTGAGCTGCACAAATCAGTTGTTACTTGTTTGAACTTTAAAGTTTGGTAAATAAATGGTCCTAAAGTCACGCGTATATTTGGATGGTTAAATATATCAGTTTGATCTCTCTAGCTTTAGCCTGCAGCGACAAAGGCCCTTACCTAAGGTCCAGCTAAGCTGCAAAGATTGGTGAATTTTCAAATTAATCTCAATTAATCCTTCAATATGAGTATAAAGCCAGTGTTGAAGATAAGTAATAAAAAAATTTAGGCCAGGATTTAAATCGGTAATACCGATAGTCAGTATGTTTATTGTTATTATTATCAACATAACTATCAACGAGGTGAGTCTATAAAAAAATTGAGCGGACATGTGTGAGACGACCATTATAAATCAACATTACAACATTCCACCCTAAGTCGACTAGATTAGCAATTTAGCATTCATTGATAACTCTGTACAGCCATATGTTTATTTGTAACGAAACACTGACCTTTTATAGCACAAGGCAAGGTCACTGCCACATGAGCTAGAGCTCATTGGCATGATTACCTTTTTCAAGCTATGCGTCTGTAACTACATTATCAACACTCAATATTACAACAAGTAAATATAACACAGCATTTAGCAGTTCATACTTCAAGTCTTGCTTCAAAAGAACAAGGTACCTAGCTAACAACACTCTCTTCTCCTCTTTTTTAACACAAATCTCCCCACTTCTGCGCTGTTTGCATACAACTACTACAAGTAGAATACAAAACAGAACATATTTTACTGCAGTTGCTACATCTTAAGTGTTAGAAAATGAAAAGTTTGAGTCATATTTTATATATGTTCTTTGATATGATTTCCGGAAACTAACACTTGGAGGTTGTTCCTCGACATGAGGACTTAAACTTTCATATTTGGATCTAAGATATTTTCTTAGTGGAATCCATGAATATATTGCGACAAAGTTGCTTGTTTGAAATGGGTTTTGGGGAATTTGTCCCACATTGATATTGTAAAAGAAAGATATTGAGTTTATATAGCATCTTGTGTTAGTTTTGTTTACAACTACTAGCATAAGTGGAATGCTTGTGTGGCCTAGTGCTAGTGGGAACTTTTATATTTTTCTTTTCTATTACAAGTTTAATTATTTATATTGATTATTTAATTATAAAATATATTGAGTAAGGATTATTTTAATCATACTCTGAATATATTTTGTAATATTAATTTTAATTAATCAGGATATAATATAAATAATAAGGAAAACCCATTTTGTTTACTTTTGCTGTTTTGTTACTTGGTGTACCACATCGAATAAAATAGAAGAAGAGCAACTTGAGATGCCTATATATTGAGAGGTATACTTGAGATTAAATGGACACAAGTCTCGGTGCCTACCTCGCAAACATATATGAGTTGCATAGGTTTTTTGGGCAAACTGAGGTGCGAGTCGCCGTTGATCATTGTTGGTTCTGTGGCCAGATTGATCTGTTGTTGTTTTATCCTGGAAGCGATATTGCTGCATTCCATCACAGCTTAAGTGGGGGGCAATAATCTCTTCAAGAACAGTCAAGTCCTCTTGAAGGGTTTGGCGACTCAGCTGTTGTGTTCTTCTTCTTATCAGAATTTGGAAAGCGATAAGAGATAAGTTTTTCTTTACTTTCTTTGTCAATTACAGTCTTTATAGTTTGTTATTGCCTTCGTGTTTTATTTCGTTTGTTGGTTATTTGCCATGTTCTTGTTATTATATATATAACTGCCCATTGTTGCTGTGTAGTTAGAATTATACCCAACAATCTTGAAGAGATTATCAGTGTTATATATTAATTAGTAAGATGATTAACGAAACTGCTGATGTTCCTAAAATTGTTGAGACTGGTTCTGGTTCTGGTGGCACTACTACCATTGACTGGACCACGTACCGTTTTTCCCAGCCAATTGATTTATCGGGTATGCCTGATAAATTCGGTGGTGGAGTTTCTTTTTCTCGTCGGCAGAAAAAGATGAAACTCTGGTTAACGGTTAAGGGTCTATTGTTAGTGGTACAGTATGATCCTCCTGGGTTGGATCAAGAGAAAGCTGAATCTGTTAAGGTTTATGAAGGATGGGGTGGCTAGGGGAGCCAATTTTGGCATCCTTGGAGAACACCTTGTTCGATGTTTATTCATCAGATGTCTATACTGCTAAAGTCTTATGGGATAAGCTGGACCAAACCCATAATACTGATTCTCAAGGATTTGAGAAGTATTATGTGGCTAGGTTTCTTGATTTTAAGCTGGTGGATGGAAAATCCATGACTGAACAGGTTCATGAGTTTGAGATGTTATTTCATGATTTGGGTGAGTCCGGTATGGTCTTACTTGAGAAGTTTCGAGTGATGTCTGTGATTGAAAAGCTCCCTAAGTCTTGGGAAGAGTTTGATCTGTCCCTGAAAAGACAGAAAGGAGAGATCACATGGACGAACTTGATGTTGGACATCTTAGTACAGGAGCAGCACAAGTCCAAACATGGACATGTGTTGCCTGTGGAACATGGGAGCTTGAAGGTAAATGTAGTGACTGTAGGACAGAAAAGAAAGGTAGTCACTAAGAAGGCTAACACTAAACTTGACAAGAACAAGGCTAAGAAACCAAAGACGAACAAACCATGTTGGTCTTGTGGACGGGTTGGTCATTGGAGCAAGGACTGTCCAAGTAAGAAAGCTAAGAAAGCTGGAGTGGTAGCTCAAGCAAATACTGTGCTTGGACTTGGAACCACGAATGGGCCAGTAGCTAACATGGTCATTGGTGAGGTTGTTGCCTCTGGAACCGATGATGGGTATGTTACTTACAACCCTGTACTACTTTCCACTTATCTGTCACATTAGTGGTTGATTGATACTGGAGCTAATGTACATATTTGTGCTGATATTAGCTTGTTTGTATCTTATCAATAGAGTCATGGAGTGACAGTGACGATGGGGAATGCTAGTGCTGCACAAGTGCTTGGAATAGGAAACGTGGACCTGAAGTTTGCTTCTGGGCGGATTCTATCTCTCACTAGAGTGTATCATGTTCCCTCTATTCGTAAAAATATTATAAGTGGAAGTTGTTTAGTTAAAAACGGCTTTGAACTTTCTTTGAAGTGTAATAAAGTAGTTATTACTCATACTGGTATATTCTTTGGCAAGGGTTACTTGTCTGATGGTTTGTTTTTAATAAATGTTGAACCCGTTTTGGGTGATTTTATTAATGATAGTGTTGCATCTTCTGTTAATTGTGTAAAATCATCTGATTTGTGGCACTTACGACTTGGTCATTTAAATTTTGGTGCTCTAAAGATTATGATGAATTTAGAGTTGATTCCAAAGTACGCCATTGATAAGAAATCTAAGTGTCAAGTGTGTGTAACTGCTAAACAAACAAGGAAACCTTTTCATAATGTTGTTAGGGATTCAGACTTGTTAGATTTAGTACACTCAGACAAATGTGAATTTGGTGGTGTGTTGACTAAGGATCACTGTAGATATTTCATTAACTTTATAGATGATTGTAGTAGATAATGTTATGTTTATTTGCTTAAACATAAGAATGAAGCACTAGATAAATTCATTATGTATAAAAATGAAGCTGAAACACAAATTGGCAAAGTACTTAAACGTTTGAGGTCTGATAGAGGTGGTGAGTATACGAGTACCTTGTTTAATGAATTTTGCGCAAACAATGGTATAGTTCATGAGGTTACTCCACCATACACACCTGAGTCTAATGGGTGGCAGAACGAAAGAACAAAACTTTTAAAGACATGATTAACAGTATGCTAATTAATTCTGGGTTGCCTAAGTACATGTGAGGAGAGTCTCTGAATACGGCTTGCCATATTCTGAATAGAGTCCCTCTGAAACATATGGACAAGACACCATATGAATTATGGAGAAAGCATAGGACAAGTTTGAGTTATCTTCGTGTGTGGGGGTGCCTTGCTAAGGTGTTTTTCCCTGAACACAAGAGAAAGAAACTGGGTCCGAAAACTGTTGATTGTATCTTTCTGGGCTATCTTGAAACCACAACTGCTATGAGATTTTTAGTATTAAAATCTGACATAGATGGTATTGTGGCGAATACGATAGTTGAGTTTCGTGATGCAACTTTCTTTGAGGAAGTATTTCCAATGAAGACCGGTATATCTTTGGGTAGTTCTGAGGATGATCCCACTCACACATCAAGTTCTAGTCCTGATCATGTGGAAAAGATGACAAATGTGAGGGTGGATCCTGGTAGTAGCTCTACTCCTAACAAAGTACAGGAACCTAGAAGGAGTAAGCGTGCAAAGGTAGTCAAGGACTTTGGAAGTGATTTTATCATTTACAATGTCGAGGATGAGCCTTTAACTTTCCGTCAAGCCAAGGATTCTTCGGAGTCAAGGCATTGGAAAGGCGCTTTAAAGAGTGAAATTGACTCAATTGTTTCAAACGGAACATGGGAGTTAGTTGATCTCCCTCCAGGGTGTTCTACTATTGGATGTAAATGGATCTTCAAGAGGAAGCTAAACCCTGATGGCTCAATAAATAAGTACAAGGCTAGGCTAGTTGCTAAGGGCTTTAGGCAAAGGGAATGCATTGATTATTTTGATACATATTCTCCAGTTGCCCGAATGACAATAATCAGAATGCTTATTGCATTGGCTTCTGTACATGGTCTTATCATCCATCAAATGGATGTAAAGACAGCTTTTCTTCATGGTGACCTTGAAGAAGAGATTTATATGGATCAGCCTGAGGGATTTGTTGCTTCTGGTAATGAGAGGAAAGTATGTAGACTAGTCAAGTCCATCTATGGCCTTAAACAAGCACCTATAGACTGGCATAAAAAGTTTGATGAAACTGTTTTAGACATCGAATTTTTTAGTTAATGAAAGTGACAAGTGTGTCTACTATAAGGTTAGAGGTAATGATTGTGTGATCGTGTGCTTGTATGTAGATGATATCTTGTTATTTGGAACCAATATTGAGATTATTAACGAGACAAAGAGTTTCTTGAAGATGCACTTTGAGATGAAGGATATGGGTGAAGCTAGTGTGATTCTTGGGATCAAGTTGACTCAGTCAACTGATGGAATAACTTTGTCACAGTCTCATTATATAGAGAAATCTATACTTGAGAAGTATGGTTATTCAAATTGTAGAATCGCTAGTACACCATATGATTCAAAAGTTACCTTAGTCAAGAATAGTTCAGGAGTTCCTGTGTCTCAGTTAAGGTATTCTTAGATTATTGGGAGTTTGCAATATCTTGCTAATGTGACTAGGCCAGATATTTCTTATTTTGTGTCTAAGTTGGCTAGATATACAAGCTGTCCAAACAAGACTCATTGGGAGGCACTGGATAGAGTTTTTAGATATCTGAAGGGAACTATTTCCCTTGGCTTGCATTACCGGAGATTTCCGGGGGTACTCGAGGGGTACAGTGATGCAAGTTGGATAGCTAAGAAATCTGGTTCCAATGGAGTGACTGGATATGTGTTTACCCTTGCGGGTGGAGCAGTGTCCTGAAAGTCTTCTAGACAGACTTTGATTACTCGGTCTACTTTTGAGGCTGAGTTGTGTGCAGTTGATGTCATGGGGACGGAGGCTGAATGGTTACATGGACTCATGAGTATGTTACCTGTAGTAAGCAAGTCGTTTCTTCCATTTCTGTTCATTGTGATAGCCGTACAACTATCGACAAAGTCAGAAGTGTAAAGTATAATGCTAAAACAAAGAGACACATCCAAGTTAGACTAAAGTCTATAAGGGGTCTTGTGTCTGATAGGATTATTGCTATAGAGTTCATAGGAACTCAAGATAATATAGCTGATCCGCTGACTAAAGGGATTGAGCATGCTATAGTCCTTAAGTCGGGATTGGGGATGGGACTGGTAACCCTTCATAATTCATCAACAGCGGGAACCCAATACACCTGAGAGGAGATCCCTCAAAGTGTATTCAATGTGGTAATAACAAGTTGTAAGGATGAATTGGTAGTACCTCTACCATATATATTCAGATACTTATGTATCTGAGTCTATCCCCTATAAACCTTAAGAGGTACTTGAACTGCTAGTTAGCAAGAGTTATTTGAACTCTGAATGGAGTCAAGTCGTTTGACGAGATGATAGCAGTACATCTCTGGAGATGCCCAACTAAGCGAATGTAATTGTGTGGTCGCAATTAGAGGAAAGGGTTATTCCTCGAAACATTCGACGAACAGGATCGAGACATGACCATTAACGTCTCAAAGCCGTAGATTGGCACCATAGCATTTGACTTGTCGTCGTCTATGGAGTGTGGTTACACCCAACGGATAAAGATTCAAGGTGAAACATTCCATCTGTATCCGGTAGCCATCGAAGTAGAGGACTGAGGAGGGTTCAAACCCGGGAGGGTACCGACTCTGAAAAGCAAGTCAAGATAAAATCTGGTATGCAATTTAATTATGGATTTGTGGGGGATTGTTATAAAATGGAAAGTTTGAGGCATATTTTATATATGTTCTTGATATGATTTCCGGAAACTAACACTTGGAGGTTGTTCCTTGACATGAGGACTTAAACTTTCATATTTGGATCTAAGATATTTTCTTAGTGGAATCCATGAATATATTGCGACAAAGTTGCTTGTTTGAAATGGGTTTTGGGGAATTTGTCCCACATTGATATTGTAAAAGAAAGATATTGAGTTTATATAGCATCTTGTGTTAGTTTTGTTTACAACTACTAGCTTAAGTGGAATGCTTGTGTGGCCTAGTGCTAGTGGGAACTCTTATATTTTTCTTTTCTATTACAAGTTTAATTATTTATATTGATTATTTAATTATTAATATAAAATATATTGAGTAAGGATTATTTTAATCATACTCTGAATATATTTTGTAATATTAATTTTAATTAATCAGGATATAATATAAATAATAAGGAAAATCCATTTTGTTTACTTTTTCTGTTTTGTTACTAGGTGTACCACATCGAATAAAATAGAAGAAGAGCAACTTGAGATGCCTATATATTGAGAGGTATACTTGAGATTAAAAGGACACAAGTCTCGGTGCCTACCTCGCAAACATGTATGAGTTGCATAGGTTTTTTGGGCAAACTGAGGTGCGAGTCGCCGTTGATCATTGTTGGTTCTGTGGCTGCTGCATTCCATCACAGCTTAAGTGGGGGGCAATAATCTCTTCAAGAACAGTCAAGTCCTCTTGAAGGGTTTGGCGACTTAGCTGTTGTGTTCTTCTTCTTATCAGAATTTGGAAAGCGATAAGATAAGTTTTTCTTTACTTTCTTTGTCAATTACAGTTTTTATAGTTTGTTATTGCCTTCGTGTTTTATTTCGTTAGTTGGTTATTTGTCATGTTCTTGTTATTATATATATAACTGCCCATTGCTGCTGTGTACTTAGAATTATACCCAACATTAAGTACATATTCAGTTATACACGCACACAATTATCTGTTTTGCTACGTCTTATAGTCAGCAACTCCAACTTAATCATAAGTTCAATTCAAATTGTTTACTACTCTGCACATTTAATCTCACAACTACTATATCATAAGTTTATTTATTATAATATTTTGGATGTTACATTTGATGAATAGCTCATACCAAAATGGTGCAAGATTCATTTTAAGTTTGTTTTTGCCAAAAAATGATGCAGAGCTATTAACTTGAGCTCTAAGGTTCCAAGTGAACGCTCTCCACAAACACAAACTTCAACTCATTGTGATGCTCCGGATATTCTAAGCCACACATTTACTTTGTATAGTTTTATTTTATGTTAATTAATCACACACGAACACTTCAGGAGTCAAACTCCCGACCTCCTTTCCGCAAGAGGTACAAAAACTCAATCACTGCACTAACACTTTGTTAGCATTTACTTTGTATAGTTGACTAGCTGTACATATAGTGATTTTTCATGTTACAATCAAAAATGAATTATTGCTCAAATTCAGGTACCGCGGAAAGTTATCAGAAGAGGTATGGATTCTAGAGAAGCAGAGAAACAGGGTCATGTAGTTTGCATACCTTATCCAGCTCAAAGCCACATAAAGGCAATGCTAAAGATGGCAAAACTCATTCACAGCAAAGGAATTGTAATTACATTTGTAAATACAGAGTACAATCACAAGCGCTTCCTTAAATCAGGTGGTCTTCAATCTCTTGACGGCCTGCCAAGTTTCAGATTCGAGACCATCCCTGATGGCCTCCCTTGGTCTGATGCTGACTCCACCCAAGACATAGCTGTACTTTGTGGTTCCATCATAGAAAACAACATGTTGCCTCCATTTCATGACCTTCTTTCAAAGCTCAACGCTGGACCCCGTCAGGTCACTTCCATCCTATCCGACGGTTTCATGCCATTCACGGCAGATGCTGCACATTTACTAGGAATTCATATCGTTTTGCTTTGGACAATTGCTGCTTGTGGATTTATGGGATTTTATCAGTTCAAAAATGCCCTTGAAAGAGGTCTTATCCCATTAAAAGGTAAGATTTTCCAATCTATGGTTAACACTCAATACAATTGCAATAACATGTACATGCAACTATGTTAAATTTAGTATTTTATACTAAATAAAAACTGTTCAACATGCTGCAGATGACAGTTATCTAACAAACGGGTATTTGGACACCATTATAGACTGGATCCCAGGAATGCCAGATATCCGTTTGGGGAATCTTCCAAGCCCTATCAGAATAACGGATCCAAATAATTTCATATTTAACTTCTTAATGGAATGTGCCCAGAGAGCAACAAATGGTACAGCACACGTACTTCATACCTACGATGATTTGGAACAAGAACTGTAGATGCCATCTCATCTATGTTAACTAGTGTATACACGATAGGCCCTCAGCAGATGCTACTCGACCAAATGCCAACAGACCAGAAAGAGTGTCTCAAGAGCATTTGATATAGTCTTTCGAAAGAGGATAACACATGTCTACAATGGCTGGATTCTAAAGATGCTGATTCCGTAGTTTATGTGAACTTTGGAAGCATAACAGTAATGTCTGCAGAGCAGCTTATGGAGCTTGGTTGGGGTCTTGTTAATAGCAACTGCTTCTTCATATGGATAATTAGGCCAGACTTGATAGTGGGTGAATCTGCAGTTACTTTGGGTGTTGAATTTATGGATACCATAAAGAATAGAGGCCTTATTTCAAGCTGGTGTGCACAAGAGGATGTTCTCAACCACGTATCCGTGGGAGGGTTTTTAACACATGGAGGATGGAACTCAACCATAGAGAGCATATCAGCTGGGGTACCAATGCTCTGTTGGCCTTTCTTGGGAGATCAGACTATAAACTGTAAGTACATTTGTGACCAATGGGAGTGTGGAATGGAGATCCGTAATGATGTGAATAGAGATGACGTGGAGAAGCTCGTTAGACTGTTGATGGATGGATTGGAGGGTAAAAAATTGAGAAACAGAAGCTTGCAATGGAAGAGAATGGCAGAAAAGGCGTGTGGTCCAGACGACTCATCTTCTCACAATTTGGACAAACTGGTTCTTCATTTGAAGAACTAGAATACGATCATTACTAAGCTCGGCTTGTTCCTAGGACTTGCATTTTATTTCCTTGCATGATTAAATTATCAGTCGCATGTCTACTCTACTGATTTGTTGTTAAATTTCACTAAAGATCGTTAAGGTTGTGACTTAAATAGATGGAATAATCCCCATCAGATTCACTTTTCTGAGCACTTGATATTGAGACTTTGAAATTGCCGTTCGTTACATGCAACATGTCTGTCATTTGTATAATCAGTTGTTACTTGTTTAAGTATTGATCAAACGGCCCCGTCAACAGCATCAAACCCTATTTCATTTCTCCCACTTCCAATGAAAAACTTAGATTTTGCATTCTTTTAGCTTTCAACTGAAAAAATATGATGATTTGAGAGTTAATTATCAATTGTCAGTGTACGACAAAGAGAAATCATGTCCATAAAAATTAGCAAACAAGATGAGAAAATTATAATAGAAATTTCCGAAACAAATAGATCAAATTGTAAAATATTGTTGATCAAAATTGAAACTGAACTGTCATCCCGACATTCCATTTTGAAAAGTTGTCTTATAAATTTTGGAAAATGCTGTCAATCGAGTCTTCCAGAGAAACTGGAATGGGTAGCTTCTGAGTGTGATCAATTGATATTGCGAGTGTTGCTAATATATGGTGGAGACTGGGGAGCGACAAGTTTATTATCCATCCATTAATGCATTAGTGAAATTAAAATATGTTTTCCCCGTATAATATTTATGTAAATTCTATTGGTTATTATACATTGTAACTACGTTGGAGTAAAATCTAATGAAGAATTAGAGAATCGTGGGGACCAAGGTTTCTGCACAACAAAATTAAAAAATAATACTGTATTCATATACTGATTTTTGAAGTTTGTAATGCAGAAGCACTGATTTTAAAGGCTCCAGTAATATGCTGCAAAAGATACTAAAAGAAAGAGTGTGTTAAGAGCTACCGATATCGTCTTCCTGGAAAGAAGAAAAAACATGTCTTGATTCTTGAATGGCTGGCTGGACTCTTGAGAAGCTGAATTTGGAAGCATGAGAGTAATGTGTGCAGAGATTGATTGTCAGCTCTACTGGGTTTTTTAAACTTTCACTACAAGTCATTAAGGTTATGATTAAAAAAATGATATACTCCACTTTACAAATGGTAGACCTCTGATGAAAAGGATGCTAACAAAGTTATACTTATACTACTGTTATTATCCAAACGAGTCGAGCAAAGTTAAACAAGTTTGATCCGGAATTAGTTACAGCATTAGTGTTATCAGCCATCTCCTTGCAATAACAAGTAGGGCAGGAGTACTAATGACATGGGCCTAAAGACACAAAAACAAGAACAACTGTAGTTGGACTCAACTAAAGGGCCAGTAGATAATTTCTATGTACGAATCTCAATTTGTGACCCTGAAAGTCTGATAAAGATCTAGGCTACTGTTAACCAGTGGCCACTAATAAAACTTAATGTCTTTTTCTAAAAAAATACTAGTATTCTTTTTAGGGTGCCCTTCCCCAACCATGGTTGGTTGGGATCTATTTCGGAGCCAACCCATCTTTCCGTAATCATTCATTGCGGAAGGGCTCCTGACTTCCGCAACCAATCATGGCGGAAGGTCAGAGGCTTCCGTAATGAATCATTGCGGATAGATCGAAATTACCCTTTTGCTCTTAATACTTCCGTAATGTAACATTGCGGAAGTCGTTAACTGATAAACACAACCAGCGACTGTTAACAGTTTTCATTCGATTAAAACACTAAAAACACACACAGCCACACCAATTTCAGGCGATTTCAAGTTTATTTTCAGGTGATTCATTATTCTTCTCCCTCCTCGATTTTCTGAGGTTTGTTTTTCTCACCGTATACCTACACACACCGTATACACACACATATACATACAAACATCAATATACAATTCATATTTTTACCTACCAGGCGACTTGTTAATCAAAATTATCGATCATAGCTGACTCTATCTCCTCACATTTCACGGTAATTTCTCATCAATTGGATAAAATTTTAATTATTTTTGTATAATTTATTCATTTTATTTGCGATTTTAATTATTTAATTGAATTATTATTGTTGTTAATTTGAATGATTTGAGTTTTGAGCTGTTTGTTTGATTAAAGGCGTTGTGTTGTTAATTATGTGTAATTAGGTTGTTAATTTTGTTTGCGTGATGTAATTTGAATGTGTAATTATGTTTGAATTGGTTGCGTTTCGAAATGATTAGAAGATGTTATGTGTTTCGTAGGTTTAGCTGAATTTAGCTGAATCGGTTTCGATTGTTTAGTATTGTTGAAGAGATTTTATTTGTTGTTATACGGAGATATTGTTAGCATGATATGGTTCTGTGTTTAGTTGAATTGGTTGCGGTGTTGTGGTGCTATTAGGTTGTTTGAATGATTAGAAGATATTGAGTTATATGTTTCGTTTAGCTGAATTGGTTTGGATTGTTGTGTTACACCGGGATATTGTTAGCGTGATAGGATTCGTATGTTTAGTTGAAGTGGTTGCGGTGTTGGTACTGTTAGGTTGTTGAAATAATTGAATGGTATTTGTATTGTTTGTGTGATATTCGTTTTTCTAAATGAATTGGTTGCGCTGTTTTGGTACTATTCGGTTGTTTGAATGATATGATGTTAACCTGTTATTGTTTGTGTGATATAAATTTGAAAGCTAGCTGTGTCATTTGCACTGTTGTGGTACTGTTAAGTTGTTACATTAGAACTAATTAGAAGATATTGATTAGTTTTTGTGTGATTTGATTTTTATGTTTAGCTGAATTAGTTGCGTTGTTGTGGTACTGTCAGGTTGTTAAAATTATTAGAAGATGTCGAGTTATTATTTGTATTATATGATTCTTATACTTAGCTCAATTGGGCTACTGTTCTGGAACTGATAGGTTGATAAAGTGATTGGATGATATAAAGTTAATGGTCGTATGATATGATTCATATGTTAGCTGAATAGGTTGCATTGTTGTGGTACTGTTGGGTTTCTAAATGATTAGAAATTTTCAAGTTGATTTTTATTTGTAGGTTTGTCTAAATTGGTCGTGCTACAGTTTGGTTGGTTAAATGATTCGAAGATACTGATTTATTGTTTTGAAAATGACTATATATGATTAGAATAATTAATTTGAATTTGAAATAAAGATATATTTAAAAATATCCTTGTTTACACTTATTTAATTACAAATTACTTGTTTAATTGTTAATTAATTGTTCATAATCTATCCTTGTTTAATTACTTGTTTATTTGCAGTTATTTGTTTAGTTGCTTGTTATTCTGCCCTTATTTGTGCATTATAATATCAAACTGAAATAATTCTTGTTTTGAAAATTGCAGATAAAATGAATATGGAATGCGGGCCTATGGATCGATCATTGCTGACCATGCAGGACGATCACATTAGTACTCTTATATGGCATGGGGGTGAGAGGGAGACGCTCGATGTTAGACAGTTGACTGCTAACATGGGTAACTGGGTGTTGGATGAAGAGCAGATACATTTGCTTACAGGCTGGGGTTTCGGGGTGTTTGTTAACCCCTTGGTTGTTCCGCAGAATGATATTCGCTTGATCACTGCACTGGTGGAGAGGTGGAGGCCAGAGACTAACTCATTTCACTTCACATTCGGTGAGATGACCATTACACTGGAGGATGTTTACATGATCTTGGGGCTGCCTATTACTGGTCGTGCTGTTACCCATACGGAGCTTGATAATCCAAAACCGTATTGGGTGACCAACTGGGAGGATTTGAGGATGACTGAGAAGGAGCGGGCTGATATGTATGGTCGAGGCGGGCATATCTTCTGTTTCTGATTGGAGGTATATTATTTTCTACCTCATCTCGGGATGTAGTGCACCCCCGATATCTACAGCTTATAGAGGACACTGATTATATTATCGATTATGCTTGGGGGGCTGTTGTTCTGAGCTACTTGTATAGATGCTTGTCGAAGGTTGTGCATAAGTCTTCAGGCAGTCTGAACGGGTGTGCTATGTTGTTGATGTTGTGGGCTTGGGAGAGGGTATTGCCTGGCCGTCCGGAGATTGCACCGCGTACGAGGTTTGTGTTGCCGAGGGCTACAGTGTGGGCTAGACCGGTAGCTAACAGGAGGAGTAACCCTCACCATCACACGGGAGGTTATCGGGGAGATTTTGATAGCTTTCAGATGAGTTGGTTGACATGGCGGCCATATTGGAGGTTTTATAGGAGGATTGATTATAGTGCCGATGATTATGATACTGACATGATGGATATGTTGCATACGGCACTCGGTCGCATACCGATGATTCATTTTGAGATGGTGGAGTATGTCATGTCGGACAGGGTTCTGAGACAGTTCGGTATGCTGCAGCATATTCCTGAGGAGCCGGAGGATCACTGTTTTCTACGTGTGGAGAGGTTGTCCCGTATGCAACGGGATAACCATACTATTTTGTTGAGACAGTGTATATTGGAGTGGGATTCTTTTGTTGACACGGGTATGCCTATTGTTACAGAGGGGGCTTCTGTACCGATGACAGAGTATATGTACTGGTATAGGAGGGTGAGTAAATTGAAGATAGCACCGTTTGTAGCTGAGCATGCCACTAAGATACGGCCTCGTGATTGGTATAACCAGCAGAATATGGTTGATGCGGTATATTTTATAACTCTTTCTTAACTCTTGCAATTTTTCCCCTTAAATTGATTAAATCTTGCATTTTTAGGAATAAAATGCCTAATAATTTCATATTTAGGACTTAAAAAAAGAATTAATGCATTTTACCCCTTAGATTGATTGAATCTTGCATTTTTAGGAATAAAATGCCTAATAATTTCATATTTAGGACTTAAAAAAAAGAATTAATACATTTTACCCCTTGAATTGGTTAAATCTTGCATTTTTAGGAATAAAATGCCTAATTATTTCATATTTAGGACTTAAAAAAAATTATTGCATTTTACCCCTTAAATTGATTAAATCTTGCATTTTTAGGAATAAAATCCCTAATTATTTATCATTTTATATTTTAGTTGGAGAGTGCTATGAGGTTGGCTCAGGTGGTACACAGTCATGATGTTGGAGACTGGTTTTATGAGGCGGTTCCTGATTTTCTTCTTTGTTGTTGACGTCTCAATGCCACTTTTATACCTTGCCGAATCCTTCTTTCTTCCCTTTGTTTGTGACATTGGAGGATTGAATATTGGATCATGTTCATCGTAAACTTGGAACTCCTCCTCCATTCTTGAATTATTTTCTTCTTCACGAAACTTTTCAATCACGTAACATTTTTCTTTCTCAATCAAATACATGACGTAATTGTATCGTGATTTTGAACAACGGTAACCGGGTATACGTCTCTTGAACTAATATGATGGTAAGTAAGGGAAGTGGTTCTTTTTTTATTTTAAATTTTATTCAATGTTTAATTCAATATAAATATCTTTCTTAAATTTTATTAAGTACTTTATTTTTAAAAAATAACTTAATTGTTTTAAAATATAAATATTATTTTTGTTTTAAATTATAAATATATTTAAATCAAAAACACATTTAAAGCACATATTATTTAAACAAATAATTTTAAAAAAAAACAAAATGCTTCCGCATTGTTTCATTGCGAATGTCTTCCGCATTGTTTCATTGCAGAAGTATTTTTCTGTTGGCTCGCACCACATGGAGTCAACCGTGGCCGTGGAATTTTTCCCTTCTTTTTAAAAGAAAGAGTAAACTCAAATTGTTCCTAATATAAAGTTGACATCTATTATATATATATATATATAGACTGCTAGGATCAGGGACCAGTATTTCACCACTATATAATGTCGTTTTCCAACTGGGAAGCAAATCCATAACATAACACTGTGTGTGGCCAAGAGGAGCTTCTGTAAAGTTAGCTCATATGGCATTTCTATAGGAATCCCTTTCAAATTAATTAGTTTGTTGCTTCATTTTTTGTTTCTTAGTATAGATTAGGCTTTTGGACCATATGTATATGTTTTACTTAATTTTAAATATTCACACGTTCGCTTTTCGTATTCGTTACATGATATTTTCATCAGACATGAATTGTTTACGAAGTTGGTATATCAAAATTATGTACGATAGTTCATAAGTTCAGTTCTTTTTTTCACGTAAAATAGGCGAATCTCTTTTGTATATGATCGATCACAAATTCGTAATTTCGGTTCTCTTTTCATATATGCTAGATCACAAATCCAATTCTCTCTTGTATTTGGACTTATAAGGCCCTTCTCGTTCTCCAATTGGCATTTACAAAGCTTTTGTGCCTCACTCGACTAAAAAGAAAATGATTTAACTTTGAAAATAGGTTATTGTAGTGGTTTGGCAGTTCTGATTCAGACCACCTACAATGTGCAGTAAAATTGTAGTACATTTTAAGGAAAAGCAACTAAAAACTATTGATATAAACAACTGCATGAGTGCATGTATGAAGAACTGGGAAAGACCACAAGACCAAAAGATATGTTTATCATCTTCTGGTCAGACTGCATATAAGCTCTGCAGTGTCTGTATTTCAAATAGTGCAGAGGTGTATTATTATCTAGTTTGAGCATATAAATGAGACTGGGCCATAAAAAACCTAGCATATAAATACACCACCAACAAAATGCAGCAGACCCCATTTATATGATAAAACTAAGGTAGCACTAACTTTTACAACTTGATAATACAGGAGCCCTTTTTTCTCTCTTTTGATTCATAAAAAGGTGATACTAATACAATCTTTAAAAGTAAGGGGGTCCTATCCCAACAAATACTAAGGGTTGCCACTTTAATCAGTGAGCCAAAAACTTGACCTCATTGAGGAAAACTTGGCAACTTAATTCACTGGGATTGTACAAGCAACATACATACACCATTGGTAACTATTTTAGCAACAACTCAAATCTATATTTCAAGAACTCATACCAATCCATTGTAATCCTTCACTCCTCAGAAGAGGCACAGAGATGGGGAGAAAATCGTGTTAGGGAGTCGATGGACCGGAAGTGCAAACCGCAGAGTCTATGTATACACGCTACTTCACTCTCGGATTCTCGTGCTCGAGAAAAAATTTAGAACTGCCATGTTAGGCTACACTTCCTTGATCTGAGGCATCTTCATAATAATACGGTGTCAATTTCCCGTCCTTGTTAACAATCTTCATTTGGCCTTCGAAACCGCCTATTTCCTGCAACAGTTTTACGACTCTTCTCATTGAGGGACGGTTAATAGGTAGTGGACTAGTGCAGAGAAGACCGATATTGAGGAGTTTGCATATTTCTTCCTTGTAACAGGAGTCTAGTTTTGGGTCGAGTACATGGTCTATGCCTTTCTGATCCAAGGTTGTGCAGACCCACTTAACCAAATCCTTCTCTCCAAACTCAGGATCGACTGGAAGTCTTCCTGTGACCAACTCCAGAATAACAACACCGAAGCTGTATGTATCACTCTTTTCATTCACCCGGAGTGTGTAGGCATACTCTGCGGTAAAAAGAAGGGAAATAATTAATAATCTTTGGGAGCAGATGATGCTGCGGAATTTGGCACTGACAAACTGGATGTTTTAACTACAAGTCTTCAACTAATCAAAAGATGAAACAACTTGTGCTATGTGAATCTAGCAAGAGAGGATAGTGTATATGAAAACCAGCAATTACATTGGCCATTTTACGTCCTTATGCTACAACAGCAGCTCTAATATACTTCCTAGAAACCATTGACTCCAGTAATCATAGTAGGCATCATAATGCACAACCAAGAAATAATTATCATTGCAAGCACAACTGATTTCAAATACCTAATGCATAAATTTTGACGGGAATAGGAATTAGTAGCTAACCTGGCGCAATGTAACCACAAGATCCCGCAATGACAGACATAGAGTTGCTCCCCTTTCCGATTGCATCCACTGCCTTCGCCAAACCAAAATCTGCAACTCGAGCTCCAAAATCCTCATCCAACAAGATATTATTAGATTTCACATCCCTGTGCACAATTGGAGGAACACAATCGTGATGCAAATAAGAAAGACCCTCGGCAGCATCCATAGCAATTTTATACCTCGTCAGCCAGTCCAGTAAACCACTCTTGTTACTGTGAAGCAAATCACCCAAGCTGCCATTAGGCATATACTCATAAACCAAGAGTTTGCAATCTCTTGTAGTACAGCAACACCATAACCTAACAATATTTTTATGTCTAATCTTTCCTAGTGTCTCAATCTCCGCTTCGAAGCCATCATTATGAACAGGACCACCTTTCTCAATGTCTCCGCTTTCATCCACTAATTTTGAACCACCCCAAAGCTTTTTTACAGCCACTGCATCACCATTACTCAAAACAACCTTGTAAACTTTCCCGGAAGCACCAGTTCCAATCAAGTTATCTTCATCAAGAGCTCCCAAGATCTCATATTCGCTGAATCCCAGTTTATGGAACGACATTAACGTCCACTTTGATTTATCTATAGCACTTTTCACCTTCTTGAAATTTCTGTACCTCCAATAAAACCAAGTAATTCCAACAATAAGCACCAATCCAGCAAGAATAAAGATTGATCTCAGCAACCAAATATAACCAATGTTCTTCCCTCGAGCTCTACCGTCACATAGACCATCAATCTCTCCGCACAATTTGGGGTTTCCCAAAAAGCTACTCCTGTACATTTTCTTGGCATATAATGCAGGAATAGTCCCCGATAACCTATTACTTGATAAATTAAATTGGTTGAGCTTCAAATTTTGTAATCCACTCGGTATTGCCCCAGAAAATTTATTCCCTGATAAATCAAGATAATTTAATCCCGATAAGCTCCCAACTTCGTCAGGGATTCTCCCTGAAAGATCATTATTTGCAAGATTCAGCTCATTCATCTTCTTCCAAGAATGAATTTCACTTGGAAGCTCACCAGACAACTCATTGTTATGAAGATCAAGTCTTTCCAACTGTCCAAGATTCACAATACTTGGCGGTAAAGACCCACTAAACCTATTATTCCCACCCGAAAACTCCTTCAAATTATCCAAAGAACCAATCTCATAAGGCAAACTACCCGAAAAATTGTTCTTAAAAACACTCAAAGACGACAAATTTGAAGCCCCGGCAATCGTTTTCGCAATAGACCCCGAAAACGAATTCCCTGCAAGCTCAAGAAAGTAAACATGAGGCAACCCCCAAAACCCCTCCGGAACCTCCCCTGAAAACCTATTATAACCAAGCCTAACTCGCGTCAAGCTCCTACATTTCCCCAAACCTACCGGAATCTCCCCCGAAAACTTATTAGAAATCACTAAAAGCTCCTCAAACACGCCCTTCTCACACAAACTCCCCGGAAGCTCACCCGAAAACTGATTACTCGACACATCCATCCACAACATTGGCGAATTCTTGCCAAGATCTCTCGGCAATTCACCCGTAAACCGATTCTCAAACAATCTCAATTCATACAAATTAACCGACTTGGCAATTCCCACAGGCACATTCCCGTACAAATCATTTTCATACAAATTCAAACTCTCCAGTGGCAACTCACAAAGCTCATCAGGAATCGTCCCAGTCAACTCATTCATCGACGCGTCGAGTAACCTCAAAGCCTTCATTTTCTCCCATCCAAACCTCGGTAGCTCACCGGACAACGAGTTATTATAAAGCTCAATCTGAACAACCCGAGTCAACTCAGTGAGTGAACTCGGAACTTCACCTCTTAAATTATTAATCGCCAAGTCCAAATCAACTAACTTACTGAGTCGACCCAGCGAGTCAGGAATTTCACCCATCAAATTACACCCACTCATCCACAAGACCTCCAAGTTCGTCAAGTTGCCAAATTCCGGCGGGATCCGACCCGGTAAAAACGGGTTATACGACAAATTCAACTGCTTCAAGCTCCAAATATTCCCCAGAAACGCCGGAACGACGCCGTCTAGCAGATTCTCAACCAACGAAATCGCTTGTAAGCTCCTAAACTCGGCGAAACTCGCCGGAATGTCGCCAGAAAAATTATTTCCGGACAAATCAAGAAGTCTTAATCCTCCAATCTCCGACAACTTGGCCGGGAGGAAACCAGTTAACAAATTCTGCGCCAAATTCAAATTCTCCAAAGAGCGACACGTGGCAATTTCATCGGATAAAGTGGAGTTAATGGAGTTGTTGTACAAGGAAATGTTCCTCAAGTTTGGTAGCCTACAGAGAATAGTCGGAAACTCTCCGAAAAGATTGGAGTTAGAGAGGTCAATGGCGGTGACAGATTGAGTAAAGTCATCACAAGAGATGCCGTGCCAATGACAAGGGGAAGTGTCTTTGTTGTTCCAGGTGGATAAGACGTTGTCGGGGTCATCGAGAGATTGTTTTAGCGTGAACAAGTAAGTGATTTCGGGGTTGAGGGAGAGGGAGAGGGAGAGTGAGAGAGCGGGGAGGAATGAGAGCAAGAGGAGGAGAATGAGGTGAGGAGAAGGCATTGTTGAAAGTGGTGGGGAATGGAATGGGAGGGTTAAGAGAGGTGGATATGTATAGAGAGAGGAGGATTAGACATTAATGATGGGGGAGGTAATTAGTGTGTGTGTGTGTGTGTTGGAAGTTGCAATGGAGTTTGAGTTTTGAGTATGATGTGTGTTTGAAAACTGAAAAGTGTGTGTATATGATGAGGAGGGGAGAGGCGGGGGGGCAAAGAATGTGTAAGAAGTACTGGTAGGCATGCAGTTGGGAGTATGATATACTTATATGTGTGTGTATGATACTGTGGCCGACAGCTTTGAGGGAAGGGATGCTATGCTGCGGAGCAAGGATAATTATGGATTTTCCGTCTCTCCTTTTTTTCCTTTTGCTTTAAATTAACATAAGAGCATCTCGAGCACGGTTGGATAACTCAAGTGGTAAAGGGCTTATCCCCTGTCGTCCCAGATCCTGGGTTCGATCCTGGCTCACCCCGAGAATTGTTGAGAACAGATACTCATTTGTAAGGCTATAAGCCAAAATTAGTCAAAAAAAAAAAACATAAGAGCATCTCCTGTCACTAATAAAACCTGCTTCGTAACAATAATTTCAAAAATATAGATGATATATAAAAAACTCACAACTCTAATGGATACACTTGTTACGTATATTTTTAGATGCCAATAAATAAGCACGCCATATTTGTTGATTGAAAAACCACCATCTATATTCGCTCCACATCATTTCCCTCTAAAAAACTCTTTCATCAACTATATTTCCCTCTAAAATGAAGGGATGTGTAACGCCCCCAAATTCGGGTCAGATAATTTGGTCGTCACTATAAAACCTCAATCCAAATTAACCTGTTAAATCAAAATGCAAATGCCAGCGGAAGAAATTTAGCATAAATGACTCCAACTAAATCAAGATCTTTTAAGGTTACAGTTCTAGAAACAAGAATTCCAATTCCACCAATAATTTTGTTCAATTTCTTTTAAAACTCTTTTCAATAATTCTCAATTTCAAAACTTAACCCGCTAGTATAATTTCGAAAAGAAGTATATTAGGCCAAACTATAAAATAACACAACTATAATATAATATAATATAATATAAACAACTTTACATAAGAAAACTTACACTAGTCCTCAAATCCTGGACCAACCACCTTCCAAAAGTTTCTTCTTTGTTTCCTCGAATTACGCGGCTAAATAGCGCAATTTAATCCTCACTGGAGGTTAAATTTGAAAACAGGCAAGTATGAGCGAAAAAAATGCTCAGCAACATCATTATAACAAATATAGGGTCGTTTTGATATAAAACCGACATCTGCAATAGCGCAGATCATTTTAAAATCATAATTGCTGAAACAGAAAATTTATTAAAGAATCGGATAATTGTTTCTCACTGTATTCAAAACTCTTTTTGATATTTTCGAGCGAAACGGTTCAGCAATACTTTTAATCTTGACGAGAATAAAACTCGTAAAACCGTGTTTATGGAAATATCGTAAACAACAATAACAAGAAGCAATCATTATGGATTGAATCATAAACTTTATTCAAAACCGAACTTTTGATATTAATACTCATTTTGTTGTCATATCAAATTAGATATCAATACGAACTTTGATGCTCACAACATCCCATACTGAAGTAAATATCAATCATCTATACTAATACTACCTTTGATATTTAACAACAAAGTAAGTATCAGCATAAAACAGAAACTGAATCAAAACTGCATTTCACCATTAGTCCAAAACAGAAATAGTTGATAAATCATTTATTCTATGATTATCAAAATAATATAATTATTTAGATTGGGATCATTCACCGACGGACGTACTATCACATGTTGATCAGCCTGTGTGATAGTACAAGGTCATGATTCATAGAAACATGTCCCCAAAACACGAGTACTCAAATAAAAGACAATATATCTGCATATGGCACAAATTGTGTCATAATATTTCATATGACATTTAGCAATAGGCCTTCGTTGGACCGTCCGCCCATGTCATTTACGCATTGATCCAATCTTAAAACCTTTTATTGAAAAGGGGTCATAATAATTGACACCCAAAATAATTTTATTCCCCTATTTACTTGGGCAGGAATACTCGCAACCAAATCATCTTTCTCAAAATCCAAAATATTTACAAATCCAGTAATTTGATAAGTAAAATCACTTAGCTATTCTGAACATAGAATAGCAGAAGAGTATTTGCATAAACAGAATCATTTAATTTAGAGATATGTAAAATATTTATCTATTACGAACCGAGAATAGGGAAAGCAATACTTGCATAAGAAGATTTAAAATAAATATCACTTGAATAATAAGTAATGAGAGGGATACTTGCCTTTGGGTTTTTAGCAGTTAGTCACACTCGCAATGACACATCTATTCTGAGATTCTGTCTCAAAACATCATCGTCTTTCTTTTCAACACTTTACGGATATGTTGCTCATGCGATTGCTAGAAGCCAGATATCCACTATCATTCCATCGCACTCCTTATCCAATGCCTTGTCCTGATCAACTCGAATGATCCGCATCTATAATTAAAATATATAATTTTAATCGTCTAAACGATAATTACTCGAAAAACTGCGCGTCAAAACCCTATCGTCTACCCATACGATAGCCCACGCATCAATAAAAGAGTCAAATACAAGACTCTTGACCCACTTACACACGTAATTCACATAGCACGTACACACGTAATTCACATAACACGTAATTCATATAACACATAACTCTGTTTGTCAAAACATTTGACTCAGTATGTTTAAAACTGAAATCGGATCAAAAATATGATTTATCGATCAATAATCGACTCAGAATGACTTGTAAAATAAGTGACCTTTCGAAATAAAAGGATTTGGGTCTCGAAAGTATTTTTAATGAAAGCGGAATATTTTTCGGAGTCTGTACGCGTTAGTTTTGTATTAAACGGACGAACGGTTTATTTATTACGAATAAAATAAGAATAAATCAATTAATAATAATATTAATTGATTTTTAAGTACTTAAATATAATTTTAAAAGCTCAAAATAATTTTTAAATCATTATTTAGGAAAAATCAGAATTAAAATGATTTTCCCTAATTTTTGGAATTAAAATAAAGTTAATACAAACTATCTAAATAAGAGGTGGCTAAAGAAGGGTGGTATGTGGTCATACAACTAGAGGTAGTCCTTAAATAATATCTAGAAATAATCATACCAGCATGATTTATAACATGCATAATAAATGCTGATAATACAAAACCAATATTTAAAATAAATGCTGATAAAGTGAAATCAGTATTTATACCTTGTGAATTTGAAGATTCAGCTTCTTTGCAGACATTCAGTTGAAAAATTGAAAAGATATCAGTAGATGGTAGAGATGGATGAATTCTTCCTTCAGCATCTATTATTAGAGTAACTGCAGCAGGAGTGAAGCCTTCATTGCAACTTTGATGCAATGGTTCTTGTGTAGCTGGAGAATCAAGAGTTGCAGGATGACTTTGACACCCAGGTTCTTGTGTACTCTTCTTCATAATTATAGTGTTAGACTCCTGAGCAGGCTCTTCTTGAAAAACAGTTGTCTGACTGAATCTTACAGGATCAAATTTCCTACAGAAGTCCTTGACCTTAGAGACTTATGCGTGAATTCTGGCAGTTTCTTCATCATGCCATTGTTGGATGGACTTTTCATTCAGAGGTTCTTGTTCTTCAACATTCGCTACACCAATTTGAGATACAGGTTCTTGTGTGCTTGATCCGGGGAAAAGACCTTTCCCTTGTAGCATCTTGTACTCTCTTCAACTTGTTCATGAGAAATTTATCTTGCTCTTTTACTGTATTTTTTCACTGGAGAATCAGACAAAATCACATTACATCAGTAGTTGTCTGGAATTCAGGTTTTGGAGTAGATGCACTATGTGTCTCCTCAGGAAGTTCCTGCTTGATATTGAGCAAATCTGATTGTAGTAAGCTTTGACCAGTCTTCTTTTCTTTGGCCTTGGACTTGTACCAGCATCAAGATTTCTGGCACTTTGAACAAGATTAGTAGTTGTGCCCACTTCGGTTGGTAGTACAACTGGTCTTGGAGAAAAACCAGATGAAATGTTTGGAAATCTAGAAGATAAGGTAGCATTGTCCATATCTGAATCTGATTCTAATCCAGCAAGTACAAGTTTCCTCTTGACATATTCTGAAGGTTTAGAAGAAGAAGGAACTTGTTTTGATTTAGCTTTTGACTTAGCTATACTAGGATTTGTAGCTCTCTTAGCCAATTCTTTCTTTCTTTTATAACATATGTCTTTTGGGAGACACCTGAGGTGGCTTCTGTTTGTGATTGATGTGGTGGTTGAGTTTGTGTTTGGGTTGTTGTGCTGGGGTGAGCTACATGGGGGTTTCCAATGATAATTTCCTGCAGCTTAGCACTCTGTCTGTTAGGCAAACCATAAGTCTAGGGGAGCTTTGCAATGAGCAAGTTCCTAGCAACCAATGACAACCTCAAGGGAGCTAAATTCGACCGGTTTTTATCTTGTGAAATTAAGTCAGAAAAAGCCCTTTTGTCAATTTAAATACTGACACTATTTGATTAGAGGGGATATGGATTTCAGGGAAACAAACATTAAAATCAACTGAAAGAATCTAGCATAATATACTATATTCCTATCAGCATTTATTCTATCACCTATAAAAGATAAAACTACTCGACCATAATCATAATTTGAACCATGAATTATAGAGTACCCTTTATGTTCTGTCATGATGGGCAGGGCATCAAAATTAGAAGATTTGTTGTTGAAGTCCTTTGTGATGCAGTCAAAGAAGAAATTACATTCCTTCCTGAGCCCATTCCTTTTCAATTGACCAAGGTTCTTTAGATCCTTTTCATAGCCTATCTTAGTAAAGAATCTTCTCATTTCAGTATCTCCCATGAATCTAGTGCAGGAGGTATGAGCAGGCAACTGCATCGCTTCCCTTAAAGTTTGAGGAGTTACAATCCTTGTTTTATTATCAAATTCAAACACAAGGTTTGGAGACCCATAAGCTCCTCCATCATCATAGACTCCATTCCTCTAGAGAGAAAGCACCTGGTTACTAGAGATTGTGGGTGGAGCTGTGAGAGCAAACCCAATCTCACTGGATATAAGAAAGTCCTGAAAATGTGAAAATCAACATTCACACTGTTGTTATTCAGGATAGCAGAATAGTTTTTAGTCACAAACTTTACACCACCATAATCAAATGGTTTAGAAGCAGCAGGTTAAGTCATGGTTAATTTGCAAGAAAAAGTTTTGAACAGAACTTAGGGTTTCAGAGTTTACGGGTGAGAGAAGGTAAAGTAGCAGAGAGAAAAGTAATAGAGATAAGTAAAGTGTTAATTGAAATCAAGAATTGATTTTGTATAACACATCACTCCACTTAATTCATAAACAATTCAATTTAGTGGGACACGTGGCAGTGTACGATTGACTGTAAAAGTAATCATGTAAACGTGTGTTACTGCATGCATAGTTCTCGAGAATAAAGTTTTGTATTAAATGAACATTTTCCATGTCCTCACGCCATTGTGTAAAAAATTGTAATCATGGAAAAATTACCCACTTGCAAACAACTTCAGACCTATAATTAAAATACCGATTAAAACAATATTTGAATAAATTCAAAAATTATTATCAGAATATAATTGTCAATCAGAGTCTGACCATTATCAGTATTTAATCAAGAACTATCAGGATTTATCAATCAACACAAGTTTGACCAATTTCAGAATTTAACAACTACTGTTAGGATCTATCAGTCAAAACAAGTTTGACCAATATCAGAGCTTGTACACATAATCAGAGTTTAACATGCAGCTATTGGCTGGGATTAATAAAGTTAATTGCATGCTTTCATGGCATCAGAATTTAATAAAATAATCAGTATCTAGCAAGTACTGATACATAATAATAAGATACCATACTCTAACTATCAGTAGTTATTCCTTAACTATCAGAGTTTGAGAAATGTCATGATATCATTCCCAAATCATTCACCAATCTTGTAAAAGTAGCTTCATATAGAGGCTTGGTGAAAATATCTGTTAATTGATGATCTATTAGAACAAAGACCAATTCCACTGTACCTTCTTCCACATGTTCCCTTATGAAATGGTACCTAATGCTGATGTGTTTAGTCGTCGAATGTCGTACTGGATTACTTGTCATTGTAATAGCACTTTGATTTTCACAATATATAGGAATAACAGAATAGTCTAACCCAGATTCTTTATCCATAGAATCTGAGTACAACAGCTTTCTGCAGTAATATATTCAGCTTCTGCAGTTGATGTGGAAATGGACTTCTGTTTCTTGCTAAACCAAGAAACCAATCTGCCACCAAGAAATTGGCAGCTTCCAGAAGTGCTTTTTCTGTCTATTTTGCATCCTGCAAAATTTGAATCTCTAGAATACTATAATCCAAGATTCATGGTGCCTTTAAGATATTTAAAAATTCTTTTGCACAGCTAATAGATGAGGTTCCCTTGGATCAGATTGGAACCTTGCACAAAGATAGGTAGCATACATGATATCAGGTCTACAAGCAATCAAATATAGGAATGAGCCAATCATACCTCTGTAGTTAGTTATATCTACTGATGAAACATTATTTAAATCTAACTTATTTGTAGTGGCCATGAGAGTTGATGCAGTTGAGCTGTCTTTCTTTCTAAATCTTTTGAGCAAATTCCTGGTGTATTGGGATTGATTTATGAAGATCCCTTCATCAGTCTGTTTTACTCGTAACCCCAGAAATAACTCAATTCTCCCATCATACTCATTTGATATCTAGACTGCATTAGGTTTGCAAATCTCTCACAAAGTTTATCATTAGTAGATCCAAAAATGATATCATCAACATATATCTGTACTAATAACAAGTCATTATCATGGTATTTATAAAAGAGAGTTTTGTCAATTGTACCTCTTGTGAAATCATTTTTTAACAGAATTAGAGCAAATGTTTCATACCAGGCCCTTGGAGCTTGTTTTATTCCATATAGTGCTTTATCTAGTAAGTAGACATAATATGGATATTTTGGATCGATGACCCTGGAGGCTGTTCAACATAAACTTCCTCTTCGAGTTCTCCATTTAGAAATGTACTCATTACATCAATTTAGAACACTTTAAACTTCTTGTGAGCAGCATAGGCTATAAAAAATCTGATTGCCTCAAGCTTTGCAACTGGAGCAAAAGTCTCATCGTAATCAATGCATTCTTGCTGTGAATAGCCCTTTGCAGCCAGTCTTTCTTTATATCTTGTAATAATGCCCTCACTATCAGTTTTTTTTCTGAACACCCACTTTGTACCAACAATTGATCTGTTCTTCGGTCTTGGCACATGAGTCCAGACTTTATTCCTTTTAAATTTATTAAGCTCCTCTTGCAGTGTTGTTATCCAATCAGCATCTTGAAGAGCTTCTTCCACCTTTTTAGGTTCAGTTTTAGATAGAAAAGAATGGTAGAGACATTCATTTTGAGTGGCTTTCCTGGTCCTTACATCACTATCAGGATTTCTAATGATTAAGTCATGTGTGTGTGATTTAGACCATTTCCCATTGTTATTAGTATTTGACTCATCAGAATTTATGGAATGAGAGTCTGATGACTTATTTACTGATTTTCTTTGAGTGATATCAGGATTTACTATATCAGGATTTGTTAGTGAATCAGGATTTAATTGTTCAGCATATGGTACTTTATTTTCAAATCTCAACTTATCATGGTCATCTACATCTTCTAGACCTGTAATATTCTTGTCATCAAAAGATACATGTATAAATTCCATGACTGTCTTTGTTCTCATGTTGTAAACTTTGAAGGCTTTTGTAGATAATGGATATCCCATAAATTATTTTCATTAGCTTTTAGATCAAATTTGGTTAGCTGTTCTGGATGAGTTTTGAGAACAAAACACTTGCAACAAAAAATATGAAAGTACTTCAAATTTGGCTTCTTTACCTTTACCATCTCAAATGGTATTTTTCCATACTTTTTGATCAAAGTTGCATTTTGTGTGAAGCAAGCAGTTTGCATAGCCTCAGCCCAGAAGTAGGTAGGAAATCTTGCTTCCTCTAGCATGGTTCTTGCAGCTTCTATGATAGTTCTACTCTTCCTTTTAACAACTCCATTTTATTATGGAGTTCTGAGAGCAGAAAATTCTTGTTTTATCCCCTTATATTTGCAGAACTCTTCCATATTACTGTTCTTGAATTCAGTTCCAATATCACTTCTAATGATCTTCACTTTGTATGTTGATCCTTTTTCCAGCTCTCTCACATGATCAAGAAGAATGGATGGAGATTCATCCTTGGTATGCAGAAAGTACACCCATGTGTATCTTGTATATTCATCAACAATTACAAATGCATACCTCTTCTTGGAAATTGACATAATATTGACTAAACCAAAGAGAATAATATGAAGTAGATGATATGGTTCAAGAATGGAGGATTCAGTTTTACTCTTGAAAGATATTTTCCTTTGCTTGGCTTTCTGGCATGAGTCACATAAGCCATCAGGAGTAAACACTGTATTGGGCAATCATCTCACAAGATCTTTCCTCACAAGTTCATTGATATTGTTGAAATTAAGATGAGAAAGACTTTTATGCCAGTTCTAGCTGTCTTCCACAGATGTTCTACTAAGTAGACAAACTTTTGATTCATCAGTATTTGTGGAGACCTTGGCTTCATATAAACTATCATGTCTTACACCAGTCATTGTAACTTTGCTATCTCCATAAGAAACACCTGGGTCAGCTTTTTCCTCAAATTCTGATAGCAGGGAGTTATAACCAATCATATGTCCTGAACATCCAATATCCAAGACTAGAGAATTTATCATGTTACCCTACAATCAGTATTTAAAATCGGTTAGTATTTTTAAGGACCCAGACTTAATTGGATCCTTTGGGCTTTTTAAGTTTGTTCTAATATGCAGCAGAAGACTTCAAATCAGAGTTTATGTTAACATTCTTACTATCAGTATTTACACATGCAGAAACAGATTTTGCTTTAATTAAATAGGGTTCCAGTTCATAATAATCAAAATATAAACTGTGATACTCTTTACATATATAAATAGTATGCCACACACTACCACAATTGAAACAAGGACTCTGTGGTTTATATCTAACTGTTCTATTCCTAAACTCTGATTTGGGAGGAACAATATTTATCTCTTTATTCTTCCTGCAAGAATTAGCAAGATGATTAGTATTACCATAGTTCAAACATATCTTTCTAGGTGCATTGGGAGCAGTTACATAATTACCATTCTTATTAACACCTACCTTGCCATTCCTATTTTTCTTAGGCTTTCTCTCCTCGTTTTTCATGTATAATTCCTTCAGCTTTTGCTTAAGCTGTTTCTGAGTCATTAAACCAATATTTACTGATCTTGTGTGAACTTGTTCACTCTTATCAGTATTTAAGTTTGATCTAGATGCTGAGGTTGAACCTACCTCATTAACTGATTTAACATTATCAGCACTTGGATTAAATTTAATGGGCTTCAACTGAACCTTGTTCAGTTTGACCTTATTATCAGTATTTACTGGTTTAGTTTTCTCAGTTTCTTTTCCAATTTTCTTATCAGAATTAGATCTATTAGCATATCCTAATCCTGATCCCCAACAGACATTCTCTAAAATTTCTTGAGTTGTTTTTCCTGAGTTAGTCCAAAGCTTAATAACCTCTCTTTCTTTATCTAACTCCTTTTCTAGATAAGCATGCTTTTCTAATAATTTTTCTTTAAGATAGACAACATTATCTCTTTCTTTTTGAATTTCTAGCATGGAAAGCAACTCAATTTCTAGGTGATCATTCCTTTTCTTTAACTCAGAGTTTTCAATCTTGATTTTATTATTCTCTAAAGTTCGATCCTTATAACTAACATGCAGAGACTTAAGAAATAATCTTAATTCATGGATATCATCAATATCAAAAGTAAGGGTGGTCTGAGGTACCTTTAGTTCAGCATTGTCAACCTCAGTATCAGCATTTTCCATGAGAGCATAGTTGACACCATCATCTGAATTTGATGAATCATCCTAGTTTTTCTTCTTTTGAGATCAAGTCTTGTTTCTTTTCAGCTTTTAGTTTTCTGCAGTCAGCTGCAAAGTGTCTAATTCCATCACGATTATAGCAACTTTCCTTTGACTTGTCAGATTTTCCAAACTTTGATTCCTTCCTATCAGTATTTCTTTTGTCATTCCTCTTATCGGAGTTTGAGGAACTAGAACCTTTTCTGAAAAACCTTTTCCCTTTCTTGAAGTTCTTGTAGACCATCTTCTTGAAGTTTTTAACCAATAGAGTAGTCATTTGTTCCATGTCATCATTGTTTTTATAATCACTGTCAGTATCTGATTCATTATCAGTATTTGAGTCATCATCAGAGTTTGATGATCCAGTATCTGACTTTGCAATCATAGCTTTTCCTTTGGAGTAAACTTTTCTCCTAGCTTTCTCCTTTGGCTTCTCTTACACTTTAAGTGCAACTGGTCTAGACTTGGATCCTTTTCTCTTGCTTCTTTGCTCCATCACTTGTTCATGAGTTTTCAGTATGCCATAGATCTCATCTAGGGGTGTTTCATCAAGTTCAAAATTATCCCTTATTGATGTGACCTTAAAGTCCCACTTTTCAGGGAGTGCAAGTAGAAACTTCAAGTTTAAGTCCTCTAAATCATATTCCTTGTCGACAAGAGATAAGTCATTCAACAGCTTCTGAAATCTATCATAGATCTCAGTTAAGGACTCGTTATCTCTTGAGTCAAAGTGCTCATATTCTTGAGTAAGTACTGTCATCTTGTTCTTCTTGACAGCAATAGTACCTTGACACTTTACTTCTAAAGCATCCCAAATTTCCTTTGTTGTTTTACATCCAATTACCCTATTGGACATAACATTATCAAGACTGCTATACAAGATATGTCTGACTTTTGCATCCTTCATAATTGATGAAAGATCTTCAGGATTATAGTCCTTCTTGTCTTTATCAACCATCTTTTATGCTTCTCCTGCTATAGCAAAAACTACCTTTATTGGTTTATGAGGACCATCATAAATCCTGCTAAGATATTTAGGATTTGTTGCTTCCAAGCACATGGTCATCCTAACTTTCTAGATTGGATATTCATGTACCTTTAGGATTGGAACCTTGATATCTTCATACCTACACATATTACTGCTAATCTGTGAAGTGGCTGGAGGAGGTGGTGGTGGATTCAGTGGTGGTTCCTTGTCTGCCATTAAAGATTGATTTTCAGATCTTAAACTGTTTGTTTGTCAACAGAAAGCCCTGACACCAATTGTTAGGTCTGTAATCAACTTTAGAGGGGGTGAATACAGTTTATGCAAATAATTCGATAAAGCTTTAATAAAATCAACAGTTTTTATATTAACAGATAAAAACTGATTACAAAAGTACTCTATCAAAGGATGAACAATTATCCCTGAGAGCTGCTAGGTTATGCGAATGATATATCAATGTACGCAATACATTAAAGCATAAACCTAATTTGTGTTTTATATAGGGCACAACTACATAATCAATAAGGAATCCTATTCTATTACAATAAGGAAACCTATTACATATCCATGTATGATTGTTTTTTATATAAAGTCCTTCAGCGCCTTGAATTTATACTTTTCTTTTTCTCCTCGAATATCTACTGAAGTGAAAAATCCTGATGACATCAACTACTGATCATCAAGTACTGATACAAGTACCGATGACGTCACTCTTCAGTAAATATTGATATTAAGTCCTGATAAGAACTTCTGATAGTTTCTGTCCTGATATCATCAATTTTATTGAACATATTTTTTGGACAAAATTTTGTAAAGGGGTTTATATCAAGTCGACCACACGATTCGTCAAAATATCTCACTTAGACCACCATTTCCCATGGCGACTCATTTAAACCATTAAAAAACTAATATATATCACGCCGTTATATTAATAAAAAAAGTTAACCGTGATGCTGATGTGTTAGCTGACATGGCGTTGAATAAGCAACGGCTAGCTTGACTGACTTCACTTTGACCCCTGTATATATAGCAGACATACAAACACAGTGTGTGTATTAGGGTTCTTGATAAAAATTTTAATTTTCTCTTAAATTTATGCATAACTTTGTAATTACTTCTCACATTATCAACATCTCCGCTCATAATCGTAAACCCCCATGTCTGCTTTGTCAAACTCGTCAGTTGTTAAGTCTGATAATAACTTGATTTTTTGTTTTTGTGGTATTAATGCTCGAGTACTTACGTCATGGACTTCCAAAAATCCAGGAAGACGTTTCTGGAGTTGTGGTAAAAGCAAGGTAAATGATTACCTTATCGAATGATGTTAAAGAGTGATAATTGGTGTCCGGATTTTGTTGAAGACGATTGGCGATTGGATGATGGTTGATAGTGGCGATTGAATGAACACGCTGTTTAGGGTTTTTGTTTAGCCCCAAATTAACCCGCCAATATGTCAGTTTATTTATTTATTCGGGTTATTTGTTTAATTTATTAGGGTTTCTTTCACTTGTGTTGTGTCACTTGATAGTTAGTCCAACGTGGAACATACGTGGACTACCAGCTCACCAATTCTGACTATTTCTGCTTGAACTAACAGAAATTTTAAAAAATTTAACATTTTCTGTTAATTTTTTTAGAAAAGGATAATGGCGTGATATATATTAGTTTTTTAATGGTTTAAATGAGTCGCCGTGGGAAATAGTGGTCTAAGTGAGATATTTTGACGAATAGGGTGGCCGACTTGATATAAAACCCAATTTTTAAACCATCACTAAATTAAATTAATTAGTGAGCTATGTATGGGCTTTAAAATCGGTAAAATCTGATTTATAGAATAGAAGATAGAGCCGAAATAAAAACAAAGAAAATTCGATAATTTTCTTATTTATTTAAATTTTAATTTGATTCTTTTTTAACTATTTGAAATTAATAGTAATTTCAGATAAAAAAATAAAACATAAGTGCATCTCACACAAAAATGTTGAAAATCCGATAGTCGGTCAACCAACACCATACTTAGTTAATATAATACACGGGATTGTTTTTGTATATATGTTATTCAAAGCCATTTTTTAAAAAATACTAAATAGAAATAATTTGTTTGTCGATGTAATGATCCTGAAAAAACAAAATAATCATTCTATATTACTTGCGAACGTGTATGCTTGCGTGAATTATTAGCGCATGCTTTGTGCCTAACAAGTTTTTGGCGCCGCTGCCGGGGACTCGGTGTTAATTTATTTAGTTTATGTACTTGCCATCAGTGGTCATTAGGACTCATTGATTAAGACTTGATACTTATTATTTTCGGCTGTGTTTCAGGTACTCTAGCGAGCGTTTATGCAAACACGTTCTCGCACTCGCAAGAGGACTCTAGATACGGCTGAGGAGACAGACTCGATTCTTAGTATTTCGAAGAAGATAGATTTTGAAGATTTGGATAAAGAGAGTGAGCAGAAAGAACCGGTAATCATGGGTGATTGTATAGTTCCAGCAGATCCAGCTCTTATGGACTTTTCCCGGCCTAAAATTGATGACATTCAGTCGAGCATCATTCATCCGGCTATTCAGGCTAATACTTTTGAAATCAAGCCGGGCACTATTCAGATGGTGCAGAATTCTGTTTCTTTCGGAGGTGCTGCGACTGAAGATCCCAACATGCATATAAGGAATTTTGTCGAGATCTGTAGTACTTTCAAATATAATGGTATTACTGATGAGGCTATCAAGCTGAGGCTTTTCCCATTCGCTCTGAGGGATAAAGCTAAGGACTGGTTACATTCTTTACCAGCTGGGTCCATCACTACTTGGGAAGATCTTGCACAAAAGTTTATGGTGAAGTTCTATCCAATGGCCAAGACTGCAGCTATGAGGAGTGCTCTTACTCAGTTTGCGCAGCAACCAACATAATCTATGTGCGAAGCTTGGGAGCGCTATAAGGAGTTGTTGAGAAAGTGTCCGCATCATGGTATGCCTGACTGGATGGTGATCACTGGGTTCTATAATGGTTTGGGGGCCCAATCTTGGCCCATGCTCGATGCAGCAGCTGGAGGCGCCTTGTGGGCCAAAACCTATACTGAAGCCTATAATCTTATTAAAACTATGGCTGCAAACGAGTATCAAAACCCAACTCAAAGGATGATGCATGGGAAAGTAGCAGGTATTCTGGAAGTTGATGTAGCTACAGCTATTGCAGCGCAACTCCAAGCGCTATCTATGAAGGTCGATTCTTTAGCCAACTATGGAGTCAATCAGATAGCTATGGTCTGTGAGCTTTGTGCAGGCTCTCATGCTACGGATCAGTGTTCTTTTGTTAATAAATTTGTTCAGTATGTGAACAATTATCAGCGACCGCAGCAGCCTGTGCCAGCTACTTATCATCCTAATAATAGAAATTATCCCAATTTCAGCTGGAGCAATACCCAGAATACTGTTCAGCAACAATATCAGCAAGCTGTAAGTAAACAGTTTAATACACCTGGATTTCCACAACCTCACAATATGCTCAAAGGCAATTATATCCTCAACAAGGAGGTGTTGCTCCACCTTCTAGTGCTGATTTCAAGGAGCTAAAGCTGTTGTGCAAAAGTCAGGTTATTCTTATTAAGACTTTGGAGAATTAAATCGGGCAAATAGCCAATGCTGTGCTCAATCGTCAACCTGGAACACTTCCCAGCGATACTGAAGTGCCAGGCAGGAAGGAAGCTAAAGAGCAAGTCAAGGTTATTACCTTAAGGTCTGGAAAAGTTGCTGATGCTGAAAAAGCAAAAGATGGAGAAGATGAAGTTGTAGATGAAGAAAAAAAGCAAAAGGAGAAAGAGGCGGAACCAAGGAAGACTACTGTTGAACACACTCTGCCTGAGGGTAATACAGGGGAGAAATAGCTCTATCATCCACCACCTTTCCCTAAGAGACTGCAAAAATAAAAGTTGGATAAGCAATTTGGTAAGTTTCTGGAGGTGTTCAAGAAACTTCACATCAACATACCTTTCGCTGAGGCTCTGGAGCAATGTCTAGTTATGCGAAATTCATGAAGGGTATTCTTTCAAGGAAGGTGAAACTGGATGATCTTGATATCGTTGCTCTAACGGAAGAGTGCAGTGTTGTGCTGCAACAAAAATTACCTCCAAAGCTTAAGGATCTAGGTAGCTTCACCATTCCTTGCACTATTGGCAAGTTGTCATTCGACAAGTGCCTTTGCGATTTGGGAGCAAGCATCAATCTGATGTCGTTGTCTATCTTCAAAAAGCTGAATTTTCCAGATCCGAAGCCCACCTAAATGTCTCTACAATTGGCTGATTGTTCTATTACATACCCACGAGGCATCATGGAGGACGTGTTAATAAAGGTGAATAAGCTCATCTTCCCTGCAGACTTTGTCATTCTGGATTTCGACAAAGATAAGAAGATTCCCATAATCTTGGGAAGACCTTTCTTGGCTACAGGCCGTACCTTGATAGAGGTGCAAAAAGGTGAACTTACTATGAGGGTGCAAGATCAGGATATGACATTCAATGTATTCAATGTGATGAAATGCCCTACAAAAGATGAGGAGTGCTTCAAGGTGGATTTGATTGATTCTGCGGTAACTTCAGAACTTGATCATGTGTTAAGGTCTGATACCTTAGAAAAAGCCTTAGTGGGGGAATTTGACAGTGAAGATAAAGAAGGCAATGAGCGACTACAATATCTAAATGCTTCTCCTTGGAGGCGAAAGCTAGACAAGCTATTTGAATCTCTTGGTAATACTGATCTCAAGAATGCTGAGGGAAAGCTCAAACCATCTATCGAGGAAGCACCTACTTTAGAGCTTAAACCTTTGCCTGAACACCTGAGGTATGCTTTTTTAGGTGATGCATCTACTTTGCCTATTATTATTGCATCTGACCTTTCAGGTAGTGATGATGACAAGTTCTTGAGGATCTTGAGAGAATTCAAATCGGCCATCTGATGGACTATAGCAGATATAAAAGGGATCAGCCCCTCGTATTGTATGCATAAAATTCTGCTAGAGGAAGGTAGCAAGTCGACTGTTGAACAACAGCGAAGACTGAATCCTATCATAAAAGAAGTGGTGAAGAAAGAAATTCTAAAGTGGCTGGATGCAGGAATCATATATCCTATTTCTGACAGTTCCTGGGTGAGCCCAATGCAATGTGTACCTAAGAAAGGAGGTATTACTATGGTAGCAAATGAGAAGAACGAGCTCATCCCCACTCGAATAGTCACAGGATGGAGGGTATGCATGGACTACAGAAAGTTGAACAAAGCCACAAGGAAGGATCACTTCCCTCTTCCATTTATTGATCAGATGTTTGAAAGGTTGGCTGGTCATGAATATTATTGTCTTCTGGATGGCTATTCGGGTTATAATAAGATTTGCATTGCACCAGAAGATCAAGAAAAGACTACTTTCACTTGTCCATTTGGAACGTTTGCTTTTCGCAGAGTTTCTTTCGGCTTATGTGGTGCACCTACCACTTTTCAGAGATGCATGATGGCTATATTCTCTGATATGATTGGAAATAATGTCAAATTGTTCATGGATGACTTCTCCGTCTTCGGACATTCGTTTGATGAAGGTTTGCATAATCTTCGTTTGGTGCTTAAAAGGTGTGTGAACACTAGTTTGGTGCTCAATTGGGAAAAATGTCACTTCATGGTGCAATAGGGCATCATTCTCGGGCATAAAGTCTCTAGAAAAGGACTTGAGGTGGATAAAGCCAAGGTGGGAGTCATTGAAAATCTTCCACCACCTATTTCTGTGAAAGGAATCCATAGTTTTCTTGGTCATGCGGGTTTTTATCGGCGTTTCATCAAGGACTTCTCTAAGATATCTAAGTCGGTGTGCAACTTGCTCGGGAAAGATGTGCCTTTCAAATTTGATGATGAATGCTTGAAAGCATTCGAGACTCTCAAGAAGAGTTTAATAATTGCACCAGTTATTACGGTACCTGATTGGACATAACCTTTTGAGATGATGTGCAATGCAAGTGATTATGCAGTGGGAGCAGTTCTTGGGCAGCGCAAGAATAATATCTTTCATGTGGTCTAATATGCTAGTAAGATGCTTAATGGAGCTCAAATGAACTACAGCATTACTGAGAAGGAGCTCTTGGCTATAGTTTTTATTTCGAAAAATTTCGTTCTTATCTACTTGGGACAAAGGTGACCGTATTCACTGATCACGCTGCCATTCACTATCTGGTCTCAAAAAAGGATTCGAAGCCTAGACTTATTCGTTGGGTGCTCTTGCTACAGTAATTTGAGTTAGAGATCAAGGATCGAAAAGGTACTGGGAATCAAGTAGCTGACCATCTCTCTAGACTGGAGAATCCCGATTCTACTTCACATGATAAGACATTGATCAACGAATCTTTTCCGGATGAGCAGTTGTTCGCAGTTCAGGAGGAAGAGCCATGGTTCACAGATATTGTGAACTATCTTGTCAGCAATATAATGCCTCTTAATATGAATGTAGCTCAAACGAAGAAGTTTATGCATGAGGTGAAGTGGTACATGTGGGATGAACCATATTTATTTAGACAAGGAGCTGACCATATCATGAGGAGATGTATCCCATTCTGTGAGACGGAGGGGATATTACGTGACTGCCATTCCACAGTTTATGGTGGACATTATGGTGGTGAAAAGACAGCAGCTCATATTCTGCAAGCAGGTTTTTTCTGGCCTACGTTGTTTAAGGATGCACATCAGTTTGTTTTAAGGTATGATCATTGCCAAAGAGTTGGGAATCTTACTAGAAAGGATGAGATGTCTTTAAATGTGATGCTTGAAGTTGAGGTCTTCGATGTTTGGGGAATCAATTTCATGGGACCATTTATCTCGTCCTGCAATAATCAGTACATCTTGCTGGCAGTCGATTATGTCTCGAAATGGGTAGAAGTCGAGGCTCTACCGATAAATGATGCAAATGTAGTGTTGAGTTTTCTTCATAAGCAGATATTCACAAGGTTTGGAATGCCACGAGTTAATCATAAGTGATGAGGGGTCGCATTTCTGCAATCGTAAGTTCACTTCTATGATGCAGCGCTACAATGTGAATCATCGTATTGCTACTGCCTATCATCCGTAAACTAATGGTCAAGCTGAAGTTTCTAATAGAGAGATCAAGCGCATTCTAGAGAAAGTTGTTTGTCCGTCAAGGAAAGATTGGTCTATGAAGCTCGATGAAGCTGTTTGGGCTTATAGAACAGCATACAAGACTCCACTTGCGATGTCCTCGTTCCAACTTATCTATGGTAAGGGATGTCATTTACCTGCGGAGCTTGAGCATAAGGCTTATTGGGCATTAAAGAAGCTAAACCTTGATTTGGATGCATCTGGGAAGAAGCGAATGCTTCGGTTAAATGAACTTGATGAATTTCGACTTCAAGCGTACGAGAACAACGAAATGTACGAGGAAAAGGTAAAACGGTGGCATGACAGAAAGCTATCTCCAAAGTCATTCGTGACGGGGTAACAAATTCTTTTATTCAACTCTCATCTCCGACTTTTTCCTGGAAAGTTTAAATCAAGGTGGTCTGGACCATTTATCGTCAAAACTGTGTTTCCACATGGAGCAGTGGAGATTTTTGAGAACGATCTGGGCCAAGCATTCAAGGTTAATGGTCAGAGATTGAAGCACTATTATGGGGACACATAAAACCGGGAAGTGGTTAGTGCCGTTTTATTATCAACTTGATCGAACTACTCTACGTCAAGCTAATAACGTAAAAGAAGCGCTTCTTGGGCGGTAACCCAAGATTTGAGACTATAGGAACCTTTAAAAGTTAGTACTCTATCCAAAAACCCAAAAAAATCAGAAAAGAAACGGGCAGAAAAAAAAATTCCAGAAAGCTCCCGGGCGCCCGCCTGCTGTCCCGGGCGGTTGCTTGGAAGCTGAGGCGCCCGCCTGGTATTCCCGGACGACCGCCTGGAGCCCCACTGTTGGAAGTTTTTTTCGGCCTTATAAAAAAAACACAAAAAACACAAAAATAAAATACCACAGCCATAACCCCATTAACCCATGAATTTCCTCCTACAAAAAAGCCACAAACCCCACTCCAACTCTGATTATAAACCTAAATCCTACCCTATATATACACACAACCTCTCCATATACACTCCCATATACTTTCAACTTACAAACTCTCTCCTACACACAAAACACAAACTCTCAACACTTATTCTCAGTTTCAATGGCTCCAAAGAGATCTCGTACTGTCGATAGCAGCAACACCATTCCTACTGCTGATTCTTCGAGGGGTACTGTTGTGAGGCCCCGATTGGTGGATAGGGCTGCTGAGGAGGAGTATGCTAGGCTTCTGACTAAGCCGATTCTGAAGGAGAGGGGATTTTTGCCATCGGGGAGGGATGGTGAGTTATTACCGATGATTGCAGAGAAAGGGTGGATTACTTTTTGTGAGTCACAGGAGGCAGTCCTGATGAGTGTGGTTCGCAAATTTTATGCGAACGCCAAGGCCGATAAGAATGGGTATAATGTTATTAGGGGGCTTACGGTTGATTACCAGCCCGAGGTGATTCATCGTGTTATTGGGAAGCAACAAAGGAAGCCCCAAGAGGAGAATTGGAATGAGAAGACCCCCGAGGATTTTGATTCGGATTTGATTATTGCTACTCTCTGTCAGCCGGGCACGGTGTGGAAGTTTAAGACGGGATCTAACGAGTATCGTTCTTTTCTGGCTGCTGCAATGAACTGGTATGCCCGTGCGTGGAATGCCTTTATTTGTGCTAATATTTTGCCTTCTTCACATACACATGAGGTTACAGTTGAGAAATCCAGGTTGTTATGGGGGATTTTTAATAAGGAGTTTTATGTGGACCTTGGTGAGTTCATCTACCAAGGGATTTTGAAGTTTTTGAGGGGGAGGACGCACAACAACAGCCCTTATGCCTCTATCGTCATGAAGCTGTGCAAGGCAGTTGGAGTCCACTGGCCTTCTTATGAGAAGCTGCAGATGCTAGCCGCTCCTATTGATTCATTGACGCTGAATGTGATGCAAGAGTGGACGGGTGGAGAGTCCGAGGAGCATGGTTTGGGATATCGTCTCCCAGGGGGACGTCCAGCAGCTGGTGCTACGATGGCTAGGCCCAGTCAGGCTCATGGCGAGGCATGCTCTTCTAGAGGTCAGGGAGGTGATGGTTCAGGGATGGCTGATGCCCAGTACAGGAGGCTTTCCAGGAGGATGGATGCGATGTACGAGTCGCAGAGTAGGTTTGAACAGGAGCTCACCCTAGCACTTGGGACTGCTTTCAGAGGCCTTGGAGCTGACATCCAGTGGCCCGTTTTTGGTGAGGACTCTGGTTATCCACCTCCTGACACTCCACCCTCTGAGGGTGATGATGATGATGATTTCTCTGAGTAGATATACACTGTGTTCCTTTCTATTACCTTCACTGGGGACAGTGAAGATTTTAAGTTTGGGGTGGTAGTTAAGGAACATATTTATGTGTGTGGCATGTAGTTGCATATTCATGTTAGTTTAGTTCATATAGTTGCATATTTTTGCCATATAGTTTTTTTATAGATTTATTTATCATGTCATTTAGCTCATGCGTATATCATGATCCCTTTTGTGTTGCTTTACCAATTGATATATGATATTGATGCGAGTGTAGTGATACCGGTAAAGTGATGTTGAATCTTGTTAGGTTGACATGCATGCTAGAACCACTTGTAATTTCAGTAAGTCTTAGAGTATGCTTAAGGACTAGATTGTTGTCATGGTTTGATGTTTTTGAGGTTAATCTATTGATTATGCTTAGAATGTATGATAGGCTCTTAATGATAAAAGGCATGAAAAGATAAAATTGGAGTAAAAATTGGAATTCATTACTAGTCGTGGCTAGGCATCAAATGGCTAGTAGTCGGCTCGTATTGTATGCGAGTAGTTTGGGGTTGAGCAAGATGGAGCGAAATGCACTTGCTCAGAAATTGGGAAAATAAATTGAAAAAAAATCAGAAAAAAAAGAGAGAGAAAAAAAAATTGGTTTTATGCATAATTGATCACGAATGAGCTCTTTGGTATTCGAGTTATTAAGTTCTTAGGGGGACTTTGTGCCTAGTGACCTAAGGCTTTTATAGTCTGGGATCTGCTAACCTAACGCTCATTAAATGGATGCCATTGCATAAGTCTTTTGTGGACCTCACTCATTGCACGATCAAATAAGTATTTGTTTATTGTGTTGAATAAAAACATGATTCCGTAATAAGCTCCGGTGATATTGAGGTGTTATAAGTCATTTTGTGTCTAGAATTTATTCTTCGTATAATCATGTGATTGCCTTGAGGATAATTGAGTTATGATAATTGATCTAGTTTCGAAGCATATCTGTTAAGGATTCGCACACATCACGTTTCTAGTTGTATGTTAGCTTGCGTGATTTGATTGATCTTTAGTCGCCTAATTGCATTTGTTGAGATGTCATGTGTTGGTTGGTTTAGTCATTGCGATGGGGATCGCTGCATTTCATGTAGTTTGCATTCATGCATGTTTTTATTTTGTTTTTCGAGTCTGTGACGCTTAAGGACAAGCATCGATTTAAGTTTGGGGGTGTGATAAGTGGCATTTTATACCACTTAGAACGTCTTATAATGGCTTGAATTGAGGTCTTGAAATCAAGTATTTTGTGTATTTGATGCGTTTTCGAGTGTTTTTGCATTTCAGGGTATAACTTGCGAATTCAGGGAGATTTCATCAAAATAAGCCTAGGGAAGTGCTTGGGATCAATCTCGGGGAGATGTACGAAGAAATCAGCAAAATCAGGAGCAAGAAGTTCATTTTTCCAAAAGCATGCCAGGCGCCCGCCTGGGATCTGGGGCGGCCGCTTGGGAGCTGAGGCGCCCGGTTGAAAGCTGGGGCGGCCGCTAGAGTTGGATTTTCTGATTCTGTTTTTTATTAATTCGTATCCTATTGGAATTCTGAGATTGCTGATTCTTGTGGACTTCTATATAAGTAATATTTAGAGACATTTCACAATAAGAAGCAACAAGTATCAATCAAGCAAGGAGCAAGGAGAGAAGATTAAGAAGACCGTTTTAGCACACCGCAACGAAGAAGAGGAAGCATACGTTATCTTGTGATTCTATTATTCGTTGTAACAGTGGATGCTAGTTTTCTTTACTTTGAACCTTAATTCTCTTGTGACGTACTCTGGTTTTAATAAGTATTTTATTAGTTTATATTGTCGTGTTATTATCATGTTTTTATATGAACCCATGGTGACGATGAGTTCTATCATGGGCTAATCATGATCATGGGGTCGTAGCGGATTTACTGTGGATTTCTTTAGTTAATTGTTTAATACCTTGGTATGTGATGATTGTATGATATCTAGCATAGGTTGTGCTTATTCGTCTTATGTGCGTCGCGAACATATAAGATAGCCTGTTAATCTTTTGTAAAGCGACAGTAAATCTTGAGATTTAGAACTTGCCATGCTAGCATAGGTTCATGTATTGTATGCATGATTAGTGGGTAACTCTAACCGTTTTACTTTCCTTGTGTAATCATAATGAATAACTTGCGCTTAAATCGTTATGTTGTTAAATTCTGTAGACATATACGGTCTCAATATAATTGATGCCTATTCAACTTCTATCTTAATTGTGGATGCTTGGTAGAATGGTACTTGTACAACGAAAGTTGGCTTTTATCAGTTTCGTGTTGTTCGATTAATATCATCAATGTTACATGCTAAGGGTAATAACAATAACTATTTAAGGAAGTAGTAATGAAGTTATGATCTCATATGTGTTTAATATTGTTAATTTAAGTGTTATTTAAGTGTTCTATTCTCGTATTTAATTGTAGTTGATAATTAGTCAATCAACCTTAAGTTTTATTGTCCTGACATTGAGAAGTAATCATACATTGGTGAGTAAGTGTTAATTAAATATAATTAGTCTGAGTCTCTGTGGGAATGAACTAGAAATCATTCTATATTACTTGCGAACGCGTATACTTGCGTGAATTATAAGCGCATGCTTTGTGCCTAACAAAATGCAAAAAAAAAGGAAAAAATATAGGAATTCTCTCTAAGAGTCAGTTGAACAAGAATATTTGTGAGATAATTGCTAAGACTCCTAAACCTAGGTCTAAGAGAGGTAGAAATGGAAAACAAGGAATAAACAAGACAAACAACTATAAGTACATTCCTGACGCTCATAGGTAATAGTAATCATATTGCTATTGATTGCAAGAAGCCTAAAAAGAATGTGTCTAAGATTCCTGAGTCTAATATTAGTGATAAATCAGTATTATATAAATAAAAAAAATCCTTGTTCTTATTGTGGTAGCAGTTGGCATTCTATTTACACTTGTAAAGATTATCATAGTTTGTATCACAACAATTCTGATCCTTTACCAAAATTCAATAAAATTGTTGTCTTAAATAGAACTACTAAACTGAATGTGCATACATCTTATAGAGTCAAAAATGTCAAGACAAATCCTGATGGAGTAATTCCTGATGGGTTAGATCCTAACAAGAAGTCTGCTAATGTAAAATTACATCAGATGTCTAAAAGGACCCAACAAATGTAGGTTCCTAAAAAATTTGACTGATTTTCATATTTTTTATTACAGGAAAACAAGAAGAATGTACTTGTCTTGGATAGTGATTGTTCAACACATATGACTTGAACTAAATCCATTTTGTTTGAATATGAGGAGAAGTCTGGCCCAATGGTTTTCTATGGAGATGGCAATGTAGGAAAATCACTGGGATATGGCGATATAATTATTGGAAATATCATCATCTTAAATGTAGCTCTGGTAGATGGACTGAAGCACAACTTGTTGAGCATTAGTCAAATTACTGACAGAGGTTTCTATGTCATGTTCTACAATATGCATTGTGAAGTGGTTCATAAGATCACAAAGAAAACTGTTTTCAAAGCTTACAAACATGGAAATATTTACGAAGCCAAACTATAACACCCTCCAAATCCGGGGTATAGATTTGGGGCATTATTAACAACAATTACCAACTAAACCTGCACATGCGGAATATAAATATAATAATTACCCCGAACTATCACTACTCAGGATCTTTTAAGGTCTGAGTTGAAAATAAGAACCACATACTACACTTTATTACAAACCCAACTAAATAAAATCTGTATCAAGAACTCTCTTTGTTACAAAACTTTATTCTATCTACACTCTCACTACACAACTTTTATTCAAACTACACAATACTTTTATTCAACCCAACATTACTACTTATTCTGCTACACCTGATCTGGCAATTCAAAGCTCTCTTCGGGAATAGGAAGGAACACTCTTGGTATAAGAGGGTCCCGCTGCTTGACTCGCTTCTTGACTATGCGGGTCCTGATGGGTTTCATTCTCTACCTTAACTGTAAGACAATAGGAGTAACAATAAAAAGGGATGAGCCAAAATTGCTCAACAAGCCTGCAACAATATATATAGTATAAAGAAAGAGAGATATGTGAACCAATAAGCTGCTGGTTGGATCAACCATCTGAATCTGTATAGGATAGTAATTTGCCAATACTGGCGAGTACCAAATGAACAAGACTGGAAACAAGAACCAACATATGCACTATAACCTGCTGATCAGTCAGAATATAGTGCGGATCTATACCCAACTGCATAGACCCAACCAACATAAGGAGTACTCAGGCAACTATGGCCTATTAAATAATGGTCTGGGTAAAACCCAGCCCGTATAGTAACCATCCAGTCCAAGGCTTAGCATCCGGAACAATCGGAATGCTAGTGATATATCCCAACACCAGGATATACCAGAGTATATGTAACAAGGGTAAAAAAGATTGAAATATGAACGGGGAATTCAATAAATTGGGTAAATCAAGAATTGAAATGAAATTGGAAACAAGCCATAATAAATGGGTAACAGTGTATATGAACAATGATTATCAAAGAGAATTGATACGATAGAAAAGAAATATAAATCACTATTCTGAATTTAGAATAGGGAAAAACTTGCATTGCGCGTACTTAACCTGGTTTAACTCACCGTCTTCTGATCCTAGCTTGCTCTGCCTTGCTAACACTGAACCAATCATGGGAAAATAGTCGTTTAGTTAACTTACTATATACGTGTATCTTGAATTGATATCACGCAACCTTATCAGTCTACCCATGCGTTTCTATCTGACTCGCATATATACACATACATTTATACAGCACATAGGTTCACATAATCACGTAAAGCACATAGCACATAAAACACATAATACATTTTTTTAGACTTATAATTATTGTTTAGAATCAATTCTAGACTCATACCTGCATTAGTAGTCTTATCTGATTTTATTATAATTTTTCAGGATTTATTCGACTCAATTATACCCCTATTAGGACCTACGAACTATCAATTATCACCAAACCACTCTCTTTCGGAAGAAATTATAACTTACAACTATTTTTATTGGATTCGTCTCATTTTTCTGAGTCTAGAGGTCTTCGTTTCGCTCAAATTGGACTAACGGTTGAATTATTATGAATTAAACAAGATTTAATTAATTAATAATTAATTATAAATAATTAATTATAATTAAACAATCCTTAATTATATTTTTAAATAATTAATTAATAATTGTTGTATTTTAAAAATAATTAATCCCTAATTATTAGGATTTATTACTATTTATTACAAATTATTATTATTTATTCGATCAGATCGATTATTTACAAATAATCAATCGATTTAATTAACCGATAGGCTATTTATCGAATAACTACGAATTACTCAAATTATAAACTAACTTAATGATTAATCACTCGTATAACTACGAGCTACTCGCAATTCTCGCATAATTATCGAACTATTAGATTATTATTAAAACTCGTACGATTCGCTAAATAGATAATTACCGATAACTAATTATACGATACAAATAATTACCGCAATATTATTCGAATAACTAACGCTCGAATAAAAATTCTATTTAGTGAATCACTATTCGCATTATTAACTAATTATTAGATTATTAATCACATTACTTAATTATTTCTAATCTTTATTCACTAATTAATTACCTAATTATTAATTAATTACCCAATTATTAATTAATTAGATAATTAATAAATAATTAGATAAATAATTAAATAATTAATTAAATAAATAAATTCGAATTTATAATTTAATAAAATAATTCAGAAATTATTAATACTATTTTTCAGAATTTAAAACTAATTTTTAATTAATTTTTAGAATTATTAAAACTGATTTTTAATTATTAAAATATAAATAAATAATTAATTAAATCAAAAACACAAAAACAGAAACAGATTTTGGGTTTTTAGGATTGAACCCGGGTCGAAACCGGGTTGCAAACCGGGTCGTCCTCAACCCAAACGGGTCGGGAAGAACAACCGGTCGGCTGCCCAGAACCCGACGCCGGCGGGCTGATTCCGGCGAACCAAACGCAGCCAAAACGCTTGATTCCAGTTCGTTTCTTCTGCGTTTCTGAAGCACAACAACACAGACACCCTCTCCTTCCTTCCTTTTTCTCCACTCGTCGACGTCGTCCCCGGAAACGAAGAACAACGGCGGCATCGCCGTTTTTCCGACGAGCTCGAAACGGACACCAATTCGAGTGAAACCGGTGCCAAACGACTCCCTATTCGACGATCTACACGTTTCTAACAATAATAACATCAAACAATAACTAGAAATCAAAACCCGAATTCGAAATTAAAACCCGAAATAACAACTTTCAATTCGATCAATCAAACACGAAAAACAATTACATAATTGAAAACTAGAGATCATAAGCTTCAAAACGAGTACTGACACGACTGATTTGGACTCCGGAATCACGATGAAATTCGACCTTGATTCTCCTGCTCTGTTCTTCACAAACCCTAACCCTAATTCCCTTTTTCGTTTTCTTTTTATTTTTCTGATTTTTTTGTATAATTAACTGATTTAATTAATAATAATTCAGGTATTTATATATATGAAAATAATACCCCTAAGTAAAATTAAGGGTCTAATTACACTCCTAATAAAAATATTTGGCCCCAATTTTTATAATTTTTGGGTATTAATATTTGTAAAATCCGTGATTTAATTTTTAATTTGTTAAATATTAGATATTAATTCGTTTAGATAAATATTTATTTAGAATATTTCGAAAACTTTTTGTGCAAGTTATTTGAGTTGAGAAAAGATTTGTTATTTGTGAAAATAAGTGTAAAAATAATTTAGAAAATCGAAATTTTTTTAATTTAGGTAATTGTGTGTGCCAAATATTTTATTTTTGGAATTTACTTGGAGAGGTTGTAAATCTTTAGGAGGAAATATTATTATTTCCTAGTTGAGATTAGGGTTTTGTGTGCCTATATAAAGAACCCTTTAGACAAAAAAAAAAAAAAAACTCTTTACAGGATCATCAGTTCGATTTGCTAATCTACTAAAGAGGTACCACTTTATTTGTTTCTGTGTTCTGTTGCTTTTATGCGTGCCTCTATGTTAAATACCATGCTCTGTCCTCAATGCTTAACTACTTAATTGTATTGTACCATGTCTAATGCCTTTTGGTTGTCTGAGGTAGAAGTATATTTTAGATTAAATCTATATATTGTTTCGAAACCGGTGAATCATGCTAATATATGTGAACCAGAAGTTTAAAATTCATGTTTTAAATTGATTATAATTAATTTAGTGTCGTTATTCATGTTAGCATAGATTTAATTAATTAATTATTTATGCAAATCATGTTTAGTTTATGCTAGGTATTAATTTTGTTTTAGTGAAAATAGATAACATGGTTACTAAAAAAAATTTTAGTTGAATTAATTGCTAGATATATTGATCATTATAAGGAAAGAATATTGCCCACTTATTTTCTAAGTTCTTTACTTATTTTTTTTTCTATTTTAAATTTAATATGAGCATGACCATGATTTAATTTAATTAAGATGTTTTGCTAGTTATTTGTGTTCGACTGGTAGACTTAAATATTATGATTTTGTTGTACACCATGCATGCCCAGTAGTTATAATAATTTGATTTCTTTAATAAAATTGCATGCAAAGGATATAAAAGAAGGAAAATGCTAAAGGCCCCAAATATTGTTACAAAAATTGTTCCCAAATACTTTATTAATGATAACTTTCCTAATAATAATATAGGACCCCGCGTGCATTCATATGTACTCACGAATTATATCTAAACACGTGTCATGCCACATCATTTTGTAACTATTTTGGTACGAGTTTTGGGTTACGTAGCATTACTCATAAAAGAATAGGGTACAATGAACTTGTTTTGGCCCTGAATTCAGTATCATGCATGTTCAGTTTTAGTACATACGGACGAGTGACCTGCATATTTATGTTACTAATTTAATTTGCATGTACGTATGATGTATAGATGTAATTGTGCGCCTGCTTGCATAATATTAAATTATTATTATTAAAGTTACGGCTTCCGTGATTTTTAATGGCTAAAGTGTTTAGTTTAAGTTTACAGTAGTAGTGCATGTAGAAGATTTGTTTATAGAATAAGTAATTAACTATGTTTGCTTATTAAAATTTTAGGATTTGTTCGTGTTATTAATTTCGGATTTTAGTGTCGACTTCGAGGTAAGTACCTTTTGACTTACTTTTAAATTTCGGAAAAGATATTTCAGTTCTGTTTTAAATTTCATATAAGATATAAAAATTTTGATTTCGAAATTATAAGATATAAGTAATTGTGAATTTTAGAACCCAGTCTCTACGTTTTCGAACCCGTTCGTAATTTACGCTATAGTTCCGGAACTAGCCTTAGATACCCTTAGTAGGCGCACGAGTGTGCAACTTTAGATACCTATTAAGGGCGTGTAATTATTGAACTTTAGATGCCGACCACTGGCAAAGTGTGGTATAAAGAATAAGAATAAGAATTAGATGCCGGCTACTGGCAAAGTGTGGCCGTAGATCCAGACTGTGGTATTTATAAGAATCATCGTTTCGTTCTGTTTTATTCTGTTCTGATCTGTTATAAAATCTGTACTGTTATAAAATCTGCTCTGTTCTGTTTTAAATTATGACTTTTAAAATATAAAACTTTGGGTGGATTTATTTTAGAAAATGTTTTACAAAATTATTATTGTTTTAAGAAAAATCGTTTTATTAAAACACCCATTATTTTTCTGTTTAAGAGTTGGTCAATTTGTACTTGCTGAGCTTCGTAACTCACCCCTTTTAATATTTCAGGTTCGGAATTTTGGAGCATTTAAGATTAAGGAATGAGAACTATGTGGAGATCTGTGCTGCTTCGTTTTGTGCTATTTGAATTAGAATAAAGATTTTGTTTTTAGAGAATGAATTTAATTATCTGTTAGACAATTATTATCGGATTTGTGGAGCTGCGTCTCTGTTTTTATGATTTTGATTATTGAGTTTGACCGCTGCTTTGACCTTCGTGATATATTTGAATTATCGAATAAGAATCTATTTTATTTAAGTTTTGGTATTTAGATTTAATGGTCCGGAAGTGCGGGTCGTTACAATATTGAATTTTTAAATATCCAATAAATACAAAATAAATGCTAAAAATTCCCAAAAATTGTGAATATTACAAAAATACAAAGAAAAATGATATATGATAATTTCATGATCATATAAAAATAAAAATGTAATTTTTGTGGGTTTTTTGGTATCCGAAGGGTCCGGAAAAGTCGTTTTTTCGCGAAAAAGGTCAGTTTGTAAAACGTCCAGGGGTTCAGAATAGCGATATGGTATAAGACATTTTTAATAAAATAGAGCCAATGATTTTGTTTGAAATATGGGCTTTTAAAAGATAGCTTTGAGCTGTACTAGTTTTAATATAACATATATAACTGACGATAAAACGCTCAATAAATATCCAAAACACGTTGGTATCAAAACAGCCAACACATAACACATAGCAGTTAGGGTTTAACGACTTAACACATTTAATCACATAATAATACACATAATTTATCATTATTATAATATAATACAAGCGTAATTCCTCGGTCGTTACACAAACTTTATGCAAATACTTATGGTCCTGAAATTTGTCTGATAACCAAGGCATCAGTAGATGAAAGTTGGAATTGGAACAAGAAGTTTTCTCATCTCAACTCCAATAAACTCAATGAATTGGTGAGAGAAGAATACAATTATGAAAATGTTGTACTTGTGGACAAAAATCTTAAATCATGAAAGAAGGGAAATCCTAATGATAATGCACAAGTTGAGGGTGAGAAACGTAAATCTATCAGGAACTGACAACACAGTTACAGGGGGAGCTTCGCGTGGAACTAATCTTGTAATTCACATTACTAATGATTTGTCAATTTATGACAAATTGGTCATAGCGTTGATTTAACTAAGGATCGAGAGATGTTCAGAACAAAGCTCAGGAGAGAATGGAACTTCTATTTTGATTGTATAAGCAGAGGTTTTCCGAATAAGGTTTCTAACTATGATGCCCTTCCATTATCGTCACTACAGATAGGTTACACATTTATATATGGTCATGCCTTTGATTTTGGTTACACTATTATGTAATTCCTGATAGCTCGATTTCGTGATAAAAAAGATGGACTTCAAATGATCTTTCAAATCAATTTTAAATATCTGACTGATTTAGCAAAAAGGAAAGATACATTCAGGAGAGGAACGGTTTTACCACGAGAATTGTGGGTGTTTTTATCTAACAAAATACCTCACAAATATAGTTTTCCAAGGCCTGACACTGTGGAACAGGGCACATCCAACCCTATTTCTGACCAAAGTGTCTATTTTTCTTCCCTTAAATCAAAACACTCTATCACCTCTAGTTCTTCTCAAAAGGAATCAGTTGCAAAATCAAAGACAATAGATAAGACTGATGTGTCTAAGAGACAATCAGGTCTAAAGGTTGTTACATATTCACCTAAATCATTGGAGCACAAAGGTGGATTAAGGAAGAAAAGTATTTCCTCAATAACAAAAATCAAGGAGAATGCAGGTAGGAAAAGAAGGAAAATTAGAGCTGGTGTTAAGCTGGTTGGTGAATCATCAGACACTGAGAGTGACAGTGATGATACAATTATATTCAAGAAGCCTGCTAGACCAGTGGAGGTTACTGGTGCAAATGTAGAAGAAGACCAAAGTTTATTTGCAGCTGCTAAGCCTAAGAAAAGAAGACTGATGAAGGTAGCAAAAAAGTTCAAAAAAATCAGATGGTCTTATAGTGTTGGCTGATATTCCTATGGATTAGGAATCTACACATCCTGACAAGTCATTGTCAAATCCTAACAGGTCCCATGCAATTCTAGACAAGACAGTGATAATTCCTGATCAAACAGTTACTAAATCTCAAACAACCAAGATAGTTGAAATTGCTAAGAAAGTTTGTCTACAGAATTCTATCAAGAGAAAAGCACACACTTCCAAAGTTTATCAAGGTAAAAAGACCAAACTTCAATCACCACAGAAGGGGTACAGTACACAAAACCATCTTCTCAAAGTGAAGATGCACCTGTTAATGCCCCAGCTACACAAGAACCACCTGCTCAAAGTATAGGTGCAAGCAAAACATCATATCTGACTATTCCTGACATTGTTCAAGGAAGTCATATTTATGTGGCTGATGATATTCTGAAGACAGTACAAGACAGAGAAGCTCATCAAAAGCACATTGCTGGATTGGATGCTGTTATCAATGATCATATCTTTGAGGGAAGCACACAAGAACCTTTAGTTCAGAGGATTAAAGCAGCTTCTACACCTCAAGTCACACAAAAACCAACAGTTCAAAGTACTTTTGCAGACTTAGTGTCAAATCCTAATATGGGGTCAATTCCTGACAAACAACACATTCTTGACAAAAGAAAAATTCCTGATGAAGTTGTTCCTGATTCTACCAGATGTACTACTCACTTCTCAAGATAATATTGAAGCCATCTTGGTACAACCACGCACGGATATACCAATGGTTTATACTACTCAAGGTACATATCATTTACACTCTATTTTATATGATGACATGAATTTGATTAGACCTTTACAAAGGAATATCTCTAGTCATATAGTCACAAACAACTCTTCTCAGCCACCTCTTATATCTGTAGGACAAACTCATCTGATCCTTTCATGTGAGAATGAGAGAAAAGATTTAGCGAAAACCAGAATTAAAGAGAGGCAGGTTTCTTACCTGGAAAAAGGAGAGGTAAATGAGTGTCAGGATTTAGTTAATCCTTGTGAGGAAGCTCTGACTATTAAAAGTCATGAGATGAGTGGTGTGAGAAGTGATGAGATTACTTTAAAAAGAACATAGAGATTTAGGTACTCATGGTTCTTTTTTGAAAAGATCTACACGGGTAACTAAGGTCTCTAAGTCAAATCCTGATTTAAAGCTCATAGGCATAGTTCCTGATTTTGATTATGATTCTCATATTTCTAAGAAATATTTAGGTGAACATGATGATTCTGATGATGATAATCCTGATGATGCTGCTCCGAAAGCTAGTATTGATGTATCTAAATTGTCTACTTTTGGTTTATTATCTAGTCATGCTCCTATTCTTCATCCTCATAGGGCTAATGAATGGAATCATTCTTGGAGATTACCCAATGAAAAGATCTATAGAACCTGCTCAAACTTTAGTTGATCATGCTGTTCAATTAGTTTCAAATTCTGATATGACAGCATCTTTCAATTCCACTATAGTATTAGTTAAACGAATGCATTCTTCTTTCTTTGATCTCAAGCAATATAATATTGATCTTAGAGAAGAGATTGATGATCTTTTTGTAACTATTAAAGGTACAAATAAACACAGTGGTTTGATAAAGAGAATGTTTAGCCTGGAAGCAAAACAAGATCACATGTCTGAGAAGCTGACAGCCTTAGAAGCTGGTCAGAATGCTACAAATTCCAAGTTGGATGTTATTTTCTCTCTTGTACAAAGTCTAAATGCCAAAAAGGGGAGATAGTACCCAAGACAAAATGTCAACCTGAATCAGTTTTGAGGAGAAATACCAATTCTGATGGTGATGGTGATAAACAAGAGAAGGAGACCTTTGGTGCTGTGAAAGTTCAAACTGGAAAAGGAATTCAAAGTCAAAAGGCACTGTCAACTCAAGTCTCTAAGGATAGATCACATGGATCTAATATAGAAGCTGTTCTTGTTACTCCAAGTTCAATTCTTGATGACAAAATTACAAGTTTTGATTCTTTTCCTGACACTGAAAGAGTGATAGTGATTCCTGATTTTGTGAAAACTAAAGAAGAAGAAATTCTATTTCGATGGATTTATAGATTCTCTCTGCTTATGTTGAGGCTGTTAATACTGAAAATTTTAAGGAACAAGAAATGGTTTTTGATAGAGAAGAAAGGGCACGGGAAGGAAAAAGCAGACTTGTTGTTGACAAAGCAGATCAAGTATACAATAATATGCTTAAAAGATCTGAGAGGAATAGAGGGATGAGTATAAATATGAAGATGTTACATAAAATAGAAGAAAGGAGAGATCAAGTATTTTCGAAGATCAAGAACAAATACAAGTGGAGAAAATTGATGATCTCATTTGTAATAATAAATTGAGCTTTACTCCTGGAGGAATAAGGATGGATGGTTTACTTGGTTCTAATACCATGGGAGATAAGAAGTCTTGGTTACTACAAGCCAAGAATCTCAAGTTGATTGAACCATTCACAAGAGCAAGAATATGACATCATGAAGCTAAACTTGTCAATTTAAAGCTGTTGAACTTCACACTTGCAGATAGTCCTGGTCAGGAAGTGACTGCGGATCATCTGGATAGACTTGAAGCTGTGAAGATTATTCTTGACAAATATGATGGTTCTGAACCTAAATAGAAGATCTTACTCTTATTGCAAAAATGATCAAATTCAAGTTCTTTCACTTGATGAACCGATGATCATGTCTACAAGGGAATTGAAATACATTCACTATTTGCTAAGAGTTGAAGATGAAAATTCAGAGTTATGGTCAAACATGATTCTTGCCAATATCAGAAGAAAGATATTGGATGATGGTCAATATTATTTTGGATCATATGTTCCTAAATACATAAATTTCAAAGGGCAAGAAGTCAACATGAAGAAAGGAGAAGCCGTCATTGAAAATTTTCTTAGTCAGAGGCATATATCATGAATCCTGATGGAAGAAAAACTTGCTATGTGTCACTAGAAGATATGATGACAGAAAGAGCTCAAATCAGAAATCTGAGAGATGTTATCTATCAATTATCTGATAAAACAGAGTATGAGAAGAATTTGAAGATCAAGTTAGAAGATATCCTGTTGAAAAAGATTGATGACATAGTATAGGCTTTTGTTCAGAGATACTGCAGAATTTATCAAGATATATGAAGATCAAAGTCTGAAACAAAGTAAGCTTTACACTACTTATTTTGTCTATCTGGTTTTTTGCACTAGAAAATTCTATTAGAATTTATGTTTATTTTGCAAAGCATAAATTGAGGGAGATTGTTAAAAATTGGCTAAGTTGAGAATCAGGATCTGTCAAACAATCAGGATATGATCAACTATTGTGATATGATTATCCGTTGTAAGCTTCGTTATCATCCGTTGACAATCTTTAGTCATCTGTTGATATATAAATGATTATCCGTTGAATCTACAACATATATTTGTTGATCAGGTTATCCATTGAGAATGACTTGGATGATAAGTTAGGACTGCGAGATAAATCAGAAGATGCTGATTTATAGGACAGTACTTGATTTAGATATATATAGAAAGTGTTAGAATTATACTATAACATATCTTATAATTGATAGAGAATTGATTGTAGCTGTGTAGTATATAAACACAGAATAGGTTATCACATAAGTGTGAAAAGAGCTGAACTCGAGTATTCGCATAACGTAGAAGTTGTTAATAATATTGTTCTTGAAAGAGTTTTGTAACAGTTTATTAAAGATCAATATAAACTGTTATTTGATTCATCGGTTCTTGATTTACTTTCAAAATACATCCATTTGTTTAGTAATTGTATCCAACCCCCCCTTAAACGATTACTTTACTGGACAACATTAACTAAATTGCATTTTCACGGTAGTCTGTGATTTTAGAGAAAAATCGCACTGTCACTACCGCGAACACCCTATAATATTAAAAATCTAAATATTACCAAATTAGTCATGTAACACATTTTTACCTAAGTTAAGTTTAAATTTCTAACTTACTAATTTTTTTTTATTTTGCTTCCATAAACTATTATATTATCATAAAAATATGTATAACTTCCTTAAAATAAGTACAATAATTGATGAAATTATATATAAATCAGCAAAAGTAAAGCATAAACTATCTTCTATGCTTGGACTAAACATAGTCAAAGAGGTGTCCGCGAATCGGGTTGGACGGGTTAAATTTAAAATCATAATCTAACTCATTTATTTCAATTTTAATATTTTGTAAATTAATTAAAGTTTGTTTTAAATATCACTGGATTGGGCATGTTAGAATTTTAATCGGTTTGGGTAAGCTAGAATGTAAAAAAAAATTATAATTTTCTCTTGACGTAAGAGTATCTTAATCGCTTTAAAACATGTTAAGAGTTCGATTTTTTTAATAAAGTGTCATTTGTTTTGAACTTAAGGCCATCTATAACAATTTTGATCCAAAAATTCAAAAGTTGGATCACCAAATGATCAAATTTCTGACAAAGTCAAACAATGTGATCCAAATTATGATCCAAATTACTTTTTATATATAATAATACACAAATATCATATTAAACTTTTTATTCTTAAATTTAATGTTTAAACATCATTAGTTATTTATATTATATATGATAAAAAATTTTAAAAAAAATCTTTTTAATACACTTAAAAAAATTAAATTTACATGCTTAATTAGTTAAAAACACATTCATTTCATTAATTAAGATATAAAATATTATTAACATTAATTAGTTAATCACAACTCAATTTTAAATCTAAAAAAATAAAATTACACAAATAATAAAATTATTATTTTATATTAAAGTAATTTGGATCCGTGAATACTAGTGATCCAAATTTAGATCACTATTGGTCAACATTGATAGGGAAAAAATGAACCCTGGTTGCGCAATTAATATCAGATTAAATATGCCCAGATTGGGCTGATAATAAAGCCCATTTTAAAGGGCCTAAAACCCTGAATATTAATTAATTTCGTAATTAATTAATATGAGAAAAATCAGCTGACAAGTGGAATCCAAATAGGGATATGACTCCTTGGAGATTGACCACCAAGAAACCTCAAGGGACAAAGAATCAATTTCCTGCATTATAGGACTCCAAAGTCCACTCTAAATATGAGACTTGTCCACCAAGTCTCATAACCCTAACCTAATTCAAAGGTATCCCATGCCTATATAAGGGGCCTCACCCCACAAATCAGAACTACGTTTTTGACTTGATCCCTGACATACAACAAGGTACGTAGGCATCTTGTTACGGCATATTGAGTCACGAAACACAAGAGCAGTCAAATCGAACCTTGAAGCTCACGAACCCTAGTAATTAATACGACCTAGTTTTTAATCTATAATATTTGGCGCCGTCTATGGGAGAGCATAACAACAACCATAGTGAACACACGGTGTAGAAACAACGCCCCTGAAAGAACACCAGCTGGGATAACTCAAGCAATCTCGTCAATGGTGGAGATACCCCCACATTCAAGTTACGCCTCCACCCAAGGAGGGACTCTGGTAGGAGCAACTGAGGCACAACCTCAAGGGACGAATACACCGACTCTTCAAGGGACGAATCCCCAATTTCAGCAGTTACAAGCACCTTTGAATCCTCAATCCATTGGGTATGAATATTCAACAATTATGACCCCTAACCCCCACTTACCGGATGCCCCTATATCCTGAGGTTGGAGGGAGTGGGCACTCCAACCGGAGTGAAGCACAAGGGCAGACGCCCCATTATATACGCGGTTTGGCTCCCATTCCAGAGGATCAAGAATTCTCTGGACCTTATACTGAAATAGACTCTGAATCTTCGAATGATGATGTGGCTCTAAGAAGGAGGCGTGATGGTAAAGAACCGATGCCTGATGCTAATCAGCGTCCCAGAAGCACACGAGGGACGAATCCCCAAGAAGTACAGTAGAGGATCAGGGCTCATAAAGCTGAGATCCAAAGACTGAAGCGCGACCAAGAAGCACACCTGACCCCAAGACCCCCATTTCCTCCAAGGCAGAGAGATCCTCCTCCAATTATAGACCTAGACCGTCCAATACCAAGAAGGGTTGTTGCCCCAAGGGCCGATCCAAATGATCTAATACCCCTAGGAGATCCCGACGATCCAACTCCACCGTTTATTGAAGAGATAATGAATGCCCACATCTCAAGGAAGTTTAAGATGCCCATCATCAAATCCTATTATGGAACTGGAAACCCGGCAAATCATGTCAGAATATTCTCTAACGCACTGTTGTTACAGCCCATGAACGATGCTATTAAATATCGGGCCTTTCCCCAAACCCTGTCGGGAATGGCTCAAAGATAGTACAGTCGTTTGCCACCGAATTCTATTGGGTCTTTCAGAGATCTAAGGCAAGCTTTTATCAAGTAATTCATCAACGGAAGAGTGCATGAGAAATGTTCAGCATCTCTCATGAGCATTGTGCAAGGAGAAAAGGAGTTCTTGAGAGACTATCTGAACCGTTTCACAAAGGAGGCTTTGAAGGTTCCAGACCTTGACGACAAGGTGGCTATGATAGCACTACAATAGGGAACTAGAGATAAGTTCTTTAAGATGTCTTTATCTAAGTGTCCCCCTGAATGTATGCTACAGCTCCAAGATAGGGCAGAGAAGTATATTAAGGTGGAGGAAAGCATGATGAAGACAGTAGTGAACAACGAGCCCGCTGGTGGCAAGAAGCAAAAGAATGATCTGGAATATAATGCTAAGGACAAGTATCCTGGAACCGAGAAAGAAGTTGATTCAACCCAAATTAGGGAAGACCTAGGAAGAAGTTCATCGAATATGCTAAATTGAATGCCCCTAGAAGCCAGATCTTAATGGAAATTGAGAGAGATAGGGATGTTCGTTGGCCCAAGCCCTTGAAGGCTGATCCTGCTAAGCTAGATAAGAGCAAATATTGTAGATTTCACAAGGATGCTGGTCATAACACCGATGAGTTTAGACAACTAAATGATGAAATTGTATTCCTTATTCGAAAAGGAAGACGGAGCAAGTATACTCGAGATGGAGGAGATAGGAATAATAGTGGAAGAAGGAAATTTGATGATCGTAGGAAGGATCAGGATGATCAGGGGAGAAACCCCCAACCCGAGGGCCGGTGATAAACACCATCTTTGGGGGACCTCAGCCTCGAGGGCCAGTAATAAACACAATCTTTAAAGGACCAACTATAGCTGGATTGTCTAAGAACTCAAGAAAAGCTTATACCAGAGAAGTCATGCACATAGTGGGGGAAGCTCCGAAAAGAGCCAGAACCGGAGTAGCAATGGTGTTTGATGATTTCAACTTGGAAGGGATCAAGTTTCCTCATGATGATCCCCTAGTCATAACATCCATAATAAGGAAAAGTCCGGTTAAAAGAGTCCTTGTAGACATTGAAGCGTCGGTAGACATCTTACTTTATGGTACCTTCATAAGAATGGGTTACAATGATTCTCAATTGACCCCAATTGATATGTCGATATATGGTTTCACTGGAGTCGAGTGCCCCGTAGAAGGGATAATTAAGCTGCCTTTGACTATGGGTCAAGAACCAAGGAAAATAACACAGATGTTGAACTTTATGGTAGTAAAGGTCGGATCAACTTATAATACAATCATGAGAAGAATGGGAATATATGCTTTCAAGGAAGTCCCCTCTTCTTACCATTCTGTGATGAAGTTTCCCGCCCGAAACGGATTGGAGAAGAGATAGGAGATTAAAAGATGGCAATGAGTTGTTATGTAGCCTCCCTTAGGGCTGATGGGGTTTGGGGGAAGGTTTTTCCTATTGAATACCTAGATATTCGCGAGAATGACGAGAAAAGATAGAAGACAGTAGAAGACTTGATTCCGATCCCTTTGGCTCTCAAGGATACTGAGAAAGTGACTTTTATTGTAGCATCACTGGAGGAGCCCCTTATGGGAAATTTGTTAGGAATATATGTGCATTAGTTTGATGATATGTTTAACAAAACACTTAAGTAGAAATCTAGTGTTTGTAGCCTCAACGGATAAGACCACTTTGGCTATCCGTTGATGGTGTAGCTTCACTTAGAAATAAGTCTAGTGTTGTAGCACATTTCAGTCTCTGAATTTGAGATATAATTCTTAAATGTTGAGGGAAATTATAAGTCATGTTGACTACTAAAGGATATGCAGATAGGAAGGCCAATTGTAAATATTTCATGCCTTGTAATTTTGTATAAATGAAATGGTGTCAACGGATAACTTAAAGACCTTCGACGGTTGAGAAACAAAGCTTCAACGGATGTCTCTAAAGCTTCAACGGATAACATCCTTCAACGGATGAGTGCATCAACGGATAGAGCTTCAACTGCTAACACATCAACGGATAAAGCCATGAACGGATGAAGGCTTCAACGGATGTTCTGTTAAATAGCAGTTGACAAGTGGTAGTTGTACCTACAAACAGAGGCACATGGGTTGACAGAGACAACTGAGATGTGGTAGCCTATTTCAGGAACATCAGAAAAAGCAGTCGTTCTACTCTAGTATAAAGAGGCAATAAGTCAACAATGCACTGGAGTAAAATGGAGAAGAAACAAGTGGAGAACTTATTTTATTATTGTACTTTTTATCTTTGTCTTCACTTGTAAACTTGGTGTTATATAAACCAAGTAGCAGCTAGTAATTAGAACAGAATTTTTCCAGAGCTGTTTAGAAAAATCTTGAGAAAAATTATCTAGTTTGTACTAGGATGCAGCTGTGATCAACTTCTTGAATCACAGATTTTCTGAAATACCATCTCTGGTGGAACAACAAATCCACCAGAAAAGTTTTTAAGGTCTGTTGTGTTCTGTACTTTTGTGCTTGAATATATATATCTGTCTGTATTAGCTTAAAGCAATTCACACACTTGTTTATCTTAAACACACAGCCTTTGAAACTGCTCAAAACTTGAAAAAGTTTTGAGATTTACATTCAACCCCCCTTCTGTAAATCTCATTGTTAGTTCACTAGGAATAACAATTGGTATCAGAGCAGGCTCTTGACACACAAAGAGTTTAAAGTTCTTGGAAACTAACAAAGATGAGTAAGAAGGATATTGGAGTAAAAATCCCAGTTCTTGACAAAGACAGTTATCACCATTGGAAGGTGAAAATGCACCTTCATCTACTCTCCCAAGATGAAGGTTATGTAAACTGCATTGAGAATGGTCCTCACATTCCCCACAAAGTAGCCACAGTTGCTACAGCCACAATTGTTGTTGGTCAATCCATTCCAAAACCTAGAGCAGAATGGACAATGGAAGACACAGAAGAAGTCCACAAGGATAAGAAGGCTATGAACATTTTGTTTAATGGTCTTGACAAGGATATGTTTGATAATGTGATAAATTGCACAACTGCCAAAGAGGTTTGGGACACAGTTCAGCTACTGTGTGAAGGTACATAACAAGTAAAAGAAAACAAAATGCAGCTTCTCATTCAACAGTATGAGTATTTTCATTTTGAAGAAAATGAATCTTTAAATGACACATTCAATAGATTCCAAAAGCTGTTGAATGGACTGAAGCTGTATGGTAGAGTGTACCAGGTGAAGGATTCAAATCTTAAATTTTTAAGATCCTTGCCAAAGGAATGGAAACCCATGACTGTCTCCTTGAGAAACTCTCAAGATTATAAGGACTTCACTCTTGAAAGATTATATGGAATCTTGAAGACTTATGAACTAGAGCTGGAACAGGATGAGGTATTGGAGAAGGGAAGAAAGAAAGGAGGTTCAGTTGCCTTGGTAGCTGAAAATGAGAAAGAATGCAGACAAGAAACTGTGAGATCAACATTAAACTCCAAAGATGGCACAAGCAATTCAGAATTAAGCAAGGGTAAGGAGCAAGTTGCTGAGAATGAAGACAACTCCAGCCAAGATGACTCTGATGGTATTGATGAGCATCTTGCATTTCTGTCCAGAAGATTTGCAAAGATGAAATTTAAGAAAAACACTAGAGCCACTAAACCTCATAAGAACATGGTAGACAAATCCAAGTTCAAGTATTTCAATTGTGGTATAAGTGGACACTTTGCAAGTGAGTGCAGAAAGCCAACTTCTGAAAAGAAGAAATTTGACCAAGTAGATTACAAAAAGAAATATTTTGATCTGCTCAAGCAAAAGGAGAAGGCTTTCATTACTCAAGAAAAAGACTGGGCAGCTGATGGAGAAGAAGAGGATGAAGATGTGGAATATGTCAACTTGGCTCTCATGGCTGATTCTGAGGAAAATGAAGTTAGTTCATCAAGCAACCAGGTAATCACTACTGATTTAACACAGCTTACTAAAGAAGAGTGCAATGATGCTTTTAATGACATGTCTACTGAATTGTATCACTTGCGTGTGTCTCTTAAATCTCTTGCTAAAGAAAATAGTAGGATTAAAGAGAACAATCTGTTTTTAAGTAATAGAAATGCTGTGTTAGAAGATAAGTTGATTGACCTAGAGAAAACTAAGCTACATTGTATATCTGTTGAAAATGAACTAGCTGAATCTGTTAAGAAAGTAGAAATACTTTCTAATCAATTAGAGAGACAGCAAGAGGTGATTAAAGCCTGGAAGACATCTAGGGATGTTAGTGCTCAAATTGTCAAGGTCCAAGGAATTGAATCATTTTGTGAGACTGCCTGGGATAAAAACAAAAAGAAAATGGAATTAATTGATGGGCTGTCAACGGATGTGGAATCAACGGATGATGAAAATTATCCCTTGAAGGAAGAAAAGGAGCATCCGTTGAAGGTTCCTCAATTAAAACAGGCAGATGTTTCTAAAAGTGAAAATCTAAAGAAACTCAACAAAAAGTTTGGTTCAACTTCTAAGAACTTTGTCAAAGAAGAAGCAAGCACATCCAAAGATTTCAGTAAGGTGAATATAGGACACATGACCTTAGAACAGTTAAAGAATAGGCTCAAAGTGGTTTAGGATAAAAAGGAAACTAAAAGGAAATCTAATAGAAATGGGAAGGTAGGGGTTAACAAACATAACAATTACACACCTGATAAGTATGCTCCTAGAAAAAGCTGTGTGCATTGTAATAGTGTTAATCATCTATCTGCTAATTGCAAATCTATTAAGAAAACTCCCATACCTGTACCCTCTTCCATGCCTAATATGTCTGCATCACCTCTGCATGCTATGCCTGTTATGTCTCAACAGAATCCTTATGCACATTTTGCAAACATGCCATATTTTAACAATCCTTATCTTACTGCATTTAGTATGCCTCAAATGCCATATAATATGCCTATGTGGAATAACATGTTTGCACAATCCATGCCTTATCAAATTCCAAATGTGCTAAATGATTCTGTGACTAACCCTACACCTCAACCAACTACATCTAAGATCAACGGTGACTCAAAGTTACTGTAAGTCATATGTCATAGCCTATTTGTATATTCGAGGATTCAACTCAACTCAAATAAGAATGTAATAAGTAAATAGTGGATCGACCGTCAGAGAGATCTCGCAAAGTAATATCTGTCAAAGGATTCAGAAACAAGGTTCATCTACAGACTTGAGGAGTTAATTCACTGGAAGAAGTTCAAGAAGTTGATCATGCCTCAGTGATATAAATCAAGATCGTGGATTTAATCAAGTGACAGAGATCTCGTCAGAGTATCATTAATTACAAGGATTTAATCTGAAGAAAATCAGAGTATCAAAGTCAACACATGAAGAAACGTCACGGAAGTTAGTCACTCATGAACCAGACAGTACATCGAGTGTCAACGTTGAAGTGGTGGAATTGATTCATAATTTTCAGTGATTTTCAGAAGATTTGCAGAAGAATGGTTGCTGCTCAAGACTAGAATTAATTCTCTATTAATTAATTAAGTCATCTAATTTAATTAAGAAAATAAATTATATCTGCGAAGAATAATTTATTTATTAATTGAATTAATTGATTTATTAATTCTGAATTAATTTTAGGAATTTTCAGAAGTTTAATTGGTTTAAAAACAGTCTTAAATCAGCAAGACTATTGAAAATGAACTAGCATGACAATCAGGATTGTCATACCGATTGTCATGCTAGGCCATTTTCAATAGTCTCACCGAAAGTTACACTAGGAGAAGGATTGTCTTGCTAGTTCATTCTGATTGTCATGCTAGTTCATTCTGATTGTCATGCTAGTTCTTTCAGATTGTCTTGCTAGTTCAATCCATTGTCCTACCAATTGTCTTGCTGAGCTCAGGATTGTCTTGCCAGTTCAATTCTATTCTGTTGATTAAAAAGAAGCAGACAAGCAGCAGTTTATTTTTTAATCATCAATACACAAGTCAAAAACAAGAACACAGAAAGAAAAAGCAGCCGCCTCTGAAACATTCCATTTTTCATCTGCTTAATTCAAGATCACATTTCTAGATTGTAAAGTTAAATCCAATCAACTAGAAATCTTTATCTTGTTCTTGTGTAACAATCTAGCGGATCAAAATCCCTAGAACTTAATCTCAAATCGCGTTTAGCATTTGATTCTAATTATTGCAAAAATAGAAAAAGTTCATGTCGAATTTATTCTAAATTTGTGATAATTAATTTGAGATTAATTCCTAGTAATCGATACAGTTGTTGTAACACCTTTCAAGTTTAATAATATTTTTATTTAACTTGAATTTTGTTTCACATTTTTTATTCCGCATTTAATTCGATTATTTGGTACTGTTTGTATTCAACCCCCTTTCTACAAACACATTGGGACCCAACAATTGGTATCAGAGCCTTCTGATTAACGAACAAATCAAGATCCTAGACTTTTGTGATTTTTCAACTCCTTGAATTTTTATTTATTCAAAAATTCATAATGACTTCACATAAAGTTGGAACCGTTAAAATTCCACAATTTGATAAAGAGAATTATATCATGTGGAAGAAGAAGATGCTTTTATTTTTACAAGTTGCAAATCCCAAATATTCAAACTTGTTAAAGAAGGGTATAAAAACTCCGATGGTTATTGAACCGGAGGTAATAATAGATGGTGTGGTGACTACTGAAGCTAGAACCTATCCAAAAGAGCCTGAAGATTTTACTCCTGCTGAGAAGGAAGAAGCCTCCTTGGATGCCAGCCTTCAATTAATATTAATTGATTCCCTTGATCCCCTGATGAACAGACATGTGATGAACTGTAAAAATTCCAAACACATGTGGGAAACTATTGAGGTGATTAATGAAGGCACAGAGGAAGTTAGGGAGAACAAGTTGGAAATCCTAACCTCTGAATATGAACATTTCAAATCAAATCCAGGAGAAGGAATTACTGAAGTGTTTGAGAGGTACAATGCGTAGATCAACAACCTGAACATCAATGGAAAGTATTATTCAATCAGGGAGGTCAACAAAAAGTTCCTTTTAACACTGCCAGCTCATCTTGAACATAGAATCACTGCCATTAGAGAAGCTAGAGATCTGAGTGAGATTTCTTTGGACAGGCTCTATGGAGTGTTAAAAACCTATGAGTTGGAGCAGATTCAACAGAAGGAAGTCTACGGGAAGGATAGAATGGTCAGCACATCTACTGCACTTGTAGCTGAAGGTCAACAACAACAACAATCTCAACAGTTAGAAAGAATGGTACAGTTTTCCAAGGGTGAGGAAAATGAGTTAGTAGCAGAATATGATCCTCCTACTACAAATCAATCAAGTGATGATTTTTATTCCTTGGAAGAGCTGGAGCAATTGGAAGATGAATCAATGGCCCAAATTGTCAAGAGATTCTCCCATGTCAGATTCAGGAGGAATCCCAAGCTTAAGTACAAGTCCAACTACAACAAATTCCAGAAAGGTGGATCTTCATCCTCTAACACCAGCAGTGGTGGGTACAAAACAGGAATGGTTGATCGGAGCACCATTAGATGCTATAACTGCAATGAGTTGGGACACTTTGCCACAGAATGTAGGAAGCCAAAGCAAGTAAGAAAGAATTCTGAAAGGGCTTATCTGGCAAAAGGAAGAAGCTGGGATGATACTGACAGTGAAGATGAAGATGAAGGAAATCTTGCTCTTATGGCTATTGATGGAAAAGCTTCATCATCAAGAATAGAGGTAAAACTTTCTGATGCTGAAATGGTTTATCATCTAAGAGGTAACTTAGATTGTGCACGTCGTGATAATGAACTGTTAAGTTTACAGATCACAGACCTTGAGAAAGAGGTCAATGAATTAAGACTTGTGCACATTAATCAAGACAAATTAAAAGAACAGGTATCTTTTCTAGAGAATAGAGTTGACTGTTATAGAAAACTCGAAACTATTCTCAAAGACAAGATCACCGGTCTTGAGACTAAGGTTAGAGCCTACTTCAATTCTTGTTCGAAGGCTAAAGAGTTCTACAGTAAGCAAGCTGTTAATCAAACATCTGGAATAGGTTATGATTACAATGCTGCTATTGGAGAATTAGGCATAAACTCCCCTCCTCATGTATGTGCTAAAGGGAGGGAAGTACCACATGTGCTTAAGGGTGTTGATGAACCCCTCTATAAAACATCAATTGCTGAACCATTTGATGCGACCTCTTCTGTTATTCAAGAAGAAATACGTGCTGAGGATCATGCTTATGAGAAGATTGTTTCCAAGTCAAGTGAGTCGAAAGTTCCAGTCAAAGTTGTGAAAGCAACTGAGACTAACTCAGACACACATGAGTTGGATAACAATAATGCCATGTCTACCATGCATAAATTGCCTGCTGTTAATCACTCTCATAAAGCATGTGGTGTTGCTAATTGTATGTCTTGTGCTTTTAATATGATGTATGCTTATTTTAATGGTAAGCATGTGTCTAATGATAAGACTACTCCTCGTCAGCATGTGAATAACAAGAAGCATGATAGGTCTAAGACTGCTAGTCCTTCTAAGGCTAGAAAGGAGACATTTGTGCCTAAGCTTAAACAGAAATTTGTTAAGGCTATTTACAAGGTCAAATGTTCAGTCATTGAGAAAGTTGAGGCAATTAAAATTAAAAATGTTGTTTTGCCTGACAAAGGACAATTCTACAAGTGTGCCGGGCCCAACCAAGTTTGGGTTCCGAAGAAGGTCTAATCCATTTGAAGTGCAGGGCATTAAACAGGTGTAACCGGTAGTGTGGATTCTTGACAGTGGATCATCAAGACATATGACCGGAGATAGAGCCCTGCTATCAAATGAGGATTGAGAAAGCTGGCCCTCTGGTTACCTTTGGAGATAACAGCAAAGGTTTATCTGAGGGATATGGCTGTTTGCAAGCTGGGAATGTTATCATTGTAATTTTGTATATTGTGCTAGGTTATTATCAGGAAGCAGTATCCAACATATAGCACCAGTGACGAGACTTGAGAATATTACGACATATCAAGCACCTGCTGCACATTACACTTGGAATTGTACTCTAGTAAGATGTGTACAAGTGTACTCCTGGTTGGTAAGTCAAAAGAGGAAGTCAATGCACCACAGTTCATGGACTTTGCAGCTGCAGATCTATTGGACTATGCAATTTCTTCTTCACAATCTCACTTCAGGTTGGTATGAACTAGTGTACTACTCAAGCAATCGTCAAGAACATGGTATGGCACTCTAACTGAAGTTATAATTTTATATGAATAAGTAGAGTCGTCATATTAATAACTATCTTATCACTAAGCACAATCATATTGTTTTATATGTGCAGTGGTATATTGATAATGCAACATAACAATTAGTATCTAAAGTACTTGACAAGTATCGGTCAATGATATGTTGTTAACATTATGTTGCAGATATTTGTAAGCTTTTGACATGAATGAGAATTACTTAGACTTTACCCTAAGTGATCAATGTTTTATCAAAAACTCATTCATATTGAAAAACAAAATTAAACTTCTTTCTACATTAGTGATTTCTTATTTCATGTAAAATCTTTTAAAATCACTATTGTAAATCATTTTCTCTCTATTACCATATATTCTGTGTTACAGGTTCAGTCTCCAATGACTTTCTTTCATTAACAGTCATGAGGTTGAAAACCCACAACGTCTATCCCAGACTGTAAAGACAAACACAAAAACAGAACCAGCCAACACTCTCTTACCACGAAATGTAGTATGAATGAGCGTGAGGGAGATAGTGCCTAGTGCACCACATAAGGAAGGTTCTGTAGTCAACCCAGTAGCTCTGTCTCCTACATATATGAGTAGTATTTAAACCGAGACAACTGCTAGCCCCCATACATCTTCTCAAAAAGATGTAATGGCTGAAAAGGCACAAAAACAGTTACTAGATTTATTCTCTCAACAGGGTGCGTCTATTGAATTTTGCCTGTCGGCCAAGGTATCCGATGTAGTGTCACCACCTCAAATATAAACAATTCTTAATGCACAAGGAAAGGTTACACACACAAAGGATGAGTTGACGGAAACAAGAGTTTCGACCATTTTAAGGTCAGATTCGATTGTTCAAGGTTCGTTAATGGACCAATTGCCTTTACAGGTGTTAGGAGAGGATACTGATCCAAAAGCCATATGTCAGTGGTCAGTGTCTACCTCCCCAGGCTTAAATCCCCTGGATGCATCTGCGGATAGTGGATCTGACATAGGTGCAGATCGGCAACTTGTTGACAATGATTCAGATATTACCTGATGAGTCACAAGGAAATGTCTTCACAGGCATTAGAAGGGAACTGTGATCTTTATGCTAAATTCTTTGGATCATTGTTTACCTTCCCAGAATTCAAATCTGGAACCCTAAAAAGGAAACTAGCAACTTGTAAATTATGACTCAGATTCATCTGACGAGTTTAACAAGGATGGGGATTTGTGAACTCCCATTGCACCACCTGTGACCTCCTTAAGGATGGCTAAGGTGATTTTCCTTGCAGGTACAGCTGGATTATGGAGCTATGAGAGAAGAGTGATACACTTGTGAGAATGAGTGTAAACACGAGTGGAGAGAAGAGTGAAACACATGTGAGGTACACTAAACAGAATCACACACTCACAGTGAGGAAGAAAGAGAAACTTCTTGTTATTTCTTTTCCAACCAAGTGAAATATGAGAACTCGTTCAGACGACGGCATACATTCCTTCTTTAAGGGGGAGATAAAAGCTTAAGTAATAGTTTGGAGGATTCCTCAACTAAGGGGGAGAAATAGCAGGGAGGAAGAAAAAGATCCTAAAAATGTACACTACACCACACCATTGTTGTTTCTAACTACGGATCCTATTGTACGGGAGAGGTGGTAAACACAAGGTGATTTCCTAGTAAGGGAAGAAGCTGTTAGGGGAGTACCATTGGTTTTTATCTGCGGATCCTATTGTACGGGAGAGGTGGTAAAACGAAGGTGATCTTTTTTAATCAGTTGATTCTCATAGGGGGAGAAGCAAGAGATATGGGCTTCTCAACAGGAAATGTGGTTGTACAAATGAAGATGGAACTACTTGAAGATATGTTCAGTCTAGAGGAACATCTACTTGGAATCTGGAAAATGTTAAATCTAGTCCAGAACTTTTCTACTATTTACTTTGCATGTATGTTTATATCTTTTTCTTATTTGTTAGTTGAGTTATCCTCTAGGTATTTGTGTGTTATTGTCTAACAAACAAATAGGGGGAGATTGTAAGTCATATGTCATAGCCTATTTGTATATTCGAGGATTCAACTCAACTCAAATAAGAATGTAATAAGTAAATAGTGGATCGACCGTCAGAGAGATCTCGCAAAGTAATATCTGTCAAAGGATTCAGAAACAAGGTTCATCTACAGACTTGAGGAGTTAATTCACTGGAAGAAGTTCAAGAAGTTGATCATGCCTCAGTGATATAAATCAAGATCGTGGATTTAATCAAGTGACAGAGATCTCGTCAGAGTATCATTAATTACAAGGATTTAATCTGAAGAAAATCAGAGTATCAAAGTCAACACATGAAGAAACGTCACGGAAGTTAGTCACTCATGAACCAGACAGTACATCGAGTGTCAACGTTGAAGTGGTGGAATTGATTCATAATTTTCAGTGATTTTCAGAAGATTTGCAGAAGAATGGTTGCTGCTCAAGACTAGAATTAATTCTCTATTAATTAATTAAGTCATCTAATTTAATTAAGAAAATAAATTATATCTGCGAAGAATAATTTATTTATTAATTGAATTAATTGATTTATTAATTCTGAATTAATTTTAGGAATTTTCAGAAGTTTAATTGGTTTAAAAACAGTCTTAAATCAGCAAGACTATTGAAAATGAACTAGCATGACAATCAGGATTGTCATACCGATTGTCATGCTAGGCCATTTTCAATAGTCTCACCGAAAGTTACACTAGGAGAAGGATTGTCTTGCTAGTTCATTCTGATTGTCATGCTAGTTCATTCTGATTGTCATGCTAGTTCATTCAGATTGTCTTGCTAGTTCAATCCATTGTCCTACCAATTGTCTTGCTGAGCTCAGGATTGTCTTGCCAGTTCAATTCTATTCTGTTGATTAAAAAGAAGCAGACAAGCAGCAGTTTATTTTTTAATCATCAATACACAAGTCAAAAACAAGAACACAGAAAGAAAAAGCAGCCGCCTCTGAAACATTCCATTTTTCATCTGCTTAATTCAAGATCACATTTCTAGATTGTAAAGTTAAATCCAATCAACTAGAAATCTTTATCTTGTTCTTGTGTAACAATCTAGCGGATCAAAATCCCTAGAACTTAATCTCAAATCGCGTTTAGCATTTGATTCTAATTATTGCAAAAATAGAAAAAGTTCATGTCGAATTTATTCTAAATTTGTGATAATTAATTTGAGATTAATTCCTTGTAATCGATACAGTTGTTGTAACACCTTTCAAGTTTAATAATATTTTTATTTAACTTGAATTTTGTTTCACATTTTTTATTCCGCATTTAATTCGATTATTTGGTACTGTTTGTATTCAACCCCCCTTCTACAAACACATTGGGACCCAACAGTTACCTAAGTCTAAAGATGCAGGAGGAATGAAGTCTAGGAGAAAGGCTAACATGAATGGACCCAAGGAAACTTGGGTACCAAAATCAACTTGATTGATTTTATGGTGTGCAGGGAAATAGAAGAAATCTATGGTACTTGGACAGTGGCTGTTCAAGACACATGACAGGAGATTTCTCCCTGCTCACAGAGTTTAAGGAGAGAGCTGGCCCTAGCATAACCTTTGGAGATGACAACAAAGGGTTTACTATGGGATATGGCTTGATTTCAACAAGGAATGTCATCATTGATGAAGTTGCATTAGTTGATGGTCTCAAGCACAACTTACTGAGCATCAGTCAACTATGTGATAGAGGGAATACAATTTCCTTCAATTCTGAAGCCTGTGTTGTCACCAGTAAGAAAGATAACAAAGTGGTTCTAACTGGAGTTAGAAAAGGAAATGTGTACTTAGCTGACTTCAACTCTACTGATGCAGAATCTATTACTTGTCTCTTTAGCAAAGCAAGTCCAGTTGAAAGTTGGCTATGGCACAAGAAGCTATCCCATTTGAATTTCAAGACAATGAATGATCTAGTCAAAAAGGACTTAGTTAGAGGAATTCCTCTTGTTGAATTCTCAAGGGATGGTTTGTGTGATGCTTGTCAGAAAGGCAAACAAAGGAAAGCATCATTCAAAAAGAAGCTTGAAACAACAATTGATGAACCATTACAGCTGCTACATATGGATTTGTTTGGACCAGTCAATGTATTGTCAATTGCAAGAAAAAGATATTGCTTAGTGATTGTAGATGATTTCTCAAAGTTTTCATGGGTCTATTTTCTTGGATCAAAGGATGAAGCAAGTGAAATCATTATCAATCACATCAGGCAAGTCAATAATCATCCTGACTTGAAGGTTAGGAATATCAGGAGTGACAATGGAACTGAGTTCAAGAATTTAACAATGAGGCTGTTCTGTGAAGAAAATGGAATCATGCATGAGTTCTCAGCTCCAAGAACACCTCAGCAAAATGGGGTAGTTGAAAGAAAGAACGGATCTTTAATTGAGGCTGCTAGAACAATGCTTGAAGAATCAAAGTTACCAACATATTTTTGGGCTGAAGCTGTTAATTGTGCCTGCTACACTCAGAATATTTCTTTGATCAATCAAGCTAAAGGTATGACTCCTTATCAGTTGTTCAAGAGAAGAAAACCAACTCTAAACTTTCTTCATGTCTTTGGATGTAAATGCTTTATACTGAGAAATCAATCTAACCATAAAGGGAAGTTTGATGCAAAGGCTGATGAAGGGATATTTGTTGGTTACTCAGCTGGAAAATCTTATAGGGTCTACAATCTAAGAACCAACATTGTTATGGAATCTGTGCATGTTGTGTTTGATGATAAAAAGATTGATGGACTAACAGATGAGGGACACCATGAGAGACTCAAATTTGACAACATTGAGATATATTGTGATGATAGTGAAGAGGAGACTGATGGAGATGACACTTCAAAAGGGATTCAAAACATGCCCTTGGATAATGCACAAAATTCTGCATCCGTTGATAGAGGCAATGCAGTATCCGTTGAAAGACATAGTGCATCATCCGTTGAAGTACAAAATGAAGCATCCGTTGATAATAGTTCATCAACGGATAATCGATTTACATCATCAGTTGATAGAACTCCAAGTTCCCTGCAAAGGACCAACAACTCAGGGGGAGTTTCAACTAATCAACACTCTGTCTCACATCATGACAATACTGTGGCCACCTCATCTAGAGTATATCTTCCACCTCAAAGGAAATGGACCAAGAATCATCCCTTTGAACTGATCATTGGTGATGCATCATCTAAAGTGCAAACAAGAAAAGCTACTCAAGATGAATGTCTGTATAGTAGTTTTCTATCTCAGGAGGAACCTAAGAAAGTGGAAGAAGCTTTATTGGATCCAGATTGGATATTAGCTATGCAGGAAGAGCTGAACCAATTTGAGAGAAACAAAGTTTGGAAGCTGGTACCCAAACCAAAGAACAAGAGTCCTATTGACACAAAATGGGTATTCAGAAACAAGATGGATGAAAATGACATTGTCATAAGGAATAAAGCCAGATTGGTTGCTAAAGGCTATTCTCAACAAGAGGGAATAGATTTTGATGAGACATATGCTCCTGTTGCAAGACTTGAAGCCATCGGAATTTTTCTAGCCTATGCAGCCCATGCCAATTTCAAAGTCTATCAAATGGATGTCAAGAGTGCATTTCTAAATGGGAAATTGGAGGAAGAAGTTTATGTAAGTCAACCTCCAGGGTTTGAAGATTCAAATTTTCCAGACTATGTGTATTATCTGTTGAAAGCACTCTATGGACTGAAGCAAGCACCTAGAGCCTAGTATGAAACCTTATCAAAATTCCTTTTGGAGAATCACTTCACTAGAGGTACTGTTGATAAAACTCTCTTCTTTAGGAATGTTAATGGCTCTAGTATACTTGTTCAAATTTATGTAGATGACATAATATTTGGATCTACAGATGATAAGCTTTGTAAAAAGTTTGCTAAACTAATGCAAAGTAATTATGAAATGAGCCTGATGGGAGAACTAACCTATTTTCTTGGTTTACAAGTTAAACAAGTTAGTGATGGAATTTTCATTAGTCAAGCTAAATATATTTATGATCTTTTAAAGAAGTTTGACTTAATAGAATGTTCATCTGCAAAAACTCCCATGGCCACTGCCACCAAACTTGAATTAAATAAGACTGAAAGGTCTGTGGACATTACAAGTTATAGAGGCATGGTTGGTTCACTTTTATATTTAACTACCAGTAGACCAGATATAATGTTTTCTACATGTCTCTGTGCTAGATTTCAAGCTGACCCTAAAGAATCTCACTTAATAGCTATTAAAAGAATTTTCAGATATCTCAAGGGGACTCCAAATCTAGGAATTTGGTACCCTAGAGAGTCTGGTTTTGATCTAATTGGCTACTCAGATGCAGACTATGCATGTTGCAAAATAGACAGGAAAAGTACAACAGGCTCCTGCCAATTCCTGGGAAACAAGCTTGTATCATGGTTTAGCAAAAAGCAAAATTCAGTCTCTACTTCTACAGCTGAGGCTGAATACATTGCTGCTGGAAGTTGCTGCTCTCAAGTGTTATGGATGAGGAATCAACTCCTTGATTATGGACTACATGTTGATAGAATTCCTATTTTTTGTGACAACACAAGTGCCATAGCCATAACAGAGAATCCTGTGCAGCACTCAAGGACCAAGCACATTGATATCAAGTACCACTTCATTAGGGAACATGTGATGAAAGGTACAGTGGAACTTCATTTTGTTCCAAGTGAACAACAAATTGCAGACATATTTACCAAGCCACTTGATGAATCAACATTCACAAGATTGGTAAGTGAGCTAGGTATGCTTAATTACTCTTAAAATTCATGTCCTTATTGCAATTTGAATTGAAGCCTTAAATGTATTAGCTGCAAGAACAAATTTGATTTTTAACATAGATTATTCCATCAACGGATATTCCCTATCCGTTGAAAGTCAAAATTGTTCTGTCAACGGATGTTCATTATCCGTTGAAAGTCATATACATTTCTGGAATTTTTATCCGTCAACGGATAAAACTGAAGTGCTCTTCAACGGATGACAGTTTACCTTATCCGTTGAAATATCACATCAGTCGATTCAAGTGTTTCACAGCCGTTGATTCTATTGTCTTAACTGTTGATACTCATACATACAGCTGTATGTATTTGTTTTAAAGGTAGTTTTCAGAATACTTACAGTTTATTCTTAAACGGCTGAAATTCACTTACACATATTTATTGTTTAATCTCTTATTTATGTTTTTTTTTAATTTGAGAAAGTATATAAGCCCTTCTGATTTTTCATTTTTACTTTACGCTTTCTTGAAATTTCAAAGCTTTTACCATTTTCTCTCTGCAAAACCTTCAAGTTATTCTCTGCAATTTCTACTCACAACAATGGCACCAGTAGTAAAGATTATGTCTCAATCTGGGCTCATCTATGAGAAGAACAATTTCATAGCTTTGGTAGAAAAGAATGAAGCCCACTCAGATTATCACAAAATGATGGACTTCATCAAAAACTGTAAACTTAGCTATGCAATGCTGGAAGCCCCAACGATTTACTGTGAAGTAGTTGAGGAGATTTGGACAACTGCTGAGTTCAACTCCATAGATATGACTATCTCCTTCACTCTCAAAGGTAAAAATCACTGTGTTAACTGTGATGACTTACTAGCATGTTTTAAATTACCTGAGAACAATGCCATGACACCACACACTGATAATGATGTATCCAGCATGTTAGATTCCATAGGTTATTCTCTTAACTCTGCTAGTTTAGGGAGTATTAAAAGAAAAGGCCTTAGGAAAGAATGGAGTTTTCTTGGGGATGCCTTTATCAAGGTTTTCTCTGGGAAAATTAGCAATTTTGATGCCATAACTTCATCTCTTGTTAATATGCTCTATATGCTTGTTTCTGATAGGTATTTTAATTTTAGCAACTATGTTATGCTAGAATTGGGTACTAGATTAGGTAACAAAGCTAATAGACCTAATAACATCTATTATGCTAGATTCTTTATGTTATTGGCTAACCATGTTGCTGAAGGTTTGGTCATTACGAATGAGAATAATAAACTCAAGTGCTGGGCACAAGAGAAAAGAGTTCTTACAGATTTATTGAGAATGGATCTCAACAGCAGTGTGCCATTGGTATATTTACCAATCATGAATGCACCACAGGTAGGCGAGGTAATTGCTTCTACAACTCCTACTTCTTCCAACCCCTCTATTTCTTTATCTTCTAGTGTGGCCATGGAATCTGTGATAATGCCCCAACAGATTCCTACCAAGGTCACCAAAACTAAACTTTCAAAATCAAAGACAAAGAAAACCACCTCTGTTGTTTCTCAAAAGACAACAGTTGTAACACCTACCATTAACCCTGAGGGGAGTGAACAGGGTGTGAGTGGTGAGGGGAGGGGTGAACATCAAAGAAACCCCCAGGATAAGGAAGGAGAGAAAAGTGCTTCCCAAGCTAGCCAAGCCACAGTTTCTCAAAAAGCTGTGGTGGTTGAAAAGGTTACTAGCATATCCCTAGCTGCATCCTCCCAAAAGGATGTAACTATTGAAAATAGTTCCCAACTAGGAACACACAAATGAGGGAGGGACACTAAAGCCAGACACTCACCAACAAAAGCCTTTATTAGAAGAAAGAGAGCTAGAACCCAATCTTCTACACAGGGTGCACACACTGCACAGATACATCCATCTGTATCTATGCCTTCTCAAACTCAGTTTGATGTGGCTCCAACAAATGTGGAGTCACAGCCCCATTCTCTCACAATTAACACACATCAATCACCACACACTTCCTCACCATCTCTAGATATGGATATGTTATTACCATCAATTCCTGATTCTCCCTCTTTACATCTCAGGGAGGAGCCCCACTCAAATACAGGTGATCATCATCTTTTAGATGATTTGTTGGATCACCCGCAAATTCTTTCAGATGTAATTGAAGGATCTGTGTCACCAAAACTCATATCAATCTACACAGATTCAACAGTTATATCACTTTCAATTTCTACTTCTTTTCCTTCTTCAACGGATATCACTCATCCGTTGACAAGTGGTTGTTCTTCAACGGATAAGCTTAACAGCAGTTATCCGTTGATACCATCAGTTTCACCTTCAACGGCTATTCCTCATCCGTTGATAGTCTCTACACACACAACTGAAACAATTCCAAGTGTAGAAGACTTGATTACTGTACAATCACTTCTAGAACTGAGGGAAGGGAGTGACAATTTGAGTGAGAGGCTGGGTTGCTCCCAGGCAAAAGGAGAGATTGAGAGCTCAAATATGCATGCTATTTCTTCCAGCATGGCAAAAGTAAGTGAGAGGAGTACCACCTTAGTAGGTGAAGGTGAGAGAGTGAGTTGTGTGAGCCAGGGGGAGCCCCTGATGCAAGAACATAGAGAAAATGAGAGAAAGGCAGGTACAGCAGATATAAGGATGGATCCAGCCATTGCTAATGAGTCAATGATTGTGAATGATGCTGAAAAGGAAAGACAATTTCAGCAACATTACAAAGCTGTAATTGATAACATTTCCTTGGATGCTGACACTTTTACTCATCCTGTTTCAGCCTATCAAGTATTGGCTGCACAGGGCAATGTGGAGGCAGAAAAGACACTACATCTAGTACATACAACAGCATCTCTTCAAATGGACAAAACTGCTATTAACAAGATGCCTTCAATAGCTGGTGAGTCATTTGAAGAATTTGGAGTAAATTCTGATGATGATGACTTTGTTTCTTCTGATGGAAAGCATGAACTTAGGGGGAGATGAAGGCCCTAGTTCTATTCCAAATCTACCTGAATGGGCCTTCACAAAGGAGTCTACAACAGGGCAATTCAATGTCTCCTTAGTTAAACAAATCAGTACTATCAAATAGGCCATTCAGAAAACTTCTCATGCTGGTACAAAGGCTATCCTTACAGCTCACTTGGACTCACTGCCTCTCATGAAGTTGCAGCAAGTAAGACAGAATCTGAGTGTGGATGAACTCAGAAAGGATATTGCTGACTTGAAATCCTACAATTCTGAAAAATTGAATTCAGTCATGCCCTTTGGTACAATGCAGGACATTTTGTTGAGATTGAAAAAGGAATCACATACTGAAAAGTGGCTGGCCAAATTGGAAGACAGAGTTCAAGTTATAGAAGATTCTGTGGCCACCATTCTTCACAACCAACAATCTCAGACAAATCTACTTATGCAGCTGGCAAAAGCACAGGGCTTGACCCCTCTCCTTGATGATAACAAAAAGGGGGAGAGTAAAAGGGAAGGGGAAGGAGAGCCATCTACAAAAATCCAAATATCTAAAGTGCTAGTTCCTGCCATCACTACTTCTCCAATCATTTAAATCAAAGGAAAGCCTGATGGAATTGATTTAATCCAGCTAGCAGCAGCTGAAATTCAAGTGAAAGAGCAAAGGAGGAGAATTGATGAAAGGATGCAACAGCTGTTTGGCTCAACACAAGATAAATCAATATCTGTGAAACATAGCACAAAGGTTGAACCAATCAATATGGAGCACAAGCCAGAAAGGAGAAATAAGGTTGGAGAGACTTCTTTCAAGAATCTAAAACCTATAATTCTCAAGCCCAACACCAGATCCAGCAAGGACTCCACAAAGAACCCTCTAGACTTTGCTCAGATGAAAGAAGTGGACTTTCCTCTTCCAAAGCCTGATGAAGACAAAGTTTTGGGTACTAGCATCATAAAACACAAGGAGACCATGGATGAGGCAGTAAGGAGAAACATGGCTATTATCTTTAGAGAGGGAAAGAGCATATGTGTGATGCAAGGACATACCAAATTCTCAATAGCCAAGAGGGAAGAAACCAAAAGGTTAAAGAAAGAAGCTGAAAAACTCAAGGCTGACAAAAGAGCACAAGCAAAGCTTGAACAAAAGCTAAAGTCAAGTCTAGTTGAAAATGAGAAAGGAATTGAAGTCAGAGGTGAAGACAAGATTGCAAACTTAGATGAGGTTTTTGGGAGTATATTTGGTGAAAGCATGGAGGAAAAAGAGGAATGGCAGAAGGGAAACAGAAGAAAGGCCAAGGCACATAGAAGGAGTGAAGGCAACACTGAAGAAACTAAATCTCTACCTTCCATACCTGAACCCTTTGTTGCTGATCCCACTATAAACATCCATGGTGAACCAATCATCCCAAAAGAGGAACCTATTGATTGGGACACCATCAATTTGCCTACCTTTTTAACCACTCTTCCACTACCAAAGAAACAGAAAAGAAAATCCAAATCTACACCTCCCCTAAACTCTAAGAAATTCACTCAAAAACATAAACCTAACCCTAAGCCACCCATTTCTAAAGATGATTATGTTCACATCTGTGACATAAAAGAAATTTCAGACATTGAACTCTATCTGGATGAGCTGGAGGATGTAAGGGGAATTGCTGCTTACAGACAGCTACCAGAGAGATTGGTGTTCAGATACAAAGGAGCTGGGGAAAGAACATGGCCTCTCTACAGGATTCTGAATGAAGGCTACTCTACCTTGATCAGAGTCTTTTCAGCCATACAAAAGGATTCTGGCTTTACCAGGACTGCCAAGACTGAAATTCTCAACAAGATTGCCAACATAAGGAAAACTTGGAGGGAGCCCAATGCTTTGCCCAGAACCTTACTCATTCAAGAAAGGGGAACTACAATTCACAAATCACCTCATTGGTTGATGGAATTCAGAGATGATAAAGGAGTCAGAAGATTTTTCAGACTTGAAGACCAACTCAAGATAGCCAGCAATGAAACTCTCAAAGAAATGCAATCTAAGTTGGATATCAGTGATGAAGATGAAGCTGAATTCTTCAGACAACTCCAACTCCAAATTGAGGAAAATGACAAAGGGCTAGGAAAGAAAACCAGGGATCAAAGAAGAAAAAGATGATTTGCTCAGGCTAGTGGAGCACCCTTGGAAACACTGTAAATCTTCAATTACCTTCTAGTACATACACTTTTGCAGCACTTTTAAATTTCTACTTAGTTTCAGTTCATATATTTGTTAAGTGTTTTGTTATCATCAAGTTAACCTTGAATTTATGTCTACAATTCTTATAGACATAAATAGGGGGAGATTGTTAGGAATATATGTGCTTTAGTTTGATGATATGTTTAACAAAACACTTAAGTAGAAATCTAGTGTTTGTAGCCTCAACGGATAAGACCACTTTGGCTATCCGTTGATGGTGTAGCTTCACTTAGAAATAAGTCTAGTGTTGTAGCACATTTCAGTCTCTGAATTTGAGATATAATTCTTAAATGTTGAGGGAAATTATAAGTCATGTTGACTACTAAAGGATATGCAGATAGGAAGGCCAATTGTAAATATTTCATGCCTTGTAATTTTGTATAAATGAAATGGTGTCAACGGATAACTTAAAGACCTTCGACGGTTGAGAAACAAAGCTTCAACGGATGTCTCTAAAGCTTCAACGGATAACATCCTTCAACGGATGAGTGCATCAACGGATAGAGTTTCAACTGCTAACACATCAATGGATAAAGCCATCAACGGATGAAGGCTTCAACGGATGTTCTGTTAAATAGCAGTTGACAAGTGGTAGTTGTACCTACAAATAGAGGCACATGGGTTGACAGAGACAACTGAGATGTGGTAGCCTATTTCAGGAACATCAGAAAAAGCAGCTGTTCTACTCTAGTATAAAGAGGCAATAAGTCAACAATGCACTGGAGTAAAATGGAGAAGAAACAAGTGGAGAACTTATTTTATTATTGTACTTTTTATCTTTGTCTTCACTTGTAAACTTGGTGTTATATAAACCAAGTAGCAGCTAGTAATTAGAACAGAATTTTTCCAGAGCTGTTTAGAAAAATCTTGAGAAAAATTATCTAGTTTGTACTAGGATGCAGCTGTGATCAACTTGTTGAATCACAGATTTTCTGAAATACCATCTCTGGTGGAACAACAAATCCACCAGAAAAGTTTTTAAGGTCTGTTGTGTTCTGTACTTTTGTGCTTGAATATATATCTGTCTGTATTAGCTTAAAGCAATTCACACACTTGTTTATCTTAAACACACAGCCTTTGAAACTGCTCAAAACTTGAAAAAGTTTTGAGATTTACATTCAACCCCCCTTCTGTAAATATCATTGTTAGTTCACTAGGAATAACAAAATTTGGTGAGGTTTTTACAAGAAAATAGTGATATATTTGCAGGGTCAGCAACTGATATGCCAGGCATAGACCCGGAACTGATCACTCAAAAACTGCACGTAGACCCAAATCGAAAGACCGTGAAGCAAGAGAAGAGAGGTTTTTCCCCTAAGTGGTAGGAGGAGATCAAGCAAGAAGTAGAGAAGCTCTTAGACACTAGTTTCATTGACGAGATACAATTTCCAGAATGGTTGGAAAATCCTATAATGATGAGGAAAGCTAATGGAAAGTGGAGAATGTGCGTGGATTTCACCAATTTGGACGATGCATGCCCAAAGGATTGCTTCCCGTTACCAAGGATAAATACATTGATAGATGTAACCGCTGGTCACGAAATGCTGAGCTTTATGGATGGATTCAGTGGATACAATTAGACAATATGCATAAGGATGACATTCCAAAGGTATCATTCATCACTGACTTTGGTGTTTTTTGTTATCTTGTTATGGCGTTTGGTCTCAAGAATGCAGGAGCTACCTATCAAAGGTTGGTGAATAAATTTTTTAAAGATCTTATTGGGAAAATAATAGAAGTATATGTAGATGACATGTTAGTCAAGAGTCTTGTGAAGACTGACCACATAACCCATTTGAGGGAAGCCTTTGAGGTCCTGAGACACCATAAAATGATGTTAAATCCCGCAAAGTGTGCTTTCGGAGTGGGGTCAGGAAAGTTTTTGGGATTGCTGGTCTCCAAGAGAGGAATTGAGGCAAATCCTGATAAGATAAAGGCCATTTTGGACATGGAGTCTCCACGAACTATCAAAGATCTTTAGAAACTCACCGGAAGGGTTGCTGCCTTAGGACGATTTATCTCCAAATCTGGAGACAAATGTTTTCTATTCTTCAAATCCTTGAAGAAAATAAAAGATTTCATATGGACTGAGAAAAGTCAAGAAGCGTTCGAATGGTTGAAGAAATAAATGGTCCAAGCCCCGTTGCTGGCCAAACCAAACCTGAACGAAACTTTGTACTTATATTTGACCGTTTTAGAAAATACCTTGAGCGCTGTATTGATAAAGGAGGATCTTAAAGTCCAGAAACCCATATACTATGTCAGTAAGATTCTGCACGGGGCTGAGTTGAATTATTCGATTATTTAAAAGTTTGCTTTAGCCCTAGTGATGGCATCAAGGAAGTTGCATCCTTAGTTCCAAGCTCATAAGATTGAGGTATTAATGAATCAGCCTTTGAGAAACATCATCCACAGTCCTAAAGCCAGTGGAAGGTTGATTAAATATGCCATTGATATGGAGGAATTCGACATAAAGTATAATCGACGAACGACGATAAAAGCCCAGACCTTGGCTGACTTCGTGGTCGAATGTACCATCCTCAACCAAGAAGTCGGAAGTAGGGAGATACATGACCTCAGGACATGGAGGAAAAAGAAGATAATGGAGGTAGACAGAATAAGGACAAGGAATTCTGGGTTCTCTATTTTGATGGAGCATCAAAAATAAATTCGAGTAGAGAGGGTTTAGTTTTGCAAAGCCTTGATGGACTTTTGATTGAATATGCTATGAAGTTAGATTTTCCAACCACAAATAATGAGGCCGAGTATGAAGCTTTGATAGCTGGCCTTGGCCTAGCAGGGACATTGAGAGTCAAAAACTTGAAAGTTTGTGGTGACTCAAAGCTTGTGGTATCCCAGGTTTAGGGGGAATTTGAGGCAAGAGATGAGACCATAACAAAGTATGTACGCCTAATGAGGGCCGTAATGACTCAGTTCAATGAATGCCATATTGAATACATTCCAAGGGAAGAAAATGCTAAGGCCGACGCGTTATCCAAATTTGCCTCGTCAGAAATAGAAGAAAGCTCTAAGAGCGTGTACTTTCGCGTTTTGAAAACACGAAGCATAGACATCAAGTTAATTGCCCCCATAGGACTTGAAGGGTCATGGATAGATCCTATTAAGGCTTATCTGCATTATGGAATCAAGAAAGTTGACTGTGAGAGCCCTAAGATATTCTCTCATTGATGGGATTCTTTATAAAAGGTATTTTGTAATTCCTTACTTAAGATGTCTCATGCTGGATGAGGCTCAACTTGCTTTAGAAGAAGTGCATGAGGGTATATGTGGCCAACACTTGGGGGGCAGGGCCTTAGCCCATAAAATTACTCTCTTAGGCTTCTATTGGCCAGAAATGATGGTTGATGTCAAAGAATATGCTAATAAATGTGATCGTTGTCGGAAACATATCCCTGTAGTAAGACAACCTCCCGAAATGTTAACTTTCATAAACTCCCCAATCCCATTTGTTATGTGGATGAATCGAGATTCTCGGGCCTTTCCCAATGGCTACTTCTCAAAGGAAATTCTTGATTGTGGCGATTGACTACTTTACCAAATGGATTGAAGCCAAGCCCTTGTCAAAGATGACGACTAAGCAAGTCTCTCAGTTTTTGTTGGGGAATATTATGTGTAGATACGAAATTCCTCGAATCTTGTGACCGACAACGGAACATAGTTCAATAATGAAGAGTTCTGAAAGTCTGGTGAAAAGAATAAAATTGAATTGAGATTCACTTTTGTTGCTCACCCTCAAGCCAATGGACAAGCAGAGGTTGCAAATCTTATCATTCTAGATGGGTTAAAAAAGAGGATTGAAAAATCTAGAAATAATTGGGTGGATGAAGTACTACCAATACTTTGGGCTTACAGAATTACATGTAGAGTTACTACAGGAGCAACACCATTCATGCTAGCATATGGGGCAAAAGTGGTCGTTCTAGTCGAGATATCTCATTCATCTCCAAAGATCCAAGCATATAATGCTGAAGAAAATGAAAAGGGGTAAAGGTTAGCAATGGACTTGATAGATGAAGTACGAGATGCAGTGCATGCAAAGATCGTGGAATATCAGAAAAAGCCTTTTTTATTACAACCTGAGGGTGAAGGAGAGGTTCTTCAAGAAAGGAGATTTGGTCCTAAGGAAGGTGGAAGCTTCTGGGGTAGGGCAGAAAGGAAAGCTCGCCTCAAATTGGGAAGAGCCATATAGGGTTAAGAGCGTTCAAGGAAGAAGATCTTACAAATTGGAGACCATGGATGGAGAAAAAGTACCTCGGACTTGGCATGCTCAAAACCTGAAGGTTTACTACATATAGCTCGTACTTACTATGGTGATAACAAGGTTCAAAAGCACCTTGAAGCTTTGCCTGCTTAGGGTTTTATATCTCAGTTTTAGTAGGATTTACGTTTTAGTTGGTGACTATCAGGGGCAAACCCATCTTATGTAAGGTTTTGAAAGCCAAGTTATGTTTCAGAACAAAGGATATTCTAGACTTTGAAAAAGCAGAGTATATTCTTGAGTTAAAGTTATTTTAAACTTTGGAAAACCAAGTCTTATTCCCATTATTCAATGCATGACTCTTAGAACTTAGTTCAGGTTGTTAATTTATTTTCTTGAAAGTACAAACTCCAAAAGTACTTAGAAAATTAAAGGGAAGCCCACTAAAAAGGACAATTCTAGGACAATCTAGAAAGTTGGAAGGAATCTAAAAGGTCTATAATCGACTAGAACTCTGATCGATTAAAAAATAACTCTGATCGAAGTTTTATTCGACTAGAGTGGTAAAAAATCACTTAGTTCTATCAGAGTCCTGATCTATTAAAAAATAACTTTGATCAAAGTTTTATTCGACTATAGAGGTAAAAAATCACTTAGTTCGACCAGAGTCCTGATCGATTAAAAAGTAACCTTGATCGAAGTTTCATTCGACATGGGTGTCAAAATAAAGGATAATTCGACCAGCATCCTGATCGATTTCGATTAGGAATCCTGGTCGAAATACAGTTAGACCATAGTGTCCAGATAAAGGATAATTCGATCAGCATCCTGATCAATTTCGATTAGGAATCCTGGTCGAAATCCAGTAAGACCATAGTGTCAAAATAAAGGATAATTCGACCAGCATCCTGATCGATTTCGATTAGGAACCCTGGTCGAAATCCAGTTAGACCACAATGTCAAAATTAAAGATAAGTCGACCAGGATCCTGGTCGATTTTGACCAGGAATGTTGGTCGATATCTCAGTCGAGTAGGTTGACAAATTTAAAGATAATTAGGAATGCTGGTCGATCCAGCGTGAGTCCTGATTGAAAATATTAAGGGAAAATTCCTGGAAAATACCAGAAAACTCCTAAAAAATAGGAATAAGGTGAGAAAAATGATAGGGAGTTTCAAAAATACCCTGAAGCCACGAACAAGGAAAAACATTGTAAATGTGTAGGTCGCTCCACACTTTACGCAAAAAACGATACCCTGTAAGGGATTAAATGAACTTAAATTCGGTGAAATCTTGTATGATTTTCCAGAAGTTGGGAGGCAAATGATAGGAAAAATAAACCCCGGTTGTGCAATTAATATCACATTAATTATGCCCGGATTGGGCTGATTATAAAGCCCATTTTAAATGGCACAAAACCCTGAATATTAATTAATTTTGTAAGTAATTAATATGGGAAAAATTAGCTGACAAGTGGAATCCAAATAGGGATCTGACTCCTTGGAGTTTGACCTCCAAGAAACCCCAAGGGACAAGGAATCAATTTCCTGCATTATAGGACTCCAAAGTCCACTCTAAATCTGAGACTTGTCCACCAAGTCTCCTATTCCTAACCTAATTCAAAGGTATCTCATGCCTATATAATGGATCACACCTCACAAATCAGAACTACGTTTTTGACTTGATCATTGGCATACAAAAAGGTACGTATGCATCTTGTTAAGGTAGATTGAGTCACGAAACATAAGGGTAGTCGAATCGAGCCTTGAAGCTCACTAACCCTAGTAATTAATACGACCTAGTTTTTAATCCATAACAACCGTTGAAGGAAAATTTAGACTAATCTGTCCCATATTTAAATATTTGCATCAACGTTGAATATGCCCTAACGCATCTTTATTATAATTTTAATAATATGTTACTTGTAGGATTCAATCTTATATCACTTGAATAATAATATTTAATATTATATCGAATGGTTTTCATCAATTTAATATGACTGCTCTAGATTGAGTGATCAAGGACCAACAACCAAACTTTTAATATTTCGTTTTTAATATAATAGTATAGATAATATACCATAGTTAAAGTAAGCTTTTATGCAAAAGATCAATAAACTCAAATCATATTATTACAAGCAAGATTGCGGGTTGGGTAAGAATGTTCCAAGTAAAATCCTTACTCAACTCATTTAGTTTGGTTTCAATAATTTTAATCCAATAAAAGGTCAATTTAATTATTTCAGGTTGGCCTAGATCCGGGTAGGGTCGATTAGGTCGGATTTCGGAATTCATCAACTCCTCTACCATACACCGCAAAACAACGTAATTATATGTACATATTTATATTATACTATTATAAGCGAAACATGATTTCATTTGGTCTGTTGGTTAACACCTTGCTAAAAAATATATTAACACATTCCAAACAAAGTTTAGTCAAATATAATTTAATTAAAAAAAATCATGTAACTTTTTTTTAGGGAAAATCATGTATCTAATATAACTACAAACTCTATGAATTATTATTCAATTTAATTTTTAATCGTACTCAACTTGTTTATTGCCTCTTTTACAGGGAACCAAATAGTTCCACAGTTAATTTTAGTAATTCAAATTATAATATAATAAAATAAAATAAATAATAAATCAATAAAAAATAATCTATACTATTATAAGCGAAACATGGTTTCATCTGGTCGGTTGGTTAACTCCTTCCTAAAAAGTATGTTAACACCTTTTAAAAAAATAAGTAAATATAATTTAATTAAAATAAATAAATCATGTATTTATATAATTACAAACTCTATGAATTATTATCCAACTTAATTTCTAATCAGGCTCAACTTCTTTCTTATCTTTTTGTAGGGAACCAAACACTTCCAAAATTAAATTTAGTAATACAAATTATAATACAACAAAACAATAATAATTAATAAATCAATAAAAAATACCATACTATTTCGTTTGATCGGTTGTTTAACATCTTCCTAAAAAAGTATGTTAACACATTTCAAAATAAAGTTTAAAAAATATAATTTAATTAAATAAAATTAAATTAAATCATGTATCTAATATAACTGCAAACTCTATGAATTATTATTCAACTTAATTTTTAATCACACTATTCTTTTTTATAATTTATTTTTACAAAATAATAAAATTATAAATATCATAAATGGTACGTACATCAGAAGGGTTATATAAGCTAGTATCATTATTATAAAAAGAGGATATAACATCGGTGCTTAGACATCGGTTGGTCTGGCAACCGATGTTAAATTTCCTTTTGATATCAATTATTTTAAAAGCGATGTCAAATCTTTTTTAAAACATCAGTCGGTAAAATAACCGATGTTGAACATAAATTTCAAAAAACAGAAAAGGTAGATTAGACATCGGTTCTTCTCTTAACCGTTATAAATTTACTTAGATATCGGTTCTAAATATAACCGTTGTAAATGATTTGGTTTAAAAAGTTAAAAAAAACACGCGTACTTAATTCCCCCCGACTACTTCCCAAATTTCCCCCTAACCAAAAGAAATATTTCCCTCATTTTTATTTCACTTTACCAAAATATCTCCCATGTCTCTCTCATCTCAGCCTCCCTCTCCTCTCTCTCATCTCACACTCTCTCTATATATATATCCCCTCACTTTGTATCTCTCTCATCAGATCCCCAATTAAGTCGTAGTTCATGTCTCACCATCGCATTATCTGTAATTAAGGTTCCATTCAAACCCCCAATTAAAAAATATCTTAATTTCTTAATTAAACTCCATTCAGAGTCTAACTTAGAAAAATCCTAGTTCATCTCTCATCATCACATTATCTTAATTAGGTCATATTTGTTCTTTATCTTAATTGTTTTTTTTTGTTTTTAACAGGTTAGCTTAATTACTAAAAAAGACATCAGAAACATCCGAATAACGTTGTCATATGTCCCTTTTGACATTGATTTATACGGAAACGATGTCATTGTGCATACAGACACATTGTTTTTTTGTGAATGATGTTATTGCTCTTATTTAGCTTGTGGGTTAGATGTTTAAATATATCTAATCTTCCTAATATTACAATATTAAACTTGTTATTGCTCATTTATATGCCAAAATAATGATAAAGACATTAGAATCAAATGTATAATGATGTCTAATCAGGCAAAATACATTGGCTAAAACTCCATATTTTTATAAAAATACAATTAACATCAGTCACGAAGACATCGATCAGATTTTACAAAGAAATCGATTTTTGCCTGATGTCTAAGACCTTATTTCTAGTAGCGATATGAATTATCGAGAAAAATCCGGTACAAACATGATAACGTCCACATTTTTAAATACCTAAAATCGAAATTTATGTATACAAGTGTAGAGTACGTAATAAATATTAAATTAAGTTGGGTATATGTACGGATGCGCTGAAGAACAGCGTTAAGAATTGTGCTAGTACAAAAACTGAGGGTCTCAACTCAATGGATCATGCAGTATTTGCACCAATTAGATTCAAAGACGGTCATAAGCAGCTTTCTAGTTGGTACTTGAATATCTCAATTTTCAACTTGGATGTTCTCTCTCGTTGGGTTTCAGTTGGATCATACATTTAGAATGAACCTTTTTTGCATTCTCCCTGCATGAACAAGACTACAAGGAGCTCCTCTTTTAAACGTATTTAGCATTTTGACAAAAGTATAATGAACGCAAACATTAACTTGTTAGATCGGCCCTACCTAGTGTAATGCATTAATCACGGTATGATGTTATTGAAAATTGTAATATAATAAATTCAAAAATTGGAGTAAAATAAATTCATTCGTACAGTAATTTCTTTCGATCACGCAAACTGGAAAAATAAGTGTTTATTTCGGAGAAAAAGCTATAAATGGTATGTCTACGAACACAAAAGTTAATCGATATTATAATAAGCAATACTGACAATTGCCCACTCCCGTCCTCAATAATAATTTTTGTAATTTTGGCATGAATAAATAGAAGTGAAAAATATATTGACTAATATAAAATTTTAATTTTTGTATTAAAACAAATTTGAATTTTAAATTTTTTATCTTTATCAAAATCTCATCGGGACTCGGCTTGTCAATGGGCCAGATATCCAATTCGATCTGGACCGATTCGAGTCTTAATAGGTGGATATAAATTATATAAATATGAAATTGATCCGATAATAATTCGACCCGACAAGATCCGGTTATTAAGAAGTGGATATGAATTTTTCAGTTATCCGATCCGAACAATAAAAATTTTATATATGAATAAAATTTAACTATAATAAATCAATATAATTTTCCTTTATATATTAATATTCTAATTTTTTTAATTTTTTTATTGAATTTTCATACAAACTATTATTTCACCATATTATGATTTATTGCACCCTGTGTCATAATATTCAAATGAACGATCATGTATATCGGAAATTATTTTCATAAATAATATTTTATTCGCAATTCACTAAATTTCTCTATTTTAATTCATGAAATTGAAATATATAATTAATTTTTTTATATTTCTCAAATTTAAATTATAATACTTTTATTTATTTATTTCATATTTATTTTAAACTCAATCTTTTTTACCTCTTTTTAAATATTTTTGAATTTCATAACATATTTGACTATAAAATAGTTTTTTGTGTTTAGTTTTATTTTATTATTAAACGGTGTTAAATTAATATTCTTGATTTAAAAAAAATAAATAAATCCGCAGGTCCGGTCATATTATCTAAAATCTTAATAAAATTAGATATGAATTATATTATTAAATTTTCAAAAGTGATCTGACTTTAATCGGATCCAACAATCAGATAAATTGAAATCTTAATTAATTTGGATATTGATTATATTATTAAAAATTTAAAAACGATGTGATCTGAATTGAATTCACCAAATTTTAATGAATATGAATGTGATGGAATTCGAACAAATGTCTAATCTGGACATGCAGAATAGAGTATAAAATTTATTTAATGATTTTAGAGTATTAATTTAAAAATCAGCTGCAAAATTGACTGCAAATTTCTAGGCGGTGACAATGCGCTCACCTTGAAAGCAGAAAAAATTGTCTTGTCGTTCTCACCATCCCAGAACTTTCTTCCAATTTCCCTTGTCCCGATGCAATTCTTTTACTTGACTACCAGTTAGTATCATTTGCAAAAGAAGTGAAGAGCTGATTTAGGTTTGAAGTTACCAAAATTTCCGTTACTTTGGATTTAATTTTTTCAAAATAATGGCATCTCGTTTTACATTAAGTAAATTCTGAAAAAGTATGCGGCTACTCTTAATAAAAACGAAGTAGGGGTTTAACTTTTTACTACAACATTTTTAACTGTTAGACTCAAATATATAAATGTCCCAAACGTTTATATACAAGATAATAAAGCTTTTTTTTTCTGCCTATTAATATTATTTCTTTGTATTTATTATAATCTTTTCAGGTTCTTTATAACATCAACGTTCTGTTTATATAAAGATATTTTTTTATTTATAATATTACAAACTATATTTATTTAGTATTACAATATATATACATAAATAAGAAAAATAATATTAGTTATGTGATTAAATTCCTTGCAAGCGGGCTTCTAGATGCACAAAAAGTTTGAATCCAAAAATTTGATCAGGGCATATATGATTAAAACCCGGTCAAATTCCGACTAGATAAGCTTTTTTGCATAAAGTAAAATTATCAAATTAAATATTTATTATGTTTTATTATATTTGTAAAAAATATATAAAAACAAAATTTCTTTATGTATTTTTTTACAAGTTATATACTTTTATTCACAAAAAATGAAAGAAGTATTATTATTACTATACGATCAAATCAGAGATGTGTGTAAAAAAGTTAAACATGAAATAAAATAATAGAGTGAGTATTAAAATGAGACATGTGAAGTAATTAATCCCACCTTGAAAAGTTCCTTTATTTATGCATCCATCGTACATCTATTATTTATTATCTATCTATTATATCTATATAATAAACAATGACATGAGGGTTTGCGGCGCAAATTTAATCATACATACTCTAAATAATATTCATAAAATATTCATTTTAACTATTAATACTCGTTCATTATTATATAAATTAATAATTTATATTCATATTTAACTCATTATTACTTTCATTATCTAACAAAATTTAATCATTAACACTTTCATTAAAATTTAATAAATATTTACATTAATATCTATCTCATACTATTTTAAGCATTCATTTATTAAAATCTATTAATTATTGCATATTTAATATAAATATTAATCTATAACTGGTTATCATAAATTATGTATGCATGCATACATGCATTAATACTATATACATACACACATATACATGAATGTATGTATGTATACTGTTAGGCATGAATTGCAACACATGGGTGAATGTGTTTTCTTAATTGTCTTGAAAATCATACTGTGTTTAGACTCTAGAACTTCAACATCTAGATATAAATTTGTAGTGACAAATAACTTAATATCAAAGACACAATTAATTTATCAAAACTCACTTGATTTATATTTAAATCAAATTTGTTGTGCAACAAATATGTGTTCTTCAATAATAAGAACTCAACTACCTCTTTTGAGAGAATACAAAATTTGTAGATATGTTTTGTTACTTGTAAACAAAGGACCTGTTTTGTTACTTCTATACAAGATTTATAGAACAACATGCACAGCTTACAAAGATGACACTAAAATGGACTAACACATATTCTAAATTCTATTTGTCTTATAAAGATTATCATATAACTAAATCTTAGGGTTGTCATAATGATTTAGTCTTGTCATGTACAAGCATGTATTGCACAACAATCTCCCCCAATTTGTGAAAAGATTAGTTATCACAAATTCATGCCTGATAATAAGACTAATCCCAATCTAAAATTTTTAAAAAAACTAACAGATTGACAAAGTACAGGTTTTATACATGAGATTCATCTTGCAGTTACATAGAAAATTGAATTTACAGAATCGGCTAAAGTTTTCATATCATGGTTGCTCTCTAATCAAATCCTTAATTTTGATCAGGCACTCAAGTTCTTCAATTATTTTAGTCCCACTTAGAGCCTCCACCAGTTTTCAGCATTCATTTATTGAGTAACAGTCAAGATATTTTATTCTATACCCTGATAATCTATGAGTCTTGATATTCAGAAATACACCATCTGTAAAAACTGTACTCAACCCATTGGCTAGCTTTTAATTCATTTGACTTCTTCTCAAACATCTCTATTTCCTTGGCCTTTTTGAATTCATTTCCTTCCTTTTCAGCCTTCTCTTTTGCATGTCTTTCATCTCTTTCTTTCAACCTTCCATCCAGTTCAATCTTCCATGTCTTGGTAAAAGCATCATTCCCATTCATCAAAGTAATTACTCTTTCAAGTTCTACAGTTGAGTAATTTACAATCACTTCTTTGTTGAGAAAGTTGAATATGCCATTTTTAAAGTAAATTTTCACATCTCGAAGAGTTTCTACACATAATTTGACTATTTCTTCAACTAGTTGATTGTTGTAGTCATCATCTGATATTTCTCCTAAGATTGGTAGAAAATCATTTTAATTAAAGCAGTTTCAAAGAGCACTCATTTCAGCTTCTATTTTCTTTGTTTTTCTCCCAGTAGACTTGAAATGGGTTTTGGTTGGTGGTTTGAATGATGGAGGTGTTAGATATATTTGAGATGTCATGTCTAATATGATTTGTGTTTAGTTTTCAGAACTTAACAACAGGACATATCAGGACTTACTGAAATTAGGACTTACGGGAAGTCAAAACTTAATATCAGAACTTTAATTCATATCAGAACTTAAGTGCGGGAAGACTTTCAGATAAGGAATGCGGCTGATTTACATGACAAGATTGAGACTAAAATAATAGAAGATATGCATGAAAAGAGTTAGAGGACTAGAAGACTTGTAGAAGATATCTGATTGATATATTTTAGGAGACAGAATTGTATTTCATATCAATTAGAAGTTATCTTGTAACTGTACTATATAAACACAAACTTAAGATTTACACTATATATGTTATCATTATCGAGAAGATTATATATTGTAACCTAGCATCTCTTAGTGATATTTGTTCATCACTGAGAGAGAACAACAGTTCATATTGTAACAGAGTTTATTGAATATACTTGATCTTTGTTACATACTTGTGTTAAATCGATTTGATTGTATAAACACTGTATTCAACCCCTTTCTACAGTGTTGTGTGATATAACAATTGGTATCAGAGCTTTTCTGTTAACACACATACATTAAAGATCCAAACAATCATGTCTGAAGAAACACAAACCCCTACTAAGCCCACCAAAACTCAAGAAACTCAAAACACCCAAACCCACAGTCGATATGAGACTATTAGGGTTCCCATACTGAGACCTTCTGAGTATCCCATATGGAAAGTGAAGATGGCTATGTTTTTGGAAGCAACAGATCTAGAATACCTTGATAGGATTAATGATGGCCCATATAAGCCTACCAAACTCTCTGTTGCAGTTGCTGATCAACCAACAAAGTCCATACCAAAGGAGAAAGGTGATTACACAGCTGAAGACATCTCATCTATTGCCAAGGATGCAAGGGTAAGGCATTGCTGTATAGTGCCATTGATAATGTCATGTCAAACAGGGTAATTAATTGCAAGACTGTAAAGGAGATGTGTGATGCTTTAGAGATAAGATGCCAGGGAACTGATGCAATCAAAAAGAACAGGAGGACTATACTCAAGAGTATGAGCACTTTGTCTCAAAAGCTGATGAGTCATTAACTGATTTATATGACAGGTTTGCCTAACTCTTAAATGATCTGTCACTGGTGGACAAGGAATATGATCTTGAAGATTCAAATCTAAAATTCCTTTTAGCTCTTCCTGAAAATTAGGATTTGAAGTCTACTACCATAAGAGACAACTATGACCTTACTGAAACTATTCTTGATGAAATTTATGGTATGCTCAAGACTCATGAACATGAGATGGATCAAAGGAGCAAGAGGCATGGAAGAAAGTCAAGGATAATTGCTCTTAAAGCTGAGGAGGAATCTCCTAAAGTGGTTGCCTCAAAGAGGGGCAAAAGAAAGGTTCTCATCATAAAGTCTGATTCAGAGTCATCATATTCTGATGATGCTGATTCAGAAACTGAAAGTTTACCTGAAATAGATGTTGATGCAGAGATGATACAATTGTGTGCTCTTATGGTGAAGGGTATCACAAAGATAGCCTACAGGAAATTCAGAAAGGGCAAGAAGTTTTCCAAGAAAAGTGGAAGTTATGATAAGAAAGGGTTCAGAAAGTCTGAAGGCAAAGGAGGAAAGTATAACGACTCGTGTATTTCTGTGTTATTTATATACGTAATTATGGAATTATTAAATAAATAATATATGTGTATAGCTTTTGTCAACTATGTGTTGTTTTACTTTTATCTATGTGTGTGAATTATGGTGTCTAGGGTGGTTCGTTTAATTAATTATGGACTTGTATTGAATTGTTTTCACTTTTAAAAGTGGATTTAATACAAGTTTATTTGTGTAAATATGTGGATTATCTCTAAAGTTGTTTTTATGACTTTATAATCTTAATATTTATTTTTGGAAAATTATAAAATTGAGGAATCAATATTTCATTAATTATTTATCTTTAAATAATTTTCTAAGTATGTTTAATTGTAAAATCCATATTTAATTATGGAAATCTTCAAAAATCATGAAACTTATATTTTATTATGTTCTTATTATTCTGAGAATTTTAAAATTATTTTGGAAATTTTCAGAGTTAGTTTCACCCGCGCGTCGTTTCGTTATTTGTTAAAAAGCGAGTACAAAGTGCACCTTGAAAATTATTTTAAAAATTTTGAAACTTATGTTTTTATAAACTTCGGGATATTTGTGACATTTTAAGACTATTTTCGTAATTTTCTGAAACTGTTTTGCGTGCACTTTGGTCCGTTAATTTCGAATTTGGGATAAAACCGAGTCTCATAATTTTCATAATTATCCAATAGTATACGTGTTTAATTTTTACCATCTTCCAGGACACGTGTAAGCATTAGGAGTATTGAAAAAAAAGAACAAACAGATACAACCCCATTTGTCCCTGCATCAATTTCTTGGCTCTTATCTCTCTAAAAATCTCTCCCTTTTTGTTCACTCCAATTCCATCCATTTTCTTATTTGTTCCGGTTATTGCTGTTTCCCTTTCTTTTTGGTAAGTGCCGGTTATTCCTTTCTTTTTTCTTTTTCCGGCGGACCTTGTTGGTGGTTCGCGGTTGTGCTCAGTCTGGGTTCTCGATGATTGCGTGTATATACATATCAGCGTGTACATAATTACAGTCGATTATTTTTGGCTGCTACCTCTCGGAATTCCCGAGAGGTGTGGTGGCCTGGTTCTGTGATTGTTGCTTGCGTCTCTGTTGTTGTGTAAATTTCCGGCCACCGCGCGTATGGGCGTGTGGTGGTAGGGAGTTGCTGTAATGTTGTTTGGTTCTGCTGTATTTTTTTTCCAGCGGAAGCCGCGCGTGAGCCGCGTGTTGTGGTTTCGAAATTTTCTGATTTCAGTGAAATTAGTGATGAAATTAATTGATATGTTGGTACTGTTAAATTAATTATTTATCGGAGAAGTTCGTATGGAAACCCGAATTTATCGGGTACCGACGAATTTTTTCGCCGTCGACGATGAGCCCCAGCGAGTCGACGGTGGACTGTGATGAATTATTCTGAGTCTTAATATTTTAAAATCAATAAATATGAAATACAAATAATAATTAATAAGTGTACTTAAGTTGAAACTTGGGATTTTGTGGAATTTTGATTGAGTTGAATCGGAGGTTGGGAATCGTATTTGGATTAATTGTGGATTTGTTGTTGTGATTTGACGTCGAGTTATTCGACGGGTAGGCCGATAAACAAAGGAGGCGCTGCCCAAATTTCGGGAGCATATCCTGTAAATTATCAGGGGGATATTCGTCGAGTGGCTATATATATATAGGTGTGTTTTATATGAAACTTGATTGTAATATGTATAATTACGAGTCGGGTTTTGATATCGAATGGGTAGGTTGTTAGCAAGGATATGTCAAGCATACCTAGATGTCTAACGTAGGGTATTTCGGCTCTGTAGGTTCTAGTTGAAGGACTCCAGAAGTGAAGTTGAACTAAAGATAACCTAGTGATGAGTCGACAAGCATGTCGAGGTTCCAAGCGAAGGACCTGAACGTTGAAGTCGGATCTAGGATAGTCTGATAGTAAGGCGATAAAGCCGAGTGTCCAAGTTAGTTCAAGGTCAATCAGAGATAGTCGTAACGCTCTGCAAGGCAAGTACCCCTGACCATTCTTTTATGGTTCACTACGTATGAATAGTTAAATGTTTTATTCTCGTAATGGAACAGAAACCTTTTAAGTTATGTATCCCCTGTAGTTATAAATCACTGTTTTCAAATAGTTTTGGGGAAAAGTAACTTCGAAAGGTACCTATCTCGAATGAAATGATTACGAAATGGATTTTATATATGTGCTGGTTAAATAAATGATTTTGAAAATGACATAGGTACAAGTGTTTTGAAAACTGGATAAAACGTCAGATATGGGATACATTGGGGCCAGAGCAGGCCTATTGAGGTGGCGTAAGAGGCTAATTCGGTTGCGCGCAATATTAAACCGATTTGTCCAGCAGGTTAGAGACCTAGCTAGTCTCTGAGTTCCGGAACAGGTATATAGGATGGCAGTGGGAGCTGTCCAGTGTTGATAGCCTGATCAGCTGTCTTCACATATCCTTAAGTATCTGATTTGGCTTTGTGACTCTCGTAACGGAACAAGTAAGTTATATAATGGATTTGGAAATGAAAATGGCATGCTAAAATTAAACTCTGGTATTTATGCACATCACACGACAGTTGATTTTGTTTTACAGAGCATGCTAGTTTTGATATCCAATGTATACCTGTTTTACATATTTCAGGAAAGTTATGAATTCTGTTCCTATGACTGCTTTACTTTAAATCATTTTTACTTGTTATTCATATAGTGGTACTGCTGAGCAATTGATTGCTCACCCTTGCAGAATATTTTACTTATGTATTGCAGATGCCTAGGAGATTCTTGCGCGGTAGTCAGGGCAGAGTTCCAGATCCTGTCATGTCAGGCTCCTCTAAGATAGTTGTGCTGGACCAAAGATGGTCTGTTGAGTTGTTGTGTTAGGTTAGCTGCGTCATGATGATTGTTGTAAGTTAGTTTGTGTTGTAATCTAAATCATACTTAAACCTGGAAAAGGTCTTGGTAAAGGGGTCGTAGTTATGTATTATTAATGATTTAGATTGAATTATGATTGTTATTATTATTGTTGATAACGTCAACTTCTGATCCCGGGGTTGAGGCCGTCATAGTTGGTATCAGAGCTACAGGTTTGAGTCCCTGATTTAGGTTAAGAATGGAGTCAAAAGAGTGCAAGAAGGTTTATGTGTAGATGTGAGTCAGCAACTCAATCAAAGGAGCGAGTCTATGAGTTTAGTTAAGGGTTTCGGAAGCGTAACCCTGACATTTGTTGAGGATTGACTGGAACTGCCCTCACATAGAGTACGTTCCCTTCGTATATGTATTACTAGTAATGTTCGATAGAAATTTCTAGTTTCCCTATCGGGAATTCGAGTCTGATTGAGAGAAATCAGCTCCTGAGCAGACCTTTGATGTGTCAGCTGAAGAGACGCCAACGTTATTTCTAAATATCATATTTTCTATGTCAAAGAATATTACTAGACCGAGTGTGTGATCTCGGTGAGTTCATATAGTATGATAATAATCGGTGGCTGTTATGACAACTGAGTTTCGTTAATTATGTGGATCAGAACTGTGGTTTGTATCTTTGAACCCTTATACTCCTTCCTTGAAACGTATTTTGTTTCCAGAGTCATTGTTTCTTATCCAATAAGTTGCTTACTTTTCATGTGAGAAAGTTGAGGACTTGGAATAAGCCACTTAAGGTTCTGTTGGTTCAATTATAAATCAGATTTTCCCCCTTCATATTTGTGAATCTTTATTTAAACATTGTTTTTTTCTCGGAGATTCTATTGGTTGATTAGTGCAAATAATGCATATGAGTTGACCATTTGTCTGTGTGGCAAAATGGTCTAGTGGGACGCCACCGAAGTATGTGTTGTGAGCTATGCGGTACTAAGACTAGCCATCTTATGTACTTGTATGGTTGCTCTCAGTCATACCTATATCTTCTTCACAATTTCTTCTTATTTGATTCCCTTGAGTTTGAAATTTCCTTTAATATTCTATGATAATGAATTTCTGCGATTGGATGGTCTTCGTTATTGAAAGCAAGTCAGAGTAACTGTCAGGAAGAAGGAAAACTTTATATCAGGGTGTAATTATTACGAATAATGGTAACCGCGAGAGTTCATGATCTAAGGATGGAGTTATAGCCTCGGGAAAAGTAAGTCAATAGTGGATGAACCGCTCGTGGGTGAAAAGAAATCCAATCTAGAGGAGTGATTGGTTAAAATTTGGACTTTGGTGCCTAGAAGAGCCCAGCGTTCCTTAAATTGACCTAATTAAACAGTTTGTTCAAGGTGGGTGGTTGATATGGCCAGATAAGTCTCGTAGTGTATCAGACTAGTGTTAGTGTGATAATAGAGCAATGACCGGAAGTTGGTTAGTTGCTGTTGTATTGATGAGTCATGCTACAGTGTTAGTTCCTTTGTATTTTAGTTTTCCTGAACTGTTTGTGATTCTGCTATTGTCATTGTTGCTATGGTTGCTAGTGCTATTAATCTAGATTTCTTTTATACATGGACCCCGATATTAAGGACATGGGTAATTTATTGGGCAGCATTTTCCTGATACAGGTGCACTGTTTAAAAAACGGTGATATTTTGTTAAATATTTTGAATTAAATCATTTATATATTTTAGGAAATGCTACCTAAGAAAGCTACCTAGTCTAAAGAAAATAGTAGTAGTTTTGCGAAGGGTCCAACTATAAATGAAATTCTAGATTTGTTGCATCAGCCGTAGCAACAACAGTTGTAGTTAATCTAACAGGTTCAGTGGCAGTAACTACTATTGCAGCAGCAACAACAAGGAGTAAACCCAAGTGTTTGTTTCAAATCTTTTCAGAATGTTAACCCCTTTGAGTTTAAAAGTGAACCTAATCCAGTAACTGCTGGAGCATGGTTAAAAGAGATGGAGAAAGCTTTTAGGCTTGTCCAAGTAAGTGATAATTTTAAGAATGATTATGTAAGCTACTTCCTAAGGAATGAAGCGAATTATTGGTGGGAGTCAACCAAAGTGTGAGAAGGAGAAGGCCCTGTTCCATGGGCTAATTTACAATTGCTGTGCGGAGTTAATTGGAAATCGAGTTTCTAGAACTGAACCAAGGTGAAAGAAGTGTATAGGAGCATGAGGCCAAATTTACAAAAGTGGGCCAATTAGTCCTTCAGTATAAAAGTATAGCAATTCAGAAAGTAAGGAGGTTCCAACAAGGGTCGACACCTGAAATTCGCAGAGGAGTGGTGGCATTACAATGCAAGACATACTCCTCTATGGTTCAGGCCGCCCCGGTAATGGAAAGTGACCAGAAGTTGATTATTAAGGATAAAAATGCTAAGAAAAGGAAGTCGGAAGGTGTTAAGGATAGAGCAAACCAAGGAGAATCCATTTAAGGATTTGAGAATTGGTTTGGCCGGAGCAGGAGTAAGAGATTCCGGTGATAGAATTTATTATAGGCTAGGTCTAGTGTTACTTCAGTTGCTTCCACTCCAGCCCAGTCAGTCAAGTGAGCAGTGGATTGCAAGTCCTGTGAAAGGAGACGCGGTGGTACGTGCAAGAAGAATTTGTGATGTTTCAAACGTGGACATAAGGGTCATTATGCATTGGAATGTAATCCAGAAAATCCAGAAGTTATGTATCGTAATTATGGGAAGAGTGGCCAGATTGCAAGAAATTGTAGAACGGTTATTCAAGATATTATATCCCAAAGGCCAACATCCAGCACAGTTAGAGATAGAATTTTCAAAAGAACCAAGAAGTCAAACGTTTAGAAGTCAGACGTAGTTGCAGTTGATCTGACACCCTTTGAGCTAGAAGAGTTCGATGCGATTTTAGGACCGAGTTGGTTGTCCTGCAGTAAGGTAAGTTTCTGAATGCAGAAGCAACATAATAAGTTCTTCCAATCATGCTGGGAAAGGAGTAATAAGCTAAGAATATAAGGTAGATCCACCATGTATAAGGATACGAAGAAGAGAAAGTTGGAATAATAAATAAATGTTCTGGAGTCTCTAGAAGTCAGTGGAACGAAATAACTAGTGTGATGATTGTGAAAGTGACTGGAAGGGAAGTGAGTATACTAGGTAGAAACCTCTGAGATGTTGCTGGAAAGAGGAATGAAATTGTGAGATTGTGTAATGATTATCGGGAGTTTAACAAAATGATAAATAAGAATAGGTAACCTATATAAAGGATTGGTTACTTATGTGACCTAATTCAAGGAGTGTGTGATTTCTACGGGATTGACTTAAGATACAGCATAAGGGCATGTCAAGGATTGCGATTATGATGAGTTATGAGCGTTGCAAGGTTGATGATATCATGTGGAGCGACAAGTGTATGAGTCATCTATAAGGATTTATGTTAGATATATTTCATAATGTCATGACTAATATGATTTTTGTTTAGTTTTCAGATCTTACTTAACATGACAAATCAGTATTTAACTGGAAATCAGTACTTATACTAAAGTCAGAACTTAAGTTGTCAGAACTTAAGTTATTAGGAGATAATATGAGGACTTAAGGAGACTTTCAGAAAAGGAAGGCGGCTGATTGAAAGGAAAGAAGATCAAGACAAACGCAAGAAGAGATATGCATGAAGAAGGAATTCTATGAAGAATAAAATACTTGGAAGAAAAGATAACTAGTTGATATATTTTAGGAAGCAGAATTATATTCCATATCAATTAGAAGATTATCTTGTAACTATGTAGTATATAAACACAGACATAGGGTTTACACTATATGTGTTATCATAATCGAAGTTATTATTTATTGTAACCCTAGCAACTCTCGTGATAAGTTGTTCATCACTGAGAGAGGACAGTTCCATATTGTAACAGAGTTTATTGTGTTGAATAAAATTTGATTTCTGTTACTTGTGTTCTTATATTAGATTTGATTATGATAAACACTGTATTCAACCCCCTTCTACAGTGTGTGTGACCTAACAAGTGGTACAGAGCAGATCTGTTAACACACAAATAGTTTAAAATCCAAAAACAATCATGTCTGAAGAAGAACAAACTCCAACAAAGCCCACCAAAATTGAAGAAACTCCAAAGACTCAAATCCACAGTCGATATGAGACTATTAGAGTTCCCATACTAAAACCATCTGAATATCCCATATAAAAGGTGAGGATGTCTATGTTTCTGGAAGCTACTGATCCAGAATACCTTGACAGAATCAATGAAGGACCACACAAGCCAACCAAACTCTCTTTTGTAGTTGCAGGTGAACCAACAAAGTCTGTACCAAAGGAAAAGAGTGATTACACTGCTGAAGATATCTCATCAATTGCTAAGGATGCTAAGGTACGACACTTGCTGCATAGTGCCATTGATGATGTAATGTCAAACAGGATAATCAATTGCAAGACTGCAAAGGAGATATGGGATGCCTTGGAGACAAGATGCCAGAGAACTGATTCAATTAAGAAAAACAGGAAGACTATACTCACTCAAGAGTATGAACACTTTGACTCAAAGCCTGATGAGTCATTAACTGGTTTATATGACAGATTTGTCAAAATCTTGAATGATTTATGGCATTCCATTTATACTTGTAAGGAATATCATAGTTTGTACTATGATTATTATCAAATAAAACCTTCTTTAAAGAAAGTTAGCATTATTCCTTCTAGTACAAATTCTGATGCAAAGTCTGATACTGTAAATGCTGATAAGAAAACTGTTAACATAAATTCTGATGCTAAATCCGCTGCAAATGTTAACAAAATTAATAAGGCCAAAGGATCCAAGCAAGTCTAGGTCCTTAAAACTAATCATTAGTGGTCTTTGTGATTGCAGGGCAACAGGAAAAATATCTTAGTTCTGGACAGTGGATGTTCAGGACATATGACTAGAAATAAAGCCCTGCTATCAGACTTTGTGGAGAAAGCTGGCCCAAGTGTTTCTTATTGAGATGGCAACATGGGAAAAACTTTGGGATATGGCAATATCAATCCGGGGAATGTCAATATTTAAAAAGTAGCTCTAGTCTCAGGACTTAAACACAATTTGCTGAGTGTTAGTCAAATCTGTGACAGAGATTATCATGTGGATTTCTTTGAAGAACAATGTGAAGTTGTAAGAAAATCTACAGGCAAAGTTGTTCTGAAAGGATACAGGCATGGTAACATTTATGAAACCAAGCTTTCAACAAGCACTGATAGTTCTGCAATTTGTCTGTTAAGTAGAGCATCATTTGAAGAAAGCTGGAATTGGCACAAGAAACTTAAATTTCAACAATATAAATGAACTAGTCAAGAAAGATCTTGTGAGAGGTTTGCCAAAATCAGTATTTTCTCCTGATGGCCTTTGTGATTCCTGTCAAAAGGCAAAACAAAGAAAATCTTCATTCAAGAGCAAGACTGAATCTTCAATTCTTGAGCCTTATCACCGACTACATGTTGATCTATTTGGTCCAGTGAATGTCATGTCTATTGCAAAAAAGAAATATGCTATGGTCATAGTGGATGAGTTCACCAGATACACATGGGTGTATTTCTTGCACACAAAAAGTGAAACTGCATCTATTTTGATTGATCATGTCAAGCAACTGGATAAATTGTTTAAAGATTCTGTGAAGATCATAAAAAGTGATAATGGCACTGAGTTCAAAAATTTGATCATGGAAGAGTTCTGCAAAGACCATGGAATAAAACATGAATTTTCTGCTCCTGGAACTCCACCAGAAAATGGAGTTGTTGAAAGAAAGAATAGAACTCTTATTGAAGCTGCATGAACTATGCTTGATGAAGCAAAGTTGTCAACCTACTTTGGGCTGAAGCTGTGCAGACTGCTTGTTTTACTCAGAATGCAACACTCATTAACAAGCATGGAAAAACACCATATGAGATGGTGAAGAAAAAGAAGCCAAATCTGAAGTATTTTTATGTATTTGGATGCACGTGTTTTGTTCTTAAGACTCATCCTGAACAGCTATCCAAATTTGATCTAAAAGCTGACGAAGGAATTTTTGTTGGATATCCACTTTCCACAAAAGCCTTCAGAGTCTACAATTTAAGAACAAGGGTTGTCATGGAATCTATCAATATCTCTTTTGATGATAAGAAGATTACAAGACTTGAAGATTTCAATGATCATGATCGGCTGAGATTTGAGAATGAAGTTTTAAATTCTGATATTGTAAATCCTGACAGTCTAAATCCCGATACTGCAAACTCTGATGGATTAAACTCTGATGTTATTGAAACTGTGGTGACTACGCCAAAGGAAGATGCACCTGTAAGGGGGAAGAATACTGAAGATCCAACCACATCTCAAGAAGCATCAGAACCTACAACTGGATCTTCAAGTTCTGATTTATCAAGTTCTGATGGGCCAATTTCTGATAATTCTGAGAATTCCAATTCTGAAGGATCCAACTCAGAGAGCATAATTTTAGGGGGAGCATCAGAAAATGTTGATGGAGACAGCATGGATCATGGGGAGCATCCAGTTCTAGAGATAACCTTCCATCTGCAAGAAAGTGGACTAAAGCACATACACCTGACTTAATTATTGGAAATCCTGATGCAGGTGTCAGAACTAGAACAACTACAACAAATGAATGTCTCTATCACTCTTTTCTTTCTCAGACTGAACCAAAGAAAGTGGAAGAAGCTCTTCAAGATGCTGATTGGGTGCAAGCAATGCAGGAAGAGTTAAATGAATTTGAAAGAAATAAAGTCTGGACCCTAGTGCCAAGACCAAAGAACAGATCTGTAGTTGGTACACAGTGGGTGTTCAGAAACAAAACTGATAGTGATGGCATAATTACAAGGAATAAAGCAAGGCTGGTTGCAAAAGGATATTCTCAACAAGAGGGAATTGATTATGATGAAATATTTGCACCAGTTGCTAGATTGGAAGCCATAAGGATATTTTTGGCTTATGCTGCTCACAAAAAGTTTACAGTCTTTCAAATGGATGTGAAAAGTGCTTTTCTCAATGGAGAATTGGAAGATGAAGTATATGTTGAACAACCTCCAGGTTTTGTAGATGTAAAATTTCCTAATCATGTCTACATACTTGACAAAGCACTTTATGGCCTTAAGCAAGCTCCTAGAGCATGGTATGAGACACTAGCTCAGTTTCTTCTGGAAAGTGGATTTAACGGAGGGACTATTGACAAAACATTGTTTTATCTCAACCATGGAAATGACTTACTTTTTGTAACGACCGAGGAATTACGCTTGCATTATATTATAATAATAATAAATTATGTGTATTATTATGTGATTAACTGTGTTGAGGCATTAAACCCTAATCGTTATGTGCTACGTGTTGTCTGTTTTGATCTGAACATGTTTTGGATATTTATTGAGTGTTTTATCGCAAGTTATATATTTTATATCAAAACCCGTACAGCTCAAACAGTATTTTAAAAGCCCGTATTTCAAACAAAATCATTGGCTCTATTTTATTAAAAATGCCCTGTACCGTATTGCTATTCTGAACCCCTAGACGTTTTACCAATTGACCTTTTTCGCGAAAAACGACTTTTTCCGGACCCCTTCGGGTACCAAAAGCCCCACAAAAATCACATTTTTATTTTTATATGATCATGAAATTATCATATATCATTTTTCTTTGTATTTTTGTAATATTCACAATTTTTGGGAATTTTTAGCATTTATTTTGTATTTATTGGATATTTAAAAATTCAATATTAATACCCAAAAATTATAAAAATTGGGGCCAAATATTTTTATTAGGAGTGTAATTAGCCCCTTAATTTTATTTAGGGGTATTATTTTCAGTACTATAAATAGCTGTTTTATTATTAATTAATTAGTTAATTATTATTAAAAAAATCAAGAAATTAGTTTGTTGGTGAAGAACAACTGCAGAATTAATCTCTAGATTTGAAGGTGATTCTGTTGTCCAATTCAATCATGTGAGTAACCAAAACGATCCTTTTGATCTCTACTTGCTATTCATACCATCAATTTTGTGTTTTATAGCTGTGATTTTCGATTTGTAAATTAGGGTTCTTGAATGTTCTTGAGTTAGAAATTTGGGTTTTTTGATTTACTGATTTTTGGGTTATGAGACTTATATGAATAGTTTCCCTATCTTCTCTAGATGATTTTGCATATTTTTGTGTAATTTTTCTATTGCTTAAACGATGATTTATGTTCTTGGGTTCTTGACCCACTTTTGAATCGGGTTTGAAGAAATTATGGCTTTGTTGATGATCGTTGTCAAAATTTGAACCCACGAATGAATTGTGTGTGTTGAGAGTTTTAATTCCATGTAAAAACCTTGAGTTTTTGTTTCGATTTCGGGGGGGGAGGTGCTCGCCGCCGGAGCCGCGACTGTTGCAGCCGGAGAAGACGATCGCAGAGCTCCGGTTTAACCGGAGTTGCTGCTACGACGTTGATTCAAGGACGAGGTTGTGGCGAATGAACTCCAGATGCGTTGTGGAATCGATTAACAATGAAAAATGAGTTGTATTGTTGTGTTTTGGGGGGGGGGCCGATTTGAGTTGGCCGGAACCGGCGAAGCCGCCGGATCTTCTCCAGATTCCGGTCGGCGTTCGACCCGGTCCGGCGGGTTGCTGACCCGTTTGGGTTTAGATGTTAACCCGGGTTTGATCCTAAAAACCCAAACTCTGAAATCAGTTTCATGTTTCTGGATTTTTATTTATTTATTTTATTTTATGAAAATTAGAAATTAGTTTTAATAATTCTAATAATTAATTAAAAATTAGTTTTAAATTCTGAAAAATAGTATTAATAATTTCTGAATTATTTTATTAAATTATAAATTCGAATCTAATTATTTAATTAATTATTTAATTATTTATCTAATTATTTATTAGTTATCTAATTAATTAATAATTAGGTAATTAATTAATAAATAAGGATTAAAAATAATTAAATAATATGGTTAATAATCTAATAATTAGTTAATATTACGAGTAGTGATTCGATAATTAGAGTTATTATTCGAGCAATAGTTATTCGAATAATATTGCGGTAATTATTTGTATCGTATAATTAAATACCGATAATTAATTGATTAACGAATCGTTTAAATTCCGATATTAATATATTAATTCGGTAGTATTCGAGAATAGTGCGTAGCTCGTATTTATACGAGTAGTTAATCGTTGAGTTAGATTATAATTCGAATAATTCGTAGTTATTCGATAAATAGCGTATCGGTTAATTAAGTTGATTGATTATTTGTAAATAATCGATCTAATCGAATAAATATCGATAAGTTATAATTATTATAATAAATTGTGATTAATCTTGATAATTAGAGATTTATTATTTTAGATTATTAAATAAGTAATTATTAATTATTTATTAGTTATTTATTTATTAAATATTTAAAAAGTGATTAATTATTTCGATAATTAATCACATTATTTTCAATAAATCGTAACTTCTTCGTTTTAACTCCAAAAATTATAAAAAAATTATTTTTGACTTTGATTTTTCTTAAATAATTATTTAAAAATATAATTAAGGATTGTTTAATTATAATTAATTATTTATAATTAATTATTAATTAATTAAATCTTGTTTAATTCATAATAATTCAACCGTTAGCCCGATTTGAGTGAAACGAAGACCCCTAGACTCAGAAAAATGAGACGAATCCAATAAAAATGGTTGTAAGTTATAATTTCTTCTGAAAAAAAGTGGTTTGGTGATAATTGATAGTTCGTAGGTCCTAGTAGAGATATAATTGAGCCGAATAAATCCCGAAAAATTATAATAAAATCAGATACGACTAGTAATGCAGGTATGAGTCTAGAATCAATTCTAAAAATAATTATAAGTCTAAAAAAATTGATTATGTGCTTTATGTGTTATGTGCTTTATGTGATTATGTGAACCTATGTGCTATATCAATATATGTGTATATATGCGAATCAGATAGAAACGCATGGGTAGACTGATAAGGTTACGTGATATCAATTCAAGATACACGTATATAGTAAATTATCTAAACACCTATCTTTCCATGATGTGTTCAGTGTTAGCAAGGCAGAGCAAGCTAGGGTCAGAAGGTAGTGAGTTAAACCAGGTTAAGTTCGCGCAAGGCAAGTATCTCTATCATCACTTATTGTTCAAGTGATATTTATTTTAAATTTTACCATGCAAGTATTGCTTTCCCTATTCTCAGTTTAGAATCGATAAACATATCGCTGAATTAAATAATTCTGTTTATGCAAGTATTCCCGAACTTTCTTTTAAATACTGCAAGTATTCCTAATCTTTCTCCTTAAATACTGCAAATATTTATTCGCTCCTATTCTAAGTTCAGAATAGTTAACTGTTTTATATTTCGCTGCAATTACTCTTATTTATGCAAGTTCCTTTCACTATTATTTCTTTATCATCGATGGCTCTCTTGAGCAAGTACCCAAAGTGATTTGACATCAAAATACTCCACGGACTGGATGGTTACTATATATATATATATATAAGGACCAGTGATGAGCTGGATCCTATGGGCCGGAGATGGACCGGACCCTTTAGGCCATAGTTGCCTGAGTACTCCTAATGTTGGTTGGGTCTATGCAGTTGGGTATAGATCCGCACTATCTCCTGACTGATCAGCAGGTTATAGTGCATATGTTGGTTTCTAGTGTTCAGTCCAATTTATTGTTGATCGCCATTAAGGGCATTCCCTCTTGAAGTAAAATATGATTATGGGTTAAAGTTATTCTTTCTTAGCCCTCAGTTTCGGGAAATTACAGTGTTTATAAATGAATTCGAGGTTCAGAGTGTTGCTGCAGCATTTGTTGCTCAGTGATATTTAGAATCTTGAATGAATTGGGATTTTCTTAATTATTCAACCCGTCCTTATCAGGCTGGTTTAGCAGGCTAAGTCTATGGAAACTTAGTCGATAATGATGGATACTGAATAGTTAGGAATTTCTTGAACGTCGTTTTATGAATAGTTATTGCATCCATTGTTCAATTATGAGATGATACCAGAAGCTATTTGGGAAACACGCGATCTCTAAAGTTCTTACAAAAAATGTCATTATGTCCGAAGTGATTCATAGCAATGCAAATCAAATTGATTTTAAGATAACGAGATATATCCTTCAAATGATTTCGTGTTTCGCCCTTCAAAATATTTCAGAGATTTTGTCTGGAAGTTTTCTTTAAAATTAATATTTGAAACTCAAATTATATGCTTGCTGGGCATTTTTGGCTCACTCTTGCTTTGTCAATTCTTATTTCTGCCAGAAACAGATAAGGACTAAAGTGAATAGCTTTGATAGACAGCAGAAGTTAGAGAAATTTCCGTTGCGAGAGGTTGAAGGTGTTAGAAGAATGTGACAAGAGCATTAGTTCAAAGGTATATATACTTGTATTATAGTTGAAGTGAGTTGTAGAAGGTTAGATTCTTGTTTCATACCATGACCTGTAAAAGATCCGGACTCAAGGGGTTATTTATTTATTTCTTTACTTTATGTAATAATGGTTTAGTAACACCAAATCTTGACCCCGGATTTGGGGTGTTACAGTTTGGCATCAGAGCTGCAGGTTATTGGTCACTGAAATAAGAATAGGTGAGAGTAGGATAGAAATGATAGGTCATACAAGATAGGAAAGTCCCTAGGCATATTCAGGACAAATTGAGTTGAGTGCGAATTAGGGTTAGCAGATCCGATAAGGAGTTGGTAAGATAGGATTGATGAGAAAGTGTAAGGCGAATATCACAACATCATAGGTATATTGAAACCTTAGATCATACAATAATGAGAAATCGACGGATCGACGGAGACTGGGTATGTTACCCTACTTTTCATGTGGTTTTGAAGAAAATGCGATTGATTTTGTGAGCACTTGTGAAAGAGATGCTAGGTGAGCTTTAGTACGAGTTGACTTAGGTATTAGGACGAGTTACACGTCGAAGGCAACCAATGGATGGAAGCTGATAAAGAACTAACGTTGCACATTTCGAAGGAACCACCGTTGCGAGAAGATTCTTATCACTTATCGGGAGCTGCATGAGGAATAATATTTACCTTCCTAGATATAGGTAAGATTAGCAAGAAGATGCGACCCTATTCACATACAGAACGTCGAATTGCGTGCGTGGTTGTAAGCATAACGTCGAGGACGACGACATGAATATGAAAGACAATGGCAGACGTCAGCGTTGGGTCCAAGTTAGGAATAAAATGGCATATAACGGTGAATGAAGTTTCGTCGGCTAATAAGTGCATGTATAATCCAAGGAAAAGTGGAAGAAGTACCAAAGTAGAGAGACCTTATATGGATATTCTTTTAATTAGACATTTTATTGGTAAATCAGGAAGATAGCAAGTAATTTATATAGTAATGACGACCAAATATTTGATTTTTAAAACTTTAAAATTAGATTTCGGAAAAGATTTTCTTCATCAACTTTCAGAAGATTTTTGCATGAAATGAGTTTTACAAATTGGTTGTCAAATTACTACTTATGTTCTTGTTATTATAAACAGAAAATGATCTAAAAAGAAGAATGGAATTAGACTCAGTGTTGTTATTCAAAGGGCCGAGTAGACCCACCGGCAGGGAGAAGGTTTAAGGTTTGCTGTGAAAAATGAAAGTAAATGCTGTTTAATAAAATCAATAATTAAATCAACATATTAAAATATTATTTACCCAATTCATGAAATTATTAAAATTTAACGGGATTCGTGATTCGAATGGACGGAGGATGATTGAAGGAAATGGCAGGATCTTCCAGATGATTGGAGGAGAATCGTATTTTATTGACGAAATTGAGGCATTGCGTGATCGATGGGTATTTTTATGCGACATAGATGAAATCTGAAGCCGTGATTATAAATTTCGGGAGGACGTGATTAAGATCAAATCATTGAAGCAGTTGATGTGAAGGCATTTCCAGGAAGCATTTTGAAGCAATGATGTGACTTGAATCGTGAACCTGTGTCCGCACGATCCTGAAGGCATACGTAAGTGAATCGTGGAAGGTAATCGGTATTGATATTCTTTCTTCTAATACGATAGCATATGTTCTTCTCGAGTTTGAATATGTATTAATAAATCATATGAGGCGGAAACGAAAGAACATTCTTGTATCCTTTCCGAATTGTTTCTCTTCTCAAACAATTGATTCCTGATGGAGACCACAGTGTTATGATATGACGCTTTGTCGAAGTGACGAAAAGTCGGGTGGGACGCCACCTAATCATGTGCTGTATGCCAATATAGTATGAAAGACTGGCCATCTTAAGTACGAATATGGTTGTCTCATCCTTCACTCATTTTTCTTCCTTCAATCAGTTGTCGCATTGTTATTCCTTATTCCGTTTTTCAATCAAAATCATGTTTACAAACTCTCCTCTTGCATCGAGTCTGTTCTTTGACGATTCCAAAAGAAATAGAATAGTCAGTGCGACAGGTAGAATTATGTGTCAAAGGAGAATATGATTGTAAGTTGATAAATAATGCACTTTAAACTAGAGGATTTCGACGCGAAATGAATGGTTAGTGAATCGTACATTTATTACAAAATAAGGAAGCAGAGTTGTGTGTGTCAGACGAAGTAAACGAGTATCGGGACGACGATCAAAGATCAAGGAAATTCTGAACGATGACTCAGACAGGCGGTTAATACACGAGGCATCCCTTCGTCATGAAAAGATATTAGTCGTCAAATAAACAAATCAGACTTCGAACGTGTTCTTCAAGAAATTGTAAAATTTTCTAATTTGCGTAAGTAAGGGATGATGAATCCAATGCTCATACCCGGGTCAGTAACGGAAGTCCGATGCAAAGCCATAAATAGAGATGAAGCAATGGTGACTCGATTGTGAAACTTTTCAAGAAATAATAATCTAACGATTGAGTTTCTACCAGATTGTGATGGTAATAATGGAGACCATGCGCAGTTATTAAAATATAAACCGATTAATAATGATCAGAAATAAATTAACAGAATCATGAAATCAAACCTTAAATTCATTAAGAACAATTCGTAATATTCTAAGAAAGGTATGGTTATATTAATCATTGTGGGTTTCAGATCCAATCCCAATTAAAAAGAGATATGCTATACTAGTAGATGCTGATCAAAGGTGAATTGTGGGAATTGATGATTTAGTTGATGGAAGTGGATGTATATGATTGTGGATGACTTGGTTGATTAATGGTGTCGGCTTGAGTCCGACTGGTAGTCAATGGTGTAGGGGAAGTGCTGCCCAAATTTTCAGAAATTACCCTATAGTTAAGAACAAAGAAGTATATGATCATTCTCGTCAGCATTCCAGATAATTACAATCTCGGTTCTTGAGAAAGTTGTTATGACCAAACTGACTTTATGTAATTGGTCTTTGATTCCAGTTAGCTAGTTAGCACTTGGTTTAAGTGATCATTTAAAGGAGTTGATTGATCTACTTTGCCAACTAATGGTTAGTTAAATGGAAATCGATTCCAATTAGATTGAGTCAAGCTCTAACATAATTTCCAGATCCGAAATGAAAGATATAGAAATTTGAGAAAAAGTAATGGCGTTAACGTAAATTGAGGACTTAGTTTAATTAACGTGATGTTACTGTAATTAGGTGCAAGGTTTGATTCAGAAGAATATTTTAAGATCTGAAGATTCAAGATAAAGCAAAGGGATTATATCATCTGCAATAGCGTTCCAGGAAGAACTTAAATGTATACCCATATTAAATGACGAATTAATAAAATATTTGAATATGCACATCTTTTAAACAGCGGTTGAATAGAAGTTGTTATAGAATAATGGAAAGCTCGCAAATTCAAGCATCCAATGAACGACGGAGATTGATGAAGTCCGCATGTGAACTCAGGAAAAGAAATGAGAATCAATGAAGAGAAGTCAAACACGTGATTTGTGACACGTCAAGTAAGGCTAAGAAAATAGCTACCGAGGAAATTCGATAATTTTGTTAGTAAGAATTTAAATAGTGTAAATAAAAGCCTTCATTCCAGTGTGAATTCCAGAAATGACCTATTCAATAATAAACAGAGTAATATTACTAAGAAAAAGAAATTCGTTATGTATGAAGAAGATAATGAATAATGAGAATAAAGAACTAATCAAGACAAGAAGTGGAATCAAAAGGATGATAAAGAAAGTTTATAAAATAATCCAGGATATACGCAAGGTATAAACGTCAGTTGGGCCAGAATTGATTGGAGAATAAAGTGAAACGTCGATAGTTGGAGATAGTAATTTCGTTCAAGAAGTGCGTGTAAACAAGAATGATTAAACAAAGAAATTAATGGCAAACGATTGGAGAAGCGCGTTACAATGACTCTAAAAAGGGAATTCTTTAGAACTAAAGTAAATTCCCGGAGGATCGAATGAATGCTTTATTAAGATTATCTCAAGGAATGAAGTGAGGATTTCTCGTCGGTTACTGCATAGAGTCAAGCTAATGTCAAAAGCATGAGTTCCATTGATATGATGTACCTGTCATTTCTGAAGGTTAAATGAGCATAGTATACCGGGAGTGTTTAGATAGTGTAATTATATTTATTGATAACATCCTCGCTAATTCAAGGACTAAAGAAGACCAAGTTAAATGTTAGAAGATATGCATGCGGAAGGTTGAACAGTAGCAGCTACGTTCTAAGCTTCAAAGATATGAATTCTGGTTATAATTGATTATGAGCTCCTGTGTGTGGGTAAAGAACAAACAGGAAAAGTCCATTAAAGAATAGATGTTTCAAATAGAAATAAAAGAGTGAATACCATTAAGTTGTTGAGAAAGGGTTAAAAGAAATAGAAATGTGCTACCACATGGTGAGTAAATGCAATTGCCTAGATTTTTCTTTTTAGCTTTTGAATAGATGTAGAACATTTTGAAGCATCAGACGTCATAAACTCAGGACATCGAGTGCAGACGAATGGGAAATGCAAGAGACCGATTAAAGATTCTTGGATACGATTGGAAACAATTATAGGTTAATTCAACCGAACAGAAGGAGACATGATAAGTAAAGAAGAACAGTCAATGAAAATAGAAATTTCATGAACAAGAAACTATTAGAATCGGCAAGAAAAGAAGGTTAGTATAAATTAAGTTAGTCCTTTGAAATAGTGAGATTGATAGAACGATTGTGAATGAGTTGGTCTTGTTGTCACAGGTGTACGAGTCTATAAGGCATTTATGTGTGTATGACTATGAAGAGTAATTTAGCTCCAAATATGTGAAATAAAAGATTGGGTTAGGGGTTGCATGAGCAACTAATAAATCTGATGACGGTAGGAGACCGTTGGAACATGATTAAAAGTAGTGAGTCCTGAGAAGTTTTAAGTAGATACTTGAAAGGTAGCAGTGTCTGTTCTTTAGTATGATTCTGAGGACAGAATCCTTTTAAGGGGGGGAGAATGTAACGACCGAGGAATTACGCTTGCATTATATTATAATAATAATAAATTATGTGTATTATTATGTGATTAACTGTGTTGAGGCATTAAACCCTAATCGTTATGTGCTACGTGTTGTCTGTTTTGATCTGAACATGTTTTGGATATTTATTGAGTGTTTTATCGCAAGTTATATATTTTATATCAAAACCCGTACAGCTCAAACAGTATTTTAAAAGCCCGTATTTCAAACAAAATCATTGGCTCTATTTTATTAAAAATGCCCTGTACCGTATTGCTATTCTGAACCCCTAGACGTTTTACCAATTGACATTTTTCGCGAAAAATGACTTTTTCCGGACCCCTTCGGGTACCAAAAGCCCCACAAAAATCACATTTTTATTTTTATATGATCATGAAATTATCATATATCATTTTTCTTTGTATTTTTGTAATATTCACAATTTTTGGGAATTTTTAGCATTTATTTTGTATTTATTGGATATTTAAAAATTCAATATTAATACCCAAAAATTATAAAAATTGGGGCCAAATATTTTTATTAGGAGTGTAATTAGCCCCTTAATTTTATTTAGGGGTATTATTTTCAGTACTATAAATAGCTGTTTTATTATTAATTAATTAGTTAATTATTATTAAAAAAAATCAAGAAATTAGTTTGTTGGTGAAGAACAACTGCAGAATTAATCTCTAGATTTGAAGGTGATTCTGTTGTCCAATTCAATCATGTGAGTAACCAAAACGATCCTTTTGATCTCTACTTGCTATTCATACCATCAATTTTGTGTTTTATAGCTGTGATTTTCGATTTGTAAATTAGGGTTCTTGAATGTTCTTGAGTTAGAAATTTGGGTTTTTTTGATTTACTGATTTTTGGGTTATGAGACTTATATGAATAGTTTCCCTATCTTCTCTAGATGATTTTGCATATTTTTGTGTAATTTTTCTATTGCTTAAACGATGATTTATGTTCTTGGGTTCTTGACCCACTTTTGAATCGGGTTTGAAGAAATTATGGCTTTGTTGATGATCGTTGTCAAAATTTGAACCCACGAATGAATTGTGTGTGTTGAGAGTTTTAATTCCATGTAAAAACCTTGAGTTTTTGTTTCGATTTCGGGGGGGGAGGTGCTCGCCGCCGGAGCCGCGACTGTTGCAGCCGGAGAAGACGATCGCAGAGCTCCGGTTTAACCGGAGTTGCTGCTACGACGTTGATTCAAGGACGAGGTTGTGGCGAATGAACTCCAGATGCGTTGTGGAATCGATTAACAATGAAAAATGAGTTGTATTGTTGTGTTTTGGGGGGGGCCGATTTGAGTTGGCCGGAACCGGCGAAGCCGCCGGATCTTCTCCAGATTCCGGTCGGCGTTCGACCCGGTCCGGCGGGTTGCTGACCCGTTTGGGTTTAGATGTTAACCCGGGTTTGATCCTAAAAACCCAAACTCTGAAATCAGTTTCATGTTTCTGGATTTTTATTTATTTATTTTATTTTATGAAAATTAGAAATTAGTTTTAATAATTCTAATAATTAATTAAAAATTAGTTTTAAATTCTGAAAAATAGTATTAATAATTTCTGAATTATTTTATTAAATTATAAATTCGAATCTAATTATTTAATTAATTATTTAATTATTTATCTAATTATTTATTAGTTATCTAATTAATTAATAATTAGGTAATTAATTAATAAATAAGGATTAAAAATAATTAAATAATATGGTTAATAATCTAATAATTAGTTAATATTACGAGTAGTGATTCGATAATTAGAGTTATTATTCGAGCAATAGTTATTCGAATAATATTGCGGTAATTATTTGTATCGTATAATTAAATACCGATAATTAATTGATTAACGAATCGTTTAAATTCCGATATTAATATATTAATTCGGTAGTATTCGAGAATAGTGCGTAGCTCGTATTTATACGAGTAGTTAATCGTTGAGTTAGATTATAATTCGAATAATTCGTAGTTATTCGATAAATAGCGTATCGGTTAATTAAGTTGATTGATTATTTGTAAATAATCGATCTAATCGAATAAATATCGATAAGTTATAATTATTATAATAAATTGTGATTAATCTTGATAATTAGAGATTTATTATTTTAGATTATTAAATAAGTAATTATTAATTATTTATTAGTTATTTATTTATTAAATATTTAAAAAGTGATTAATTATTTCGATAATTAATCACATAATTTTCAATAAATCGTAACTTCTTCGTTTTAACTCCAAAAATTATAAAAAAATTATTTTTGACTTTGATTTTTCTTAAATAATTATTTAAAAATATAATTAAGGATTGTTTAATTATAATTAATTATTTATAATTAATTATTAATTAATTAAATCTTGTTTAATTCATAATAATTCAACCGTTAGCCCGATTTGAGTGAAACGAAGACCCCTAGACTCAGAAAAATGAGACGAATCCAATAAAAATGGTTGTAAGTTATAATTTCTTCTGAAAAAGAGTGGTTTGGTGATAATTGATAGTTCGTAGGTCCTAGTAGAGATATAATTGAGCCGAATAAATCCCGAAAAATTATAATAAAATCAGATACGACTAGTAATGCAGGTATGAGTCTAGAATCAATTCTAAAAATAATTATAAGTCTAAAAAAAATTGATTATGTGCTTTATGTGTTATGTGCTTTATGTGATTATGTGAACCTATGTGCTATATCAATATATGTGTATATATGCGAATCAGATAGAAACGCATGGGTAGACTGATAAGGTTACGTGATATCAATTCAAGATACACGTATATAGTAAATTATCTAAACACCTATCTTTCCATGATGTGTTCAGTGTTAGCAAGGCAGAGCAAGCTAGGGTCAGAAGGTAGTGAGTTAAACCAGGTTAAGTTCGCGCAAGGCAAGTATCTCTATCATCACTTATTGTTCAAGTGATATTTATTTTAAATTTTACCATGCAAGTATTGTTTTCCCTATTCTCAGTTTAGAATCGATAAACATATCGCTGAATTAAATAATTCTGTTTATGCAAGTATTCCCGAACTTTCTTTTAAATACTGCAAGTATTCCTAACCTTTCTCCTTAAATACTGCAAATATTTATTCGCTCCTATTCTAAGTTCAGAATAGTTAACTGTTTTATATTTCGCTGCAATTACTCTTATTTATGCAAGTTCCTTTCACTATTATTTCTTTATCATCGATGGCTCTCTTGAGCAAGTACCCAAAGTGATTTGACATCAAAATACTCCACGGACTGGATGGTTACTATATATATATATATATAAGGACCAGTGATGAGCTGGATCCTATGGGCCGGAGATGGACCGGACCCTTTAGGCCATAGTTGCCTGAGTACTCCTAATGTTGGTTGGGTCTATGCAGTTGGGTATAGATCCGCACTATCTCCTGACTGATCAGCAGGTTATAGTGCATATGTTGGTTTCTAGTGTTCAGTCCAATTTATTGTTGATCGCCATTAAGGGCATTCCCTCTTGAAGTAAAATATGATTATGGGTTAAAGTTATTCTTTCTTAGCCCTCAGTTTCGGGAAATTACAGTGTTTATAAATGAATTCGAGGTTCAGAGTGTTGCTGCAGCATTTGTTGCTCAGTGATATTTAGAATCTTGAATGAATTGGGATTTTCTTAATTATTCAACCCGTCCTTATCAGGCTGGTTTAGCAGGCTAAGTCTATGGAAACTTAGTCGATAATGATGGATACTGAATAGTTAGGAATTTCTTGAACGTCGTTTTATGAATAGTTATTGCATCCATTGTTCAATTATGAGATGATACCAGAAGCTATTTGGGAAACACGCGATCTCTAAAGTTCTTACAAAAAATGTCATTATGTCCGAAGTGATTCATAGCAATGCAAATCAAATTGATTTTAAGATAACGAGATATATCCTTCAAATGATTTCGTGTTTCGCCCTTCAAAATATTTCAGAGATTTTGTCTGGAAGTTTTCTTTAAAATTAATATTTGAAACTCAAATTATATGCTTGCTGGGCATTTTTGGCTCACTCTTGCTTTGTCAATTCTTATTTCTGCCAGAAACAGATAAGGACTAAAGTGAATAGCTTTGATAGACAGCAGAAGTTAGAGAAATTTCCGTTGCGAGAGGTTGAAGGTGTTAGAAGAATGTGACAAGAGCATTAGTTCAAAGGTATATATACTTGTATTATAGTTGAAGTGAGTTGTAGAAGGTTAGATTCTTGTTTTATACCATGACCTGTAAAAGATCCGGACTCAAGGGGTTATTTATTTATTTCTTTACTTTATGTAATAATGGTTTAGTAACACCAAATCTTGACCCCGGATTTGGGGTGTTACAGTTTGGCATCAGAGCTGCAGGTTATTGGTCACTGAAATAAGAATAGGTGAGAGTAGGATAGAAATGATAGGTCATACAAGATAGGAAAGTCCCTAGGCATATTCAGGACAAATTGAGTTGAGTGCGAATTAGGGTTAGCAGATCCGATAAGGAGTTGGTAAGATAGGATTGATGAGAAAGTGTAAGGCGAATATCACAACATCATAGGTATATTGAAACCTTAGATCATACAATAATGAGAAATCGACGGATCGACGGAGACTGGGTATGTTACCCTACTTTTCATGTGGTTTTGAAGAAAATGCGATTGATTTTGTGAGCACTTGTGAAAGAGATGCTAGGTGAGCTTTAGTACGAGTTGACTTAGGTATTAGGACGAGTTACACGTCGAAGGCAACCAATGGATGGAAGCTGATAAAGAACTAACGTTGCACATTTCGAAGGAACCACCGTTGCGAGAAGATTCTTATCACTTATCGGGAGCTGCATGAGGAATAATATTTACCTTCCTAGATATAGGTAAGATTAGCAAGAAGATGCGACCCTATTCACATACAGAACGTCGAATTGCGTGCATGGTTGTAAGCATAACGTCGAGGACGACGACATGAATATGAAAGACAATGGCAGACGTCAGCGTTGGGTCCAAGTTAGGAATAAAATGGCATATAACGGTGAATGAAGTTTCGTCGGCTAATAAGTGCATGTATAATCCAAGGAAAAGTGGAAGAAGTACCAAAGTAGAGAGACCTTATATGGATATTCTTTTAATTAGACATTTTATTGGTAAATCAGGAAGATAGCAAGTAATTTATATAGTAATGACGACCAAATATTTGATTTTTAAAACTTTAAAATTAGATTTCGGAAAAGATTTTCTTCATCAACTTTCAGAAGATTTTTGCATGAAATGAGTTTTACAAATTGGTTGTCAAATTACTACTTATGTTCTTGTTATTATAAACAGAAAATGATCTAAAAAGAAGAATGGAATTAGACTCAGTGTTGTTATTCAAAGGGCCGAGTAGACCCACCGGCAGGGAGAAGGTTTAAGGTTTGCTGTGAAAAATGAAAGTAAATGCTGTTTAATAAAATCAATAATTAAATCAACATATTAAAATATTATTTACCCAATTCATGAAATTATTAAAATTTAACGGGATTCGTGATTCGAATGGACGGAGGATGATTGAAGGAAATGGCAGGATCTTCCAGATGATTGGAGGAGAATCGTATTTTATTGACGAAATTGAGGCATTGCGTGATCGATGGGTATTTTTATGCGACATAGATGAAATCTGAAGCCGTGATTATAAATTTCGGGAGGACGTGATTAAGATTAAATCATTGAAGCAGTTGATGTGAAGGCATTTCCAGGAAGCATTTTGAAGCAATGATGTGACTTGAATCGTGAACCTGTGTCCGCACGATCCTGAAGGCATACGTAAGTGAATCGTGGAAGGTAATCGGCATTGATATTCTTTCTTCTAATACGATAGCATATGTTCTTCTCGAGTTTGAATATGTATTAATAAATCATATGAGGCGGAAACGAAAGAACATTCTTGTATCCTTTCCGAATTGTTTCTCTTCTCAAACAATTGATTCCTGATGGAGACCACAGTGTTATGATATGACGCTTTGTCGAAGTGACGAAAAGTCGGGTGGGACGCCACCTAATCATGTGCTGTATGCCAATATAGTATGAAAGACTGGCCATCTTAAGTACGAATATGGTTGTCTCATCCTTCACTCATTTTTCTTCCTTCAATCAGTTGTCGCATTGTTATTCCTTATTCCGTTTTTCAATCAAAATCATGTTTACAAACTCTCCTCTTGCATCGAGTCTGTTCTTTGACGATTCCAAAAGAAATAGAATAGTCAGTGCGACAGGTAGAATTATGTGTCAAAGGAGAATATGATTGTAAGTTGATAAATAATGCACTTTAAACTAGAGGATTTCGACGCGAAATGAATGGTTAGTGAATCGTACATTTATTACAAAATAAGGAAGCAGAGTTGTGTGTGTCAGACGAAGTAAACGAGTATCGGGACGACGATCAAAGATCAAGGAAATTCTGAACGATGACTCAGACAGGCGGTTAATACACGAGGCATCCCTTCGTCATGAAAAGATATTAGTCGTCAAATAAACAAATCAGACTTCGAACGTGTTCTTCAAGAAATTGTAAAATTTTCTAATTTGCGTAAGTAAGGGATGATGAATCCAATGCTCATACCCGGGTCAGTAACGGAAGTCCGATGCAAAGCCATAAATAGAGATGAAGCAATGGTGACTCGATTGTGAAACTTTTCAAGAAATAATAATCTAACGATTGAGTTTCTACCAGATTGTGATGGTAATAATGGAGACCATGCGCAGTTATTAAAATATAAACCGATTAATAATGATCAGAAATAAATTAACAGAATCATGAAATCAAACCTTAAATTCATTAAGAACAATTCGTAATATTCTAAGAAAGGTATGGTTATATTAATCATTGTGGGTTTCAGATCCAATCCCAATTAAAAAGAGATATGCTATACTAGTAGATGCTGATCAAAGGTGAATTGTGGGAATTGATGATTTAGTTGATGGAAGTGGATGTATATGATTGTGGATGACTTGGTTGATTAATGGTGTCGGCTTGAGTCCGACTGGTAGTCAATGGTGTAGGGGAAGTGCTGCCCAAATTTTCAGAAATTACCCTATAGTTAAGAACAAAGAAGTATATGATCATTCTCGTCAGCATTCCAGATAATTACAATCTCGGTTCTTGAGAAAGTTGTTATGACCAAACTGACTTTATGTAATTGGTCTTTGATTCCAGTTAGCTAGTTAGCACTTGGTTTAAGTGATCATTTAAAGGAGTTGATTGATCTACTTTGCCAACTAATGGTTAGTTAAATGGAAATCGATTCCAATTAGATTGAGTCAAGCTCTAACATAATTTCCAGATCCGAAATGAAAGATATAGAAATTTGAGAAAAAGTAATGGCGTTAACGTAAATTGAGGACTTAGTTTAATTAACGTGATGTTACTGTAATTAGGTGCAAGGTTTGATTCAGAAGAATATTTTAAGATCTGAAGATTCAAGATAAAGCAAAGGGATTATATCATCTGCAATAGCGTTCCAGGAAGAACTTAAATGTATACCCATATTAAATGACGAATTAATAAAATATTTGAATATGCACATCTTTTAAACAGCGGTTGAATAGAAGTTGTTATAGAATAATGGAAAGCTCGCAAATTCAAGCATCCAATGAACGACGGAGATTGATGAAGTCCGCATGTGAACTCAGGAAAAGAAATGAGAATCAATGAAGAGAAGTCAAACACGTGATTTGTGACACGTCAAGTAAGGCTAAGAAAATAGCTACCGAGGAAATTCGATAATTTTGTTAGTAAGAATTTAAATAGTGTAAATAAAAGCCTTCATTCCAGTGTGAATTCCAGAAATGACCTATTCAATAATAAACAGAGTAATATTACTAAGAAAAAGAAATTCGTTATGTATGAAGAAGATAATGAATAATGAGAATAAAGAACTAATCAAGACAAGAAGTGGAATCAAAAGGATGATAAAGAAAGTTTATAAAATAATCCAGGATATACGCAAGGTATAAACGTCAGTTGGGCCAGAATTGATTGGAGAATAAAGTGAAACGTCGATAGTTGGAGATAGTAATTTCGTTCAAGAAGTGCGTGTAAACAAGAATGATTAAACAAAGAAATTAATGGCAAACGATTGGAGAAGCGCGTTACAATGACTCTAAAAAGGGAATTCTTTAGAACTAAAGTAAATTCCCGGAGGATCGAATGAATGCTTTATTAAGATTATCTCAAGGAATGAAGTGAGGATTTCTCGTCGGTTACTGCATAGAGTCAAGCTAATGTCAAAAGCATGAGTTCCATTGATATGATGTACCTGTCATTTCTGAAGGTTAAATGAGCATAGTATACCGGGAGTGTTTAGATAGTGTAATTATATTTATTGATAACATCCTCGCTAATTCAAGGACTAAAGAAGACCAAGTTAAATGTTAGAAGATATGCATGCGGAAGGTTGAACAGTAGCAGCTACGTTCTAAGCTTCAAAGATATGAATTCTGGTTATAATTGATTATGAGCTCCTGTGTGTGGGTAAAGAACAAACAGGAAAAGTCCATTAAAGAATAGATGTTTCAAATAGAAATAAAAGAGTGAATACCATTAAGTTGTTGAGAAAGGGTTAAAAGAAATAGAAATGTGCTACCACATGGTGAGTAAATGCAATTGCCTAGATTTTTCTTTTTAGCTTTTGAATAGATGTAGAACATTTTGAAGCATCAGACGTCATAAACTCAGGACATCGAGTGCAGACGAATGGGAAATGCAAGAGACCGATTAAAGATTCTTGGATACGATTGGAAACAATTATAGGTTAATTCAACCGAACAGAAGGAGACATGATAAGTAAAGAAGAACAGTCAATGAAAATAGAAATTTCATGAACAAGAAACTATTAGAATCGGCAAGAAAAGAAGGTTAGTATAAATTAAGTTAGTCCTTTGAAATAGTGAGATTGATAGAACGATTGTGAATGAGTTGGTCTTGTTGTCACAGGTGTACGAGTCTATAAGGCATTTATGTGTGTATGACTATGAAGAGTAATTTAGCTCCAAATATGTGAAATAAAAGATTGGGTTAGGGGTTGCATGAGCAACTAATAAATCTGATGACGGTAGGAGACCGTTGGAACATGATTAAAAGTAGTGAGTCCTGAGAAGTTTACTTTGTGTATCTTATTACTAAGTCAAAAACTCGAATAGTGATTCTTATCTGTTCTGATGTTAGTAAATTTGATAGATGTACTAAGTGCTGATAAACCTCACTTATCAAAAGAAAAAGAAAAAGAAATAAAAATCAGGTACTCCTTTGAGATCTAGAGTAAAACTGTGGAAGGGAAGACCCTAGTGCATTGCTGGTATTAAATAATATGTATTAGAAGAGCAAAATAAAATTTTCTTGGTGACTTTTCACATTCTCTGATTACTGAAGAAATACTCTGATTATAGCATAGATTCTGATAAGCAGTTGTGACTCACTTACACTGAGAAGCCACTGTAAAAAGGAATTTCAAAAAGATGCATAAAATGAGCACAAAATAGTTGAGGTGGACTCATGCATGAACTCATTCTACAGTAGACTTCAGAATAATGACAGATTTTGAGCAAAGTTCTTAGTTATGCCTTACTTCTAAGATGTACTGAAGTGAATCAGGCTTTACTCCTTGTCTGATATTTAGCTTATTGCACACACTTACACTCCATATGAATGATGAAAATTACTGTGGTGATAAATGTTGTTTTAGATGAACAGTTTAAGTGTCAGTTGAATAAAATTCTGAGGACAATTTCTGATGGAAGTTCTGATGATTAAGTTCTGATGTGTCCATATCAGTATTTGTGTGAAGAATTACAGGAATAAACATTCACTTTTCAAGTTAAGAAGCCATATTCTGATGACTTTTAAATTCTGATAATAATCAAGTTTTGATGCTGACGTGGGAGTATTTATTTACTTGATTAATTTTTGGTCATTACTTGAACGGTCATATTTTCCAAAATATTGGTTTATGAGAGATAAAGCAGTAATAATCATTTATTTAGTGGGAACAGTTTTTTTTAAACTGAACGTGCAAAGTAATAATTGCTTATTTACCGTGCCCATTAACTTTTGCCTTAACTGCTGCATGTCTGACATGTGTAAAGGTCTGTTCCACTCCTTATTAACTGCTGTCACGTGGGGTGTCTAAGTAAAAGAGATAAAAGACTTTTAAATCTTTTATTTTCATTTTTATTCTACTCTCTCTCTTTTCTTATTCTCTCTCACTTTTTCTGACGGTTTCTCTACAGACATTTTATTAAACACCTTACAGGCAATTTTATTTCTCACTTATTTCTCATGGCACCCAAGGATTTAATTGTTGATGGAGCTAAGTTTGTATCAAACAACTATGCTGCAATCTTGAACAAGGCTGAAGCTCCATCAGATTTGCACTTTGTGCAAGATTTCTTAGCAAATAGTGAGATTGGGTATGCTTTGACCCAACCTCAAACTATTTTAAGCCAACAAGTTCTGACGTTTTGGTGGACTAAGCATTTTGATGATGGTGGTGCTACTGGTACTCCAAGCATCGTATTTGAAGTAAATGATGTTGAACATGTGGTTACTCCTGGAGCAGTTCGCAAAGCTCTCCACTTACCAGAAGGCTGTGCATTCTCAACAGTGGAGGACCCTGTTCTACAGCAGCTCATGGCCAGTTTGGGCTATGAGAAAAGTTTGGGAAAGCTTGGACAATTGAAAAGAGCAAATATCAGGAAGGAATGGAGCTTTTTCTTCGATTGTATCACTAAGGCATTCGCCAATAAGTGCTCCAACTTTGGTGCTATTCCCATCACGAGTCAGCAAATCGGGTATGCTCTTATTCATCAAACTCACTTTGATTTTTCAAGTGCCGTGCTAGGTTTCATAGGGGATAGGATGACAGAGGATAGGAATGTAGTACACTTTGCTAGATTCTGTCAGCTTATATATAATTTTTGTTGTGCTGATCAACCCCAACCTACCACTAATTTAATTCCACCCTTTAAGCTTGAAAAAAGGGCTTTTAATGATTTGTTAAATGCTAACAATAAGAAAAAAGTGGTTAGACCCTTACAGATACCTCAGTCTGTAAAACAGATCCTGGTAAATATTGATCCTCAAACCTACACATCTGTTTACCCTGATGTTCAACCCACAAGCACATCCCAGCCACCACAATAACAATCAGAACATACCATAACTAAACCTCAAACTTCTCAACCTTAACCTACTCAACCCTCCATCAGGACATATTTCAAACCATCACAGACGTCTCAACCTTCACCATCAGCACATCCTGTGAGGCCTTCATCTTCAAAACCTAAGAGGACAAAGACTGTCCCTCAGACACAACAGAAGAGAAGGAGGATTGTTCTGAGAGATGAGTCAGACAGTGAGGAACATGTTCCAATATCAGAACCTGTTGTTGTAGAAGCTGAGAAGATCTCTTCTCAGACAGACACTGTAACTAGGAGTTCTAGGGCTCTCAAAAGGCTTAGAAAGCTAAATCCTGATGATAAAGCTCCTACAGTGTCTCCACCCTTGAAGAAAAAGAAAAAGCAAAGAGCTCACAGGGACACAGTTGAGTCAGAATCAGAAGATGAGGAAGCAGCTAAGAAAGGGGGTCAGGAATCTCTGATCCCAATAGAACCATTTGTTATTGAATTACTTCCTTCTGTACAACCAGAAATTGCTCAAGACAAAGTGCTTACTCCTCCTGTGTCACCTATAATAGAACAAGTACATACTGATGACCCAGGTACAAGTGCTGAGATTGATATTCATAACTTGATTGTGCCTGAGGTTTTGTACTTAGAAGCTCCACCAACTCAAACCACTCCACCAACAACACCAATTCTAGATGCTGATTTTAATGAAGATATTCCTACTACACCAATTTTGAATCTGGATGATGAAAATCAGATTTTAGGTAGGCATCCAGATTTGGCTGTTAATCAGAATTTAGTTGGAGATCATGACTTAGAGGATGATGTTGAAGCCTCAATAGCCTCTCATACTATTCTTTTATCAGAAGATGCTGATGATGCTGATTCTATAAGTTCTGATGCTGCTAATGCTGACCTTACTGGTGAAGCTGCTGTCAATATAGATGCTGATGCAGCTGGTCCATCAAGACATGCTCCTCAACAAGCTCCAATCAAAGCTGAATTAGTCAAGAAGTTTGTTAGAGAAGATGCACCGGTACCTTGGAGTGAAACTCCTAGAGGAAGGGAGTGGACTAAGGAATGGAACAAAGTGTATTTTGTTCCTTCTTCAACCATACTTGCTGATCACTTGACCAAAGCTGATGAGATGTTAGTCAATGATGATTTCAAGACATAGCTCAGAGTTACTGCACTAAGTACAAGGCACCTTCAAGGTCAACAATCTATAACTCAGGCCAAGGTAGACAAGATTCAAGAATCCATAAATCAGCAAGATATGCTTGTCAAGCTGGACAAGAAAAGGTTTTTCAAACCTACCTTTAACAGAATTGAGTACATTGAGAAAACTCAGGAGAAACAACAAGCTCAGATTGATGACATTTTGAAGAATCAAGCTTCTCATCAAAATCAACTCAATGAGATCCAATCCTCAGTGGAATTGCTTGTCTCTCTTCTTTTACCTGCTGATGCCAAAAAGGGGGAGAAAGTAATTAAGTCCAAATGCAAAACTGTAAAGACACTGAAGGGAAAGGATGATGAAAAGGATGACCAGGGAAACTCTGGAATGGGTGGAGGTCATGGTCAAGGTAAAGGTTTTTCATCAAGCAAAGCTGGAACTACAAGTCAAAGAACAAGTTCTGATACTGGGAGAAGAATAAGTTCTAATACTGGTAAAAGGATAAATTCTGATGAACATCTAGAACTTAATGAGGAAATTTCAAGATAGATATTTCTGAAAGAAAATCCAGGAATGGACTTTGAGAGTCTAAAGGAAGAAGAAGCTAGACTTAAGTTAGAAAGAGTCAACTCCAAATCTAAAGCTTATGTTGTTGAAAAGAAACTTCCTAAAGCTAAAGGCATTGTGATAAAAGAAAGGACAAATCCTGAGGCAACCAAGGCCAAATCACAAATGGAGATAGATCCAAGGTCCAAGGGCAAAGAAAAAGTTGATGAACCTATAAAGGTTTATCTGCCTGCTATGGATGAAGAAATATCTGATAAAGATGCTAATCTTACTCCGATTTCAAAGAAGATTTCTCAAACAACCTCTGACATGGCTCAAGTTGTTCAGAGTCAAGATATAGTAAGTTTTGATATGACACTGAAGCAAGCAACCTCTGACATAGCTCAAGTTGGCTTGATATCAGAAGATAAGTTAAAGGAAACCTCTGACATTGCTCATGTTAAACCTTTAAAGTTACTCCTACCAGGATTCACCAAAGCTAAACATACTTAATCTTTGAAGACTGCAACAAGTGGTTTTGAAGCAAGAGTTGTTACAGGAAAAGAAGCTAGAGATAAATCTGGATTGGGTAGTGCTGATGAAAGAAGAATACAGAACACAACCAATGATCCAACTTCTTTAAGTGAACCAGGTGTTGGAGCAACTCCTGAAAGATTGAATCAGCTTGAATCTGTACAGATGGTTTACCATACATTTTTGAAAGAACACATCTTGTTATATTTTATGACAGATGGAAGGGTATACCATATTAGGCAGAATGTTATACCACTGAAGTACTTTGATGAACTGGAACATGTTCTATTCTTACTTCAAGTGAAGAACAGATTAACAGATAGTGCTGCAAATTATTAGAAGACTCGAATTCAGAGACAAAAGAAACTTTACTCGGTAAAGTCTGACATCACATATTGTCCCAAGTACAGAGATCACAAAGGTGATATTGTCGAGATGAAGCCTAACTCTGCTAATATTATAACTACTTTTCTGGGTTATAAGGCTGTGGAATTCAATCTTGAGTCTGACAAGGCATATTTAATCAGACTAGATTAGGACATAAGAAAAGCTAGAATAAATGATCTCAGGGCTGCTATCTTTCAAATTGGTGAAGATACAGTTGAATTGAAGAATGCTAAAAGGAGGATGGTCAATGAACTTGAATATGCTGAGAGAAGTATTTTAAGGAATTATCTCAGAACAACTCCTGATATCAAAGAGATCAGTAATTGAAGCCAAGTCAAAGATCTACAACTACTTAAATTCTGATGTGTATATAGACTGAAGTTGTTATCAGACCTTGAGGATGGTAAAGCTACAAGGACTGTAAGTTGTAGTTATCTAGTCAAATTTTCATGCATTTGTACTTAATGTTTTTGACATCATCAAAAATCTGTTAAACTTGTATATTATGCTAGTTTACAAGTTGGGGGAGATTGTTAGATATATATGATAATGTCATGACTAATATGATTTGTGTTTAGTTTTCAGATCTTACTTAACAGGACAAATCAGTACTTAACTGGAAATCAGTACTTAAGTTCATTGAAGAGTTGGCGGAAGAATGGAAGAAGTGAAGAATTGAAGATTCAAGTACCTGGAGGTAATGGGGAGTAATTGTAGGAGATCACCTTTTAGTCAGAAGGAATGAAAGGAATCAAGAAGTGTTAAGAAGAAGTTATGAATCAAGAATTGGATAGTTTAAATGAAAAGGAAAGTTGCACCTAAAAAGGAAAGTAGAGGTATGTTTGGATTTTTCCGCTAGAGCATGAATTTCAATGTGACTAAGCTGAAGAGTAAAATATAAAGAGAAGCCCACACTTCTAGGGTCCTATTTACCTGGAAGCATTCGGGTGTACCAAAATATGACGAAGAACTTTTGGGCAATTGTTCATAAGTCGATGAAGTCTGCATGTTTCCCCTAATTAATGAAAGGTACCCTTGGATAAGCTAACAGAGTTGTATTTGAATAAAATTGTGAAAAAGTATGAAGTCCCTGTTCTTGTTGTGAATGATTGAAACCCGAGGATTTACTTGAGGTTTTGGATGAAGTTCCAGGACTGTTTGGGGATTGAGTGAAATATAAATACCACTTGCCATCCCCAGACAAATGATAAAAGTGACAAGACGATTCAAATAATATAAGCTATATTAAGAGTATATATTTTGGAATTTAAAAGGAAACTGAGGTAATCACCTATCATGGACCGAGTTTTCTATGACAATAGTTACCCTGTTAGTAAGAGAATGCTACTTTGCGAAGCCTTGTATGGACATAAGAGTGGGTCCTAATTGTATTGAACCATTCGAGGTATAAAGAAATATAGGTAAAGTTGTCTATAAGCCCCAGTCGCAATATATATATGATATGTTATAAGTGTCAACGTTAAAGCGATATGTTTCTGATTTGAATCAAGTCATTGATTAGGAGCCAATGTGCTCCTACCCAAATTTATTCTGCGTGAAATAATCGATCCAAATCCTAGATCGTTAAGAGCGAGTCCTTAGTAATGAATTTATGTCTATAGTGAGTATGCGATGAATAAATCCCTAAGTAGAAGAGTCTACCCGGAAGTTAGAGTCAGATATGCTTGACAAATATCCTCACTTATTTAGTTAAGTCAGATTCTGAGGACATAATCTTTTTAAGGGGGGAAGGATATAACGACTCGTGTATTTCTGTATTATTTAAATACGTAATTATGGAATTATTAAATGAATAATATATGTGTATAGCTTCTGTCAGCTATGTGTTGTTTTACTTTTATCTATATGTGTGAATTATGGTGTCCAGGGTGGTTCGTGTAATTAATTATGGACTTGTATTGAATTGTTTTCACTTTTAAAAGTGGATTTAATACAAGTTTATTTGTGTAAATATGTGAATTATCTCTAAAGTTGTTTTTATGACTTTATAATCTTAATATTTATTTTTGGGACTTTATAAAATTGAGGAATCAATATTTCATTAATTATTTATCTTTAAATGATTTTCTGAGTATGTTTAATTATAAAATCCATATTTAATTATGGAAATCTTCAAAAATCATGAAACTTATATTTTATTAAGTTCGTATTATTCTGAGTATTTTAAAATTATTTTGGAAATTTTCGGAGTTAGTTTCATCCGCGCGTCGTTTCGTTATTTGTTAAAAAGCGGGTACAAAGTGCACCTTGAAAATTATTTTAAAAATTTCGAAACTTATGTTTTTATAAACTTCGGGATATTTGTGACATTTTAAGATTATTTTCGTAATTTTCTAAAACTGTTTTGCGTGCCGTTAAATTCGAATTTCGGGATAAAACCGGGTCTCAGAATTTTCATAATTATCCAATAGTATACGTTTTTAATTTTTACCATCTTCTAGGATACGTGTAAGCATTAGGAGTATTGAAAAAAAAGAACAAACAGATACAACCCCATTGTTGTGTGTGGTATTATAATATGTATAATTACGAGTCGGGTTTTGATATCGAATGGGTATGTTGTTAGCGATGATATGTCAAGCATACCTAGACGTCTAATGTAGGGTATTTCGGCTCTGTAGGTTCTAGTTGAAGGACTCCAGAAGTGAAGTCGAACTAAAGATAACCTAGTGATCAGTCGACAAGCGTGTCGAGGTTCCAAGCGAAGGACCTGAACGTTGAAGTCGGATCCAGGATAGTCTGATAGTAAGGCGATAAAGCCGAGTGTCCAAGTTAGTTCAAGGTCAATCAGAGATAGTCGTAACGCTCTGCAAGGCAAGTACCCCTGACCATTCTTTTATGGTTCAGTATGTATGAATAGCAAAATGTTTTATTCTCGTAATGGAACAGATACGTTTTAAGTTACGTATCCCATATAGTTATAAATCACTGTTTTCAAATTGTTTTGGGGAAAAGTAACTTCGAAAGGTACCTATCTCGAATGAAATGATTGCGAAATGGATTTTATATGTGTGCTGGTTAAATAAATGATTTTGAAAATGAGATAGGTACAAGTGTTTTGAAAACTGGATAAAACGGTTAGATATGGGATACATTGGGGCCAGAGTAGGCCTATTGAGGTGGCGTAAGAGGCTAATTCGGTTGAGCGTAATATAAAACCGATTAGTCCAGCAGGTCAGAGACCTAGCTAGTCTCTGAGTTCCGAAACATGAATATAGGATGGCAGTGGGAGCTGTCCAGTGTTGATAGCCTGATCAGCTATCTTCACATATCCGTAAGTATCTGATTTGGCTTTGTGACTCTCGTAACGGAACAAATAAGTTATATAATGGATTAGAAAATGAAAATGGCATGCTAGAATTAAACTCTGGTATTTATGCACATCACATGATAGTTGATTTTGTTTTACACAGCATGCTAGTTTTGATATCCAGTGTATACCTGTTTTACATGTTTCCGGCAAGTTATGAATTCTGTTCCTATGACTGCTTTACTTTAAATTGTTTTTACTTGTTATTCATATAGTGGTACTGCTGAGCAATTGATTGCTCACCCTTGCAGAATATTTTACTTATGTATTGCAGATGCCTAGGAGATTCTTGCGCGGTAGTCAGGGCAGAGTTCCAGCTCCCGTCGTGTCAGGCTCCTCTGAGATATTTGTGCTGCACCAAAGATGGTCTGTTGAGTTGTTGTGTTAGGTTAGCTGCGTCATGATGATTATTGTAAGTTAGTTTGTGTTAGTTGTAATCTAAATCATACTTAAACCTGGAAAAGGTCTTGGTTAAGGGGTCGTAGTTATGTATTATTAATGATTTAGATTGAATTATGATTTTTATTATTATTGTTGATGACGTCAACTCCTGACCCCGAGGTTGAGGCCGTCACAGTTGGTATCAGAGCTACAAGTTTGAGTCCCTGATTTAGGTTAAGAATGGAGTCAAAAGAGTGCAAGAAGGTTTATGTGTAGATGTGAGTCAGCAACTCAATCAAAGGAGCGAGTCAATGAGTTTAGTTAAGGGTTTCAGAAGCGTAACCCTGACATTTATTGAGGATTGACTGGAACTGCCCTCACCTAGAGTATGTTCCTTTCATATATGTATTACTAGTAATGTTCGATAGAAATTTCTAGTTTCCCTCTCGGGAATTCGAGTCTGATTGAGAGAAATCAGCTCCTGAGCAGACCTTTGATGTGTCGGCTGAAGAGACGCCAACGTTATTTCTAAATATCGCATTTTCTATGTCAAGGAATGTTACTAGACCGAGTGTGTGATCTCGGTGAGTTCAGATAGTATGATAATAACCGGTGGCTGTTATGACAACCAAGTTTCATTAATTATGTGGATCAAAACTGTGGTTTGTATCTTTGAACCCTTATACTCCTTCCTTGAAACGTATTTTGTTTCCAGAGTCATTGTTTCTTATCCTATAAGTTGCTTACTTTTCCTGAGAGAAAGTTGAGGACTTGGAATAAGCCACTTAGGGTTCTGTTGGTTCAATTATAAATCAGATTTTATCCCTTCATATTTTTGAATCTCTATTTAAATATTGTTTCTTTTCTCGGAGATTCTATTGGTTGATTGGGGCAAACAATGCATATGAGTTTACCATTTGTCTGTGTGGCAAAAGGGTCTGGCGGGATGCCACCGAAGTATGTGTTGTGAGCTATGCGGTACTAAGACTGGCCATCTTATGTACTTGTATGGTTGCTCTCAGTCATACCTATATTTCTTCACAATTTCTTCTTATTTGATTCCCTTGAGTTTGAAATTTCCTTTGATATTCTATGATAATGAATTTCTGTGATTGGATGGTCCTCGTTATTGAAAGTAAGTCAGAGTAACTGTCAGGAAGAAGGAAAACCTTATATCAGGGTGTTATTTATGAATAATGGTAACCGCGAGAGTTCAGGATCTAAGTATGGAGTTATAGCCTCGGGAAAAATAAGTCAATGGTGGATGAACCGCTCGTGGGTGAAAAGAAATCCTCTCTAGAGGAGTGATTGGTTGAAATTTGGACTTTGGTGCCTAGAAGAGCCCAGCGTTCCTTAAATTGACCTAATTAAACAGTTTGTTCAAGGTGGGTGGTTGATATGGCCAGATAAGTCTCGTAGTGTATCAGACTAGTGTTAGTATGATAATAGAGCAATGACCGGAAGTTGGTCAGTTGCTGTTGTATTGAGGAGTCATGCTACGGTGTTAGTTCCTTTATATTTTAGTTTTCCTGAACTTTTAGTGATTCTGCTATTGTCATTGTTGCTATGATTGCTAGTGCTACTAATCTAGATTTCTTTTGTACATGAACCCCGATATTAAGGACATGGGTAATTTATTGGGCAGCATTTTCCTGATACAGGTGCACTGTTTAAAAAACGGTGATATTTTGTTAAATATTTTGTTATGTTTTGAATAAACTCGTTTATATATCTCAGGAAGTGCTACCTAAGAAAGCTACCCAGTCTAAAGAAAATAGTAGTAGTTTTGCGAAGGGTCCAACTATAAATGAAATTCTAGATTTGTTGCATCAGCCGTAGCAACAACAGTTGCAGTTAATCTAACAGGTTCAGTGGCAGTAACTACTGTTGCAGCAGCAACAACAAGGAGTAAATCCAAGTATTTGTTTCAAATCTTTTTAGAATGTTAACCCCTCTGAGTTTAAAAGTGAACCTAATCCAGTAACTGCTGGAGCATGGTTAAAAGAGATGGAGAAAGCTTTCAGGCTTGTCCAAGTAAATGATAATTTTAAGAATGATTATGTAAGCTACTTCCTAAGGAATGAAGCGAATTATTGGTGGGAGTCAACCAAAGTGTGAGAAGGAGAAGGCCTTGTTCCATGGGCTAAGTTTGCTGAGTTATTTTTGGAAGAGTATTTCCCAGATGATGTGCGGAGTTAATTGGAAATCGAGTTTCTAGAACTGAACCAAGGTGAAAGAAGTGTGTAGGAGCATGAGGCCAAATTTATAAAAATGGGCCGATTAGTCCCTGAGTATATAAGTATAGCAATTCAGAAAGTAAGGAGTTTCCAACAAGGGTCGACACCAGAAATTCGCAGAAAGAAAGAGATGATGCTTTGTATGTTAGAGATGAAGTGCTAAGATTGAATGAATCTCTAAAAACTGATTTAGAAAAAAAAAGAGAGATTATCACGACTTGGACTAACTCTGGCAGAACAACTTAGAATTTACTAATTAGTGGAAACTGGAATGAGGGCTTAGGTTATGGAGAAAAATAAAAGTGAGAAAGGAACTGAGCAAATTGAGCCAATTGTTGTTAAACAGACTGCTAAGCCAAAGGTAAATCCTGTTAAATTTGTAGCAAAAACTGTAAAGCCTGATTCTGAAAAGATGAAAGAGTCTAGGACAGAAGTCAAAGAAAAGTCAACTTCTAACAAATTAAAACAGGATAAACCAGCTGAAGTTAACATAGGCTTAATGACAAAGAAGCAGCTTAAGCATAAGCTGAAAGAGATTAGAAATGTGAACAAGGTAAAGGAAGCTAGGAAAAATAGAAATGGAAAGGAAGGTGTGAATAAAAGCAATAATTATATGCATATTCCTGATGCTCCTAGAAAGAAATGTTATAATTGTGGAAACTCTAACCATCTTGCTTCTTTTTGCAGGAAAAATAAAGATATAAACTCTTTACCTCCTAAATCAGGAGTTAAGAATCAGTCTGTTACGTTTAATCCACAAAATCCTTGTTTTCATTGTGGTATTTTATGGCATTCCATTTAGACTTGTAAGGAATATCATAGTTTGTACTATGATTATTATCAAATAAAACCTTCTTTGACGAAAGTTAGTATTATTCCTTCTAGTGTAAAGTCTGATGCAAAGTCTGATATAAATTCTGATAAACAGCATGTTAGCATAAACTCTGAAATTAAATCCGATGCAAATGCTAACAAACTTAAAAAGGCCAAAGGATCCAAGCAAGTATGGGTCCTTAAAACTAACCAATAGTGGTCTTTGTGATTGTAGGGCAACAGGAAAAACATCATAGTTCTAGACAGTGGATGTTCGGGACATATGACTGGAAATAAAGCCCTACTATCAGACTTTATGGAGAAAGCTGGCCCAGGAGTTTCTTATGGAGATGGCAACATGGGAAAAACTCTGGGATATGGAAATATCAATCTTGGGAATGTCATCATTGAAACAGTAGCTCTTATCTCAGGACTTAAATACAATATGCTAAGTGTGAGTCAAATCTGTGACAGAGGTTATCATGTGGATTTCTTTGAAGAACACTGTGAAGTTGTAAGTAATTCTACATGCAAAGTAGTTCTGAAAGGTTACAGATATGGTAACATTTATGAAGCCAGACTTTCAATAAGTTCTGATGGTTCTGCAATCTGTCTATTAAGTAGAGCAACAATTGAAGAAAGCTGGAATTGGCACAAAAGACTCTCTCATTTAAATTTCAACAACATAAATGAGCTAGTAAAGAAAGATCTTTTGAGAGGACTACCAAAATCAGTATTTGCTTCTGATGGCCTTTGTGATTCATGTCAAAAGGCAAAATAAAGAAAATCTTCATTCAAGAGCAAAACTGAATCTTCAATTCTTGAGCCTTATCACCTATTGCATGTTGATCTATTTGGTCCAGTCAATGTCATGTCTATTGCAAAGAAGAAATATGCTATGGTTATAGTGGATGAGTTCACAAGGTACACTTGGGTGTATTTCTTGCACAAGAAGAATGAGACTGCATCTACTCTAACTGATCATGTCAAACAGCTGGATAAATTGGTAAAAGATTCTGTCAAAATTATAAGAAGTGATAATGGCACTGAGTTCAAGAATTCAATAATGGAAGAGTTCTGCAAAGAGCATGGAATTAAGCAGGAATTTTCTACACCTGGAACTCCACAGCAAAATGGAGTTGTAGAAAGAAAGAATATGACTCTCACTGAAGCTGCACGAACTATGCTTGATGAAGCAAAGCTACCAACCTACTTTTGGGCTGAAGTTGTACAGACTTTTTGTTTTACACAGAATGCTACACTCATAAACAAGTAAGGAAAAACACCATATGAGATGGTGAAGAAAAAGAAGCCAAATCTGAAATACTTTCATGTATTTGGTTGCAAGTGTTTTGTTCTTAAGACTCATCCTGAACAACTGTCAAAATTTGATTTAAAGGCTGATGAAGGAATTTTTGTTGGATATCCACTTTCCACAAAAGCCATCAGAGTCTACAATTTAAGAACAAGGGTTGTCATGTAATCTATCAATGTATCTTTTGATGATAAGAAGATTACTGGACTCGAAGATTTCAATGATCATGATCAGCTGAGATTTGAAAATAAAGATTTAAATTCTGATTATGTAAATTCTGATGACTTAAATCCTGATCTTGTAAGTTCTGACGGGTTAAGTTCTGATGTCATTGAAATGTGGTAACTACTCCAAGGGAAAATGCACCTGTTCAGGGGGAGCAAGTTGAAGATCCTACCACAACTCAAGACTCATAAGAAGTATCGGAACCTGTCACTGGCTCTTCAAGTTCTGATTCATCAAGTTCTGATAATTCTGGAAACTCTGATACTTCAAATCCTGAAGGATCCAACTCAAATTCTGAAGTCTCAGAGAGCATAACTACAGGGGGAGCATCAGAAAATGCTGATGGAGACAACATGGATCATGGGGAAGGATCCAGATCTAGAAATCAACTTCCATCTGCAAGGAAGTGGACCAAATCACATATACCTGACTTAATAATTGGAGATCCTAAAGCAGATGTCAGAACTAGAACTGTAACATCAAATGAATATCTCTATCATTCTTTTCTATCTCAGACTGAACCAAAGAAAGTGGAAGAAGCTCTTCAAGATGCTGATTGGGTGCAAGCAATGCAGGAAGAGTTAAATGAATTTGAAAGAAATAAAGTTTGGACCCTAGTGCCAAGACCAAAGAACATATCTGTAGTTGGTACACAGTGGGTGTTCAGAAACAAAACTGATAGTGATGGCATAATTACAAGAAACAAAGCAAGGATGGTTGCTAAAGGCTACTCTCAACATGAGGGTATTGATTATGATAAAACATTTGCACCAGTTGCTAGATTGGAAGCCATAAGAATCTTTTTGGCTTATGCTGCTCACAAAAAGTTTAAAGTCTTTCAAATGGATGTGAAAAGTGCTTTTCTCAATGGAGAATTGGAAGAAGTGGTATATGTTGAACAACCTCCGGGCTTTGTAGATTCAAAATTTCCAAATCATGTCTACAGGCTTGAGAAAGCACCTTATGACCTTAAGCAAGCTCCAAGAGCATGGTATGAGACTTTAGCTCAAATCCTTCTGGAAAGTGGATTTAACAGAGGCACAATTGATAAAACATTGTTCTACCTCAACCATGGAAAGGACTTACTTTTGGTACTTATATATGTTGATGATATCATATTTGGTTTTACAAATGCCAAATTCTGTGAAAGGTTTGCAAAGCTAATGCAGTCAAGATATCAAATGAGTATGATGGGAGAACTTAGTTATTTTCTGGGACTTCAAGTCAAGCAAAATCGAGAAGGTACTTTCATAAATCAATCCAAGTACACCAGAAATTTACTCAGGAAATTTGGAATGCAAGACAGTCCAAGAGAACCTCATCTAATAGTTGTGAAAAGAATTTTCAACTACCTCAAGGGTACAACTGATCTAGGATTGTGGTATCCTAGAGAGTCAGATTTTAAGCTAATAGGTTACTCAGATGCAGATTTTGCAGGATGCAAAATAGACAGGAAAAACACTAGTGGAAGCTGCCAATTTCTTGGAGGCAGATTGGTTTCTTGGTTTAGCAAGAAACAGAAATCAATTTCCACATCAACTGCAGAAGAAGAATATATTACTGCAGGAAGCTGTTGTGCACAGATTCTTTGGATGAAGAATCAGTTTCTGGACTATGGGTTAGAATTTTCTAAAATACCTATTTACTGTGATAATCAAAGTGCAATTGTTATGACAGGTAATCCAGTTCAACACTCAATGATAAAGCACATCAGCATTAGGTACCATTTCATAAGGGAACATGTGATGGAAGGTACAGTTGAATTGCATTTTGTTCCAACAGATCAACAACTAGAAGATATCTTCACAAAACCACTATGTGAAGCTACTTTTACAAGACTGGTAAATGAACTTGGAATGGTTTCAGGTTCTTTCTCTAAATCTGCTTAATTTTTGTTCTCATGCATCAGACTTTATGATCAGTGTTTACAAATTGTTTTATCTTCATGTAATCTGTGCTTAAATTGTAATACATTAAATACTGATTGTTATATGATGTGATTCTATAAACTCTGATAGTGTTTTGAATGTTTTGTGACTATTCAATCCAGTGAGGATTACTGTGCTAGAAGCAGACCTAGTAGTCTTTCACATACTAAAAATCCCATATTTGAATTAGTTGTTTATGTGGAAATTCATTAACACAAGCAAATTCTGATGTTGAGCTTAATCAAATTTACTTTGTGTATCTTAGTACTATATCACAAACTAGATTCTTACTTCTTATCTGTCAAATTCTGATGTCAGTAAATCTTAAGGATGAACCACATGCTTGATAAGCCTCAGTTATCTGAAGAAAAGAAAAGAAAATAAAATTGAAGTTAGGTACTCCTTTGAAATCTAGAGTAAATATGTGAAAGGGAAGACCCAAGTGCATTGGCGGTATTAAATAATATGCATCAGAAAAACAAATAAATTTTTCTTGGTGACTTTTCATATTCTCTGATTATTGGAGAAATACTCTGATAATATCATAAATTCTGATAGCAGTTGCGACTCACTTACACAGAGAAGCCACTGTAAAAAGGAATTTCAAAAGATGCATAAAATGAGCACAAACAGTTGAGGTGTATTCTTGCATAAATTTGTTCTATAGTAGACTTCATAATTAATGACATATTTTAAGCACTTTTCTTAGTTATGCCTTATTTCTAAGATGTACTCAAGTTTATCAGACTTTAATCTTTATCTGATATTTTGCTAATGCACACACTATCAGTCCATATGAATGATGAAAATTACTGTGGTGATTAAGTTGTTTTTGACAAACAGTCAAGTGTCATTTGCATAAATTCTGAGGACAAGTTCTGATGGAAATTCTAATGCTTAAACTCTGAAGAAACAATTGAGTATTTGTATGAAGAATCACAGAAACAAACATTCACTTTTTGATTACAGAAGCCATATTCTGATGACCGTTAAAATCAGATAATAGTCAAGTTCTGATATTAAGTCCTGATGCAAACTCTGATGCTTACGTGGCATTATTTATTTACTTGACTTATTTGTGGTAAATAATGTAACAGACATATTTTATCAGAATATAATTAGGTGAGATAAAAACAGTCATAACCATTTAGTAAGTGGGAAGCGTGTTTTCCTTGAAACACTGCATGTGCACATTTATTTTTGCTTAATACCCGTGTCCACTAATAATTTTTCGACTAATGATATGCTGCCAGGTGTCTAAAGTTTGTTCTGCTTCAATCATAACAGTTGTCAAAAAGAGAGTATTTATATGGGAGTTAAAAGATTTTATAATCTTTTACCTACTTTTCTTTCTCTAATCACTTTTATTCTCTCTCTCACTAATATTCTCTGAAGCTATTTTCTTACAGGCCTTTTATCAAACTGATTTCATTCCAAGCTCCAAAGTACTGACAGACCATATTGGAAAAGCTGATGAGTTGCTCACAAATTTTAATTTCAAGACACAACTCAAAGTCACAGCTCTGTCTACCAAAAATCTTCAAGGTCTACACTCTGCTACTCATGAAAAGGTTGATAAAATTCTTGAAAAAGATGAAAAGCTGGATATGGAGACCAAGCTTGATAAAAAGAGGTTTATCAGACCTATTTCTGAGAAAGTTGAAGCCATTGAGAAGATTCAAGAACAGCAACAGGCCCAAATTTCTGAGGTCCTATATAATCAAGCATCTCAAAAAGCTCAATTGGATGAAATCCAATCTTCAGTTGAACTTCTTCTCTCTCTCCTACTACCTGATGATGCCAAAAAGGGAGAGAAGGTAAGTAAGTCCAAATGCTCAATCACTCAGATACTAAAGAAGAAGGATGATAAAGGTGATGACCAGGGAAACTTTGATAAGAGTAGAGGTCAAGGTTAAGGGCAGAGCAGCAAGGTTTCTTCTAGGAAACTAATTACTGATGTAAGCAAATCTTCTACTCAAAAGAAGAAAAGTTCTGATGCTGCTCAAACTCAAAATCTAATAGCAAGTGCTGATACTCAAAATATGATATCAAGTTCTGATGAGCAAAGTCTGATGACAAAGACTGATGTTCTGATTCAAGGTGGAAGTCCAGACTATCAGAAGTTTCTGCAAACTCTGAAGCTCAAGGAAAAGCAGACTACAGTCTACTACAAGGATCCCAAGATTCAGAAACTTGATGAAGAGATTGCTAGAAGATTATTTCTGAAGCATAATCCTTGAATGGATGTGGAAAATCTCAAGGAGGAAGAAGCTAGATTTAAAGCTGAGAAGACAAATCTAAAGCCAAAAGCTTCTGTTGCAAAGAAACCTCCAAGGCCTAAGGAAAAAGGTATTGTGATCAACGAGACGTTAAATACTGAGGCATCAAAGCCCAAGACTAGATCACATACTGAGATTGATCCCAAAGACAAAGGGAAGGGAAAAGTTGATGAACCAATAAAGCCACAGGAGATGAAAATTCCTCAAATCCTGATAAAATATGTGTGTAAACTGGTTCAAGTTACTGAAGATACTCTTGTTGAAGATGAAGATGTTCAAACTCTGAAAAGAAGGAAGATTACTGAAGAATCCAAGACAACCTCTGACAAAGCTCAAGTTGTTCCGAGTGAAGAACTGCAAGCTACAACAGAAACAACAAGTTCTGATAGAGTTATCAAGACATCAACCTCTGACAGTGCTCAAGTTGATTTAGACAAGATGAAAGTAGCTGACAAAAAGAAACTTCTATGGAAAAATGTCAAACCATCAGATCCAAAGAAAAGCCAATTGCTGTCTGATTTCATGACTATTGGGTTAAATGCTAGAGAACCAAGAGACAGAGCTGGACTAGGTTCTGATGAAGCTAAGATCAAGACAGGAGTTGAAGTTGCTACTAGAGATCCATTTTTGCTAACTGACAAACCTCTTGAAGATGTTACACAAAAACACCTTAATAAGGTTATCTTTGTTCAAGTGGTACTAGATGCTTATGACAAGCACAATATCAAAGAAAATATGATTCTATTTCTTGAAGATGGAAGGACATATCAAATGTCAGAATCAGATGTGCTAAACAAATCACTGAAAGAACTTCAATTCTTTCATTACCTTTTAGAGGTAAAGTCTGATATTACCAGGAGATGGTCAAATTTTATATTGAAGACCATAAGAGATAAAGCTAGAATTTCTGGTTCAAGGGTTACAAAATTCATTCCAAACAATA